>NC_056741.1:1673214088-1673577715 GCF_019279795.1 Protopterus annectens
CGGCAGCACTGGTACCCATTACTGAGGAGTCTAGTAAAGAAGCCTCCATGGCCTTTACCCTTGATTCCGCACCTGTTGTCTCAGAGAAGGCCACCTGCTCAATGTCAAGCTTCGCTCTCTTCATCTAACAGCATGGCATATTCTGTTTTGAGAGACAGCCGGTCTCAACTTCCTCAACAAGTTTTAAATGTGATTCTGGAAGCTAGAAGACCTAGTACAAGGAAAGTGTACGCAGAAAAATGGAAGAGATTTTTATTTTGGAGTGCAGCAAGGAATTTGGATATTTCTGAGCCTAATTTGAGTGTGGCTCTTCAATATCTTACTGAGTTATTGGACAAAGGTTTGTCTTTCTCTTCCATTAAGATTCATGCTGCAGCAATTTCAGCTCACTATGATTGTGACCCACCATTGTTTTCGCATCCTTTGTTCAAGCAGTTTCTCAGAGGGGCAAAGAATATAAGACCCCCACGTAGAGCTCCTACTCCTGCTTGGGATCTCAATTTTGTGTTGGAAAAACTTACTCTACAACCTTTTGAGCCTGCGGGTACTGCTGATTTGAAATATTTGTCATGGAAGACTGCTTTTTTGTTGGCTATTACTTCTGCAAGAAGGGTTTCTGAGTTGCAGGCCCTTATGGCAGTAGAGCCCTTTCTGATTTTCCATAAGGATAGGGTATCATTACGTACTAATCCTTCCTTTATGCCTAAGGTGGTTTCTAGTGTGGCTTTAAACCAAACTATTCATTTGCCCACTTTCTATGCAGATCCCCAAAATAAAGGGAAAAGATTTTGCACACTTTAGATGTACATAGGCAGTTGCGTTATTATTTAAGCAGGACTAAGGACTTCAGGCAGTCTCAGCAGTTGTTTGTTTCTTTTGCTTTGAGTTCTCAGGGCAAGCCTGTGTCTAAGCAAACTATTTCTAAGTGGATTGGGTTTTGCATTTCATTTTGTTATTCCCATCATGGCAAGGAGATTCCAGCTGGGATTAGGCCTCATTCCACTAGGGCTACTGCCACTTCAACAGCATTTCTAAGGGGTGGCAACTAAGGATATTTTGGAGGCAGCTACATGGAGTTCAGTGCATACTTTCTCTAAGCATTATCACCTTCCTCTCTACTCTAAGTCTAGGGCTGGTTTTGCCACAGCTATTTTGCAAGGCATGTTGTCAGCTCCTGCTTCTTTATGATTTGCCAGCCTCCCTTACCTCTGCTTTGGGATTCTACCCAATAGTAAGGACTGCAGCAATGTGGAAGCGAAGAACATAGTACAGTTTTGTACCTACCATAAATGTAGATGTTCGAGGATCCACATTGCTGCAGTCCAATTTACCTCCCTCCTTCCCTCTGTGTTTAGGGGTGGTTGTGTAGGTGAGCTTATATGTTGATATTTTTGTATATATTTCTGTATATATTGTACATATTTTTGGTGCAGGTATTTTGGGCCTTGTCTTTTTAGGGTCTTCTGACATCTGGGGCAAGAAAAGACTGAGGATATGACGTCGGTCATGCGCATTAGTACCCTGACGTACTGACGTCAGTCTAATGCGCCCTGACCGACGTCAGCCATATACTCTGGTATTCGGGCCGACTGGACAGCGGACTACCCAATAGTAAGGACTGCAGCAATGTGGATCCTCGAACATCTACATTTATGGTAGGTACAAAACTGTACTTTTTGGCTTCCATTTTTCTTTTGACCTTCATCTCTTGCCAAAAAAAACATGTTTGACTTCTGCTATCCTGCAGGGTCTTCAGCACAACCCTTACTTTCAGTGCCGTAGTCCCCCCCCCCCCAGATTCCAAGAAAGAAATTTCCAGGGGGAAAAAATTCCTTTTGTCAGAATCCTCCCAAAATGTATTGGTGTCTTGTTGTCTTATTCCTGTAATTTAGGTACCCTTGTACACTCCCCCTTTTTTGGGTCTGGTTTACTTCCCTCAAATCAACTACTTTACTTTTATCACCATGTAAGGATAGCTGTAGAACATCCTTGAGCAGTGACATGTTAGGTTGATCCCAGTAACAGGTTGAAATTGTGAGGCTGGTAAGCTGAGAAGGAACTAGGGAACAAACCCCAAGCTTTCTGTACCCGCTGGTAATGAACTTACATGTAGCAGAAAACATTATGTATAGTGTAACCCCCCCACCCCCCCATACCCCCCCCCCCAAAAAAAAAAAATGGAGCAATAAAGTTTAAACAGAATCTCATTGTGCACTGATTTTTTGATCCAGGTAAGCAACTGATAAAACAGACTTGTTTTAACTTTCCATTTGTTTTTGCCAAAACCTTGATTGTTTCAGATAGAAATATTTCTGCATTTGGTTGCCTTTCAGTTAACGGAAACAGTCCAGTTAAATACAAAAAGAGAAAGAGGACAAAGTGAACAAGGTGGAGACAGTCCAAAGCCAGAGAAAAAGAAGCGACCTAAACCATCCCAACAACATGATGTGCAAGAAGACTCAAAGCCATTTACACCCTTCGACTATAGCCAGTCTGATTTTAAAGTTTTTTCTGGTAAGTCTTTGTTGTGCCTTGTGCTCTAATATGTGATTAGGTTCATGTCATCTTTACCGTGGTTGAACCGAAACATGAAAGCATAGCATGCGTCAGCAAGCAAGTGCAAGTCAGTGTGTATAGTTTATTTGTAGTATGTTTTGACTGGTGTGTTGTGTATATTTGGAGTAGCCAGTAGACTGGGGTTTCATTGTTGTCAGTAGTTCACAACCCCCAGTTTTATAAACAGGATAGTGAATACTCTGAACTGCTACTCCAACCCTTTTTCCTCCCTGAGGATTCAGGAGCTGTGTCTGGTTAAGATCATCTTTAGATGGGGGATTCTGGAGATCAATCATTTTGCTGCTTTGGAGATTGTTCCCCCTTCCCAAAGTAGGGAGACCTCAACAAGAACATGTTTTCTATCCTGTGACAAGGGAGACCTTTCCTTAATTTTTTTCGGATTCTGTGTTTTATTCACCTCCCCCCTTCCAAGGTGATATAGGAGGACAGAGTCTGAAGTCTCAAGTCCTAGCAGTAGTGGAAATCCTCCCTCTTCTAGACAAGTTTGGAGTGAGAGGTAGATTCACCTTCAGGTTAATTGCCAGAACTCTCAGCTAGAGTATCAGAGTTATTTGAGGCTGCCAGAAAGCTTGTCACCTAAAAGATGATCCCTGAATTTGCCAATTTGGAAAGGGTTTGTCTGTGATTTTTCTTAGCCACCTGTATGATTTGAGCATCAGTTATTTTGTGCTATAGGCGCAGTGCCACCTATCTGTGCTCATTGTGACATTATGGAGAGGCAAAATTAATGCCCAACGTTAGCTCATTAGTCAATTCCTCTGCTCTGTGGAATCTGAACGTCAAAGTCAGTCAGCAGATTTGCCATTCCCCTGCCAGGAGCTGCTAGTTCAATAACATTGAATTTGTTTTTTGGAAAATGTTTTTTCCTTTTGGCTGTTGCATTGCTCAGTGCATCTCTCAAAGCCTTAGGCCTTTCTGTTGGGATCATAAGTTCTTAATATTAGTATATTATTAATATTTCTTGCTTCATTCTTTACTTCCTGTACTTAGTTCTTTGCCTAGTACCATCACTGTCATTTCATCCAGTACTTCATAGGTTCATACTAGGCTATCTGCCCTGGGGCATTTATAAGCCTAGCCCGATTGTGTTTGGCTTACACCACCCCTTGATTGACTGCAGTGTGAATCATGTATGCTGAAATTCATCTGTGCAAAATCAAACTTGGTAACTTCAGAGTATGACTGCAGCACTTTTCTATTGAAAACATAACTTGAATTGAATGATTTTCTTTGCAGTCTCTTCACATGGAATCTCTGCCCCTTACCCTAATCTGTTAATTTACTGCCATCAAGATTACAGCAGTCCAGAGAAAAGTGACGTGAAGTACACAGTACCCCTGCAAAAAAAGTTGTAAAACATTAGTAACATATGCCTTAGCAGTAAAGTAGTTCCGTGTAGATAAGTTGAGGCATATCAAGCACCTGTAAACTACATGCAGACCCAAGCAGACATACTTGTAGTCCACATTTTTTTGCCTTTGCTGTTTTTACACAGTTCATAGGTAGGTAGTTACTAGGCTATTGGCCCCAGGGCCTATGTAAGCCTAGCCATAAGGATTCCCTGGCTTCAGCCACCCAAAAATTTATTTTCCTGTGCCCCTGTCGAGCAGAGCCACATAAGTGATCCCCGAGATAAATTTCCTATTGCCATCCAGCTGTCCGGGTGTTACAGTTCTACGTCTGGTACTTCTTGTCACTTAGAGTAGCAGTTTACTTACTGGTTAGCTTTTGTATTTTAACGTTTTACTGAAGACTATTGATCATAGTTACATGTGCTTTAATTGCTTGTGGACTTCATTACTGTTCTGAATGACATGCATATTTGATGAGCACCTCCTGCATTCACGCTATCCTTCTGTGCCTTTCTGGATTTCATCAGAGTTATGTAAGCTGGGACTTCTGCTGTGGCACAGGGGGTGCAGTAAAGTGTACTCTTGCTATCTTGGGGTTGAAATTGCCTACTGACCAGTAAATATTGTATCATGTTGTGTCAGCTTGCTGTTTGGTATTGACCTTGAGTTTTTCACTGAGACTTGGCTCAACTGTAGCTTTAGACCTCGCCTGGCAGCTCCAGGCGTCTTTCATTCAGCTTTCCAGATGTGATGTCATCCAGGGGAAACGTTTTTATGGTAAATTGAAGCCGAGTCTGCCCATGTTCCATGTGGGACCACTGGCACTTTCAGAGTTTCTTGGTGACAGAAGTGATTTGAATGTTCCTTCACATTTGCCATTTTTCAATTACTGGGAAGGCCTTTTGCAGGAGTTAATGCATTTCTTTATCATATCAGTGGTTCTGCCTGCCCAAACTGATTAGTGTTGATTTGTGTTATAGCCCTCTGTCCCTAGCTGACCACTGCTTAACCTCTGACTTGTTCTTCAGTTCTGTCAGCCTGGAAATTCCCAAGTTACTTTGCTTTGGACAGTTTTGTGTGAAAGCTTTCTCTGGGTTAGTGTTGATGTTTTTTTTTCATAGCACCCCCTATGTGACCACTACTTAACTTCTGGCTTGTTTCCCCATTCCTTTGCATTCTCAGCCCTGGCTTTACCAATTAATTTCATACAATCTTATATGAGACAGTTTTCCTGGTGCCCCCTCCCCGACTTCTTGTGAAGTCTGGCTTTTACAGTATCAGTTGCCTAAAGCCAGTGGTGTGAGTAATGTGATCGGAATTTGAGGAACCGTAAGCCATTTACTGTGCCTGGAGCCAACATACCCTCCTGAAACATAGGATATCATTTCCATCATGATAAAGGTGTGGATTTGTTCAGGATGTCACTTCTGTCACCACAGGCGTGGCACTCACTAGAACTGGTATTTTAACTTGAAATCTGGGGATGGTACCAGTCTTCATTTTCAGATCAATAGTTGGTGTGGTTCTTGTTTGAGATGCCCTTTTTTCTGATGCTGACCTAGTCAAATGTACAAATTTAGCTAACTTTACAAAAACTATTCTCTTTTTCTTGCCCAGTTGCGTGATGAGCACTATGACTGCATTTCTTCTTCACTCTTTACTGTAATTGTATTCTCTGTTCTGTGACAGGGCGTTGGTATGACTTTAAGCTGTGTTTTTGCAAAGAGTAGGGGAAATCTAGTGCCTGCGATGGTGTATTCACTTGTGGAAGTCAGATTGGCACTGCACGTGCATCAGAAAAAAAGAAAACAAACCACGTTTAATGTATGAGACTGCTCAAAACCTCAAACAAGCAGGCTAAAAATGGAAAAACTGGCAAACAAGGCAGAGTATATAATCAAGTAATTTATCGCAGAGAGAGGAAATAAGAGATGAGCGCTTTTGTGCCCTACACCAGGCACTTCATCTGGTCCAAAAACAACTAAAAAGCAATCAGGTAAAAAATTTCAATCCATTGTATCAAGGCATGTGACCTGAGAACGGGCTTTAAAGGAACAAATTCATTTAACCTATTTCCACTGTCTGCTTGTAATTATTTTATCCATGAAATCCCGAAGCTTTCTGTTTTTGTTCTAATGTCACCACCTGTAATGTTAACATTAATTACAAAACCAAAAAGTTAAAACAATGATCTGCATCAGTAGCTAAAACATGTTAAATCATTTCCTGTATTTCCTTTCCTGATATTGTATGTGTTCTTGTAGACGGTCCTTTAATGTTCTGTTAGTTTTCCCAACACAGTAACTTCCACACAATTTGCACATTACTAAGTATATAAATTTTTTACTGTTGCAGTTTGCATAAAAATTAGTGATAGGTACGTTTGGTGGGAAATGCATATAGCAAGCATTATTGTTAATATAACCACACATATTGCACGACCTACGAAAGTGAGTCCCCATTCTCTCAGATTTATGTACATTCTTTCTAAATGTTTTATAACAAAGCAATTTATTCACTGAGTGGTTATTTTTAAAACAGAAACAAGGTGCTTTGCCTAAAGGTTCCCTTTATCTAGCATTAGTAGTTAATGCATGCCAGTTTGTCATAATCACATATTTAATGAACGTTGTTTGAATAAGCAGTACTCAACCGTAAAGAATTATGTATATTTGATGCAAGTAAAGTATTTCCTTCACGTTTAGAAAAATGGGGTTTATAGCAAAATCGTTTCTGTGCTCATTTCAGGTAGCCTCAATTTCATTCTCTGAATATTCTCTACATAAAAACTCATCATCTGAAGTAGTTTACTTCATTTGGTCTTCAACCTTTGGGTATTCGGATCTGGTCGGATCTAAGACGGCCACATCAGTAGCATCTGATCCGAGCTCCAAGCTCCTTTCCTTGCCCATAATGCCCCTCTATCGCCTTCTTTCCTTCCCTCAGATCTCGTTTGCTGCTGAAAAGTTACACATCGTGGTTACTGAGCTCCAGGCTTATTGGGTAAGTGACAAATGTTCATTGTGTTTCACTGTTGCAGTCCTAACAAATGGGTTGTCCAGCTCCTGATAGCCCTCGATCGGCCAGAATACCAAAGGTAAGTAAAAATGCCGTCGGTTGTAAAGGGTGTCAGGGCATCCGATACAAAAAGAGGCAGCTGACGTCACTTCCTCAGTCTTCCTTGCCGCGGAGCCAAAGCAGAAGCTTTTCTTGCAGGAGTGCCAGTCGGCAGATTACCTTGGTTGGTTTCTGACTACAAGAGTTGAAGCCTACTACAGCTAAGTACCCCGTTGGGGATCCTCTTTTCTTGCCTTAACGAATGTCAGAAAAGGTTAATAATTGCCTTACCTGTGGAAAGCAGATTCCCCATAGAGATTTTCATTCCTCTTGCATTGTCTGTTTAGGCCTTGACCACGATGTTCCCAATTGTAATCTCTGCGCCTCCTTTAATCTGCGTACTATCTGTCATCGGGCTAAGATTTTGGATAGGCATTTTGGAATTTGGCCTAAGCTTGTTGGTGTGGTATCCGCCAGTCTTCAGGCTTCAGATATTCTGAAAAAGCGTAAGGACAAGGACCATGACAAGCCTCAGAAAACTAAGTCCTCTAATGAGGTTAAGTTAGTCATCAGTCAGGCTGGAGTCAGTAAGACGCTTTCGCAGTCCCTGCAGTCTGCTGAGGTACAACCACAGGCTTTGCTTGAGTCAGAGTCCCTTAGGCCTTCGGCCTCCACTTTGTCTTCCAACCTGTCGCCAGTCGCCTGGAGCTGGTACCATTAAGCTGACTCTGGGGTCCAAGGCCTCCGTTTTGCGATCTGACAGCAAACATCTTCCTTCTACTCCTGCTGCATCTTCGGCGGTTGCCAGGCCTCCCGAGTCCTTCAGATTTGCAAGTAAGCCTTCCATCCGTAAGCCTGTGAAAAGGCAGGCTCCAGTTCCTTCTAGCTCTCCTCAATCCCAGATGGTTAAAATGGCTAATGATTTGTTAACTCTTATCAGGGGTTCTCACCCTCCAAAAGGAGTAGGGATGTTTCTCTTGAGGTTTTGTTGTGTTCAGGATCTGTTTCTTCAGCATTTCTGCTGATGAAGAGGTATTTTCTCAGGCCTTTTCTCCCTTTGAGGATTCATATGCAGAGGAGTCCATCCCTTTGGCTTCTCCTCCAGAGGATTTCTCTTTTGGTGACACTTTAAATACCCTCAGGGAACATTTTAAATGGGAAAGCCAGGATTATCCCCAATCTAAGAAACGGATTAGGGAGTTTCTTGATTTACCTCAGCATACGTCTCTTGCTATTCCCCCTGTGTTGGAAGTTGTTGATGTTTTTCTGGAAAATTTCTTGTCTCCAAATTCGGTTCCCCCTGCTCCCATGAAACCTGACAGGTACTACAGAGCCCCTGATTTTCATCTATTTCTTTTCAGGAAACCGTTGGCGGATCCAGAGATTATTTCTCAGGGCCCTAAAGGGGTTAAGGCCACTGTTTCCAGGAATCCTGTTCCTTCGGACAGGGAATCTAGGAACCTAGATAGGCGGGGCAAGAAAGTTTATGCCTCTGCCACCCTAGCTATTAGGGCTGCCAGTTGTCTTTTTCATATGCTGAAGTACCAACAGCACAACTTGGAGGCTATTAAATCTAAGATTGGAAATGTGCCTCTCTTGGCAGAGAGTAAAGACATTGCAGGATTTGTTGAATTCAGCCACTCTGGTAAATAAGCATTCTTTGCGTTGTGGTTTTGACATCCTTGAAGCCTCCAGTAGGGCTATGGCTACTGGATCTGTTATTAGAAGGCATGCTTGGCTCAGAGAATAGCCTCTTCCAGAACCTGTCAAGGCTAAGCTTTTGTGGATGTACCTTTGCATAAAGACAATTTGTTTGGCAGCAAAGCTGAGGAGGTGCTTCAGAAGATGGAGGATAAGGCCAAGTCCATGCAAACTGTTAAAGATTTTCTGCAAGTTCAACACCCCTCCCTTTAGCAGGAATTACCCTTCCAAGAATTGCACCTTTCCTGATACCAGCAGACAGATCCGTTCCAGGACTAGGGGTTACAAATCTTCTAGGGGGACAGACAGCGACCCCTCAAAGGTCAAAGCCTGCATCTCAGTTAAAGCACTCTCAATGACCTTATACAACTTCTGCCTATTCTTGCTTGCCTGGGAAATCTTTTATTGGGAAGGTTGGCCCTTTTTTTTCAGATGTCTGGGCCTCTATCACAAACGATAAAGGGGTGCTCAGAACGGTGTCCTTGGCACAGGTTTTCTTTCCGCACCTTTCCAGCTCCCAAGGGAATCCCAGACGTTCCTCCAAACCAAAAGGCAGAAGTAGAAAAACAAATTTTGCCTTTGTTTCATCTGGGAGCAATAGAATCCGTTCCTTCTCAGCAGGTAGGCCAGGGCTTTTATTCCAGGCTTTTCCTAGTTCCAAAAAAAAAAAAAAAAAGAAGGCACCTGGCGTCCTATCCCTAGATCTTTCTATTCTGAACTCTTTTCTAGTAATGCCAAAGTTCAGAATGCTCACTCTGCATCAGTTGCTACCAATGCTAGAAAAGGATTCCTGGCTGGTAACCTTGGATCTCAGAGGCTTATCTGCACATCCCAATCAGGGAAAGTTTCAGGCAGTATCTTCGTTTCAGAGTGGGCAAGCAACATTATCAATTCTCTGCGCTGCCTTTTGGCTTATCTACTGCTCCCAGAGTCTTCATGAAGTGCCTGGCCCCAGTCATTGCTTTTTGCAGGCAGAAGAAAATTCAGATTTACCCATACTTGGATGACTGTCTTCAAGCAAGTTCTCAGGTGCAGCTACTACAGGATCTGGAATTCGTAAAGACTCTTCTCTCTTCCCTGGGTTACACTCTCAGTGAGGAAAAATCAAAAATAGTACCATCCAAGAAAATAACCTTCCTGGAAGCGAGTCTGAACACAGCCGCCCAGATGATACATCTCACCCAGAAGAAGCAGACAGCTCTTTCAGTTTACTTCAAGGACTTGGCAAGCCTGTCCCAGCTCCCTACAAGGAAATACCTGCAAGCTCTGGGATTCATGGCATCTTGTATTCCCATGATTCCATATGCAAGACTGCATATGAGGAAATTGCAATGGTACCTAAAGAACATTTGCTGTCTGCGCACATGCAACCTGGATATGATGATCCCTCTGCTTCCATCTCTGCAGACGGAGTTTCTGTGGTGGGCAACGGCCTGTCTACAAAACAAGGGCATGCCCTTTCGGACACATCCTGCCACTCATGTTCTGACTACATACACATCAGACTATGCCTGGGGGGCACACCTGGATGGCAGATGCATACAAGGATGGTGGAATGTCCAGCAGATGCACCTGCACATAAATCTAAAAGAGTTGATTGCAGTTCAACAGGCCTTACTAGCCTTCAAGCACCTTCTTTCTCCAGGGACCTTACTTGTCAGAACAGACAACACCACAGTCATGTGGTACATCAACAAGCAAGGAGGGACTCTCGCTTACCCTTTGTGCATACAAAGTATGAATCTTTGGTCCATGGCAGCATTCCTGGACCTGCATCTCCTAGCTCAGTTCCTTCCAGGAAAGCTCAATTTTTTGGCAGATCAGTTGAGCAGGCGAACCCTGGATCCTCACGAGTGGCAACTGAACAGAGCAGTTTTTTACAGCATCATTCAACATTGGGGCACACCTCAGGTGGATCTTTTCTCTTTCCCGGACAATCATCTTCTACCTCTCTTTTGCACCAGACAGCATCACAGCAGGGCCTGGAGAGTGGATGCTCTGTCCTTCCCTTGGATGATGTTGCTATCAGCTTATGCCTTCCCTCCTCTTCCTCTTCTATCCAGAGCGTTGAAGATCAGGGACGAACGACCAAGGACTATTCTCATAGCTCCGGACTAGCCCAGGCCACATTTGTATCCACTGTTTCGCAGTCTCTCCCAATTTCCTCCTTTGCATCTTCTTCTGAAGCCATGTCTTTTGGTTCAGGAAGGGGAATCCTTCTGCATCCTCATCTTTAATCCCTTCATTTGGCAGCATGGCTCATAGTATGACTCCTTCCTTATCTTTTTCCCTTTCGCAGCAGGTGGTTGATGTGCTGAGGGAGACCAGGAGGTCTAGTCCTAGGAAGTCCAACGCTGGCAAATGAGAAAGGTTCTTTCATTGGATGCAGGCTAGAGGGGAATCTTCTTCTCAGCCACCCTTCCTCTGATCTTGGAATAACTGGCTGCATTACTTCAGGGTGGTCTTTCTTTCTTCTTCTATCAAGCTCCATGCGTCAGCCATTTCTGCTCATTGTTCTCTTGAACAACCTATTTTCTCTCATCCCCTGATGAAAATGTTTCTGAGGTGCTTTCAACTTAAAACCCCCCAGAAGGGCACCTACTCCAGCATGGGATCTTAATTTTGTTCTAGAGTAACTCTTCTTCCTTTTGAGCCAGCTGCCACTGCAGATTTAAAGTTTCCCTCTTGGAAGACTGCCTTCCTCTTGGCTATAACTTCAGCAAGGAGGGTTTCAGAGCTGTAGGCCTTGATGGCTGTGGAGCCTTTTATTATTTTCCATCCAGACAGGGTCTCTTTGAGAACCAATCACTCCTTTATGCCTAAGGTAGTTTCTAACTTGACCCTTAATCAGTATATACACCTTCCTACCTTCTTTCCTAATCCTCAAAATAAAGGCAAAAGGATCCTGCATTTTCTTGATGTGCACAGACAGCTCAGGTTTTACCTGGACAGGACTAAAGACCTTCAGAAATCAGCTCAGTTATTAGTTGCCCCTGGAGCTCAGGGCAAGACTCTCTCTAAGCAGACCATGTATAAATGGATTGCACATTACATCAGCTTTTGTTATTCTTTTCATGGCAAGGTTCCTCCTCAAGGGGTTAGGACCCACTCAAGTAGAGCAGCTTCCACTTCTGCATCCTTTTTAAGGTGTGTCCCTACTAAAGATATTTTGGAGGCTGCCACATGGTGTTCAGTTCACACTTTCACAAAACATTATAATTTGCCTCTTTTCCAGAGCCAGGGCAGGATTTGCCACTGCTGTCTTGTAGGGCATTATCTCCAACCCTTGATTGTTGGTTCCTCCTCCCTTTTCACTGGGCTTTGGTAATCAACCCATTTGTTAGGACTGCAACAGTGAAACACGATGAACATAGTACAGTTGTGTACACTTACCATAAATGTAGATGTTCAAGTGTATTCACTGTTGCAGTCGTGGTTTCCCTCCCTCCTTCCCCCTTTTTGGTCTTCTCCTCTTCTTTCTTTCCTGAGTTACAAGCTGAATTGGATTTTATTTGCCAAATTGGCATTTGGCCTAACCTTTTTTCTGGGGGCTTCTGACTTATGTCAAGAAAGACTGAGGAAGTGACGTTGGCTGCCTCCTTTTGTGTCTGATGCCCTGACTTCCTTTACAACTGACAGAAGCAGACATCATTTTACTTACCTTTGGTATTCTGGCTGTTTGAGGGCTACCGGGAACTGGATAACCCATTTGTTAGGACTGCAACAGTGAATACATTCGAACATCTACATTTATGATAAGTGTACACAACTGTACTTTTTCTCTGCAGGTGTTCGTGTAGGATTCCTCTACTTTCTTTTTCAACCTCCCCTACCTTGCGTTTTATTCGGTCGTTTAATAATAATAATAATAAAAAAAAAAAGCTTGTGTGGTAGTTCCCTCTTCACCTCCCCACTACCCCTTCTTATTAGTCTGTGTGGGCCTTACTTCCCAAGCCTGTTTTTTGGAAGTGCACAGAGTGCGGCCATGAGCTCTCCCCAGCTGACAGCCACACCCTGTGCGTAGTGTGTTTTCTCCCGGCCTACTCTATTTGCATGGGCTTTAATCCTAGGGCCCTCAAGGACAGAAGGGCTAAACTAATTATGAAAGGGCTTCTTCCCTCATTGGGGACAGCCTTCCCTGTTACATCTAGCCAGGCCACGTCGGTGGCCGCTAATGCTTAGTCACCTTCCCAGGCCTCTGGGAATCAACCTGCCGCCATGAGGCCTGCGGATGGGGAGAAATCTAAAAAAGACAGACTCAGGAAGGGATTCCCGGACCGCTCGGCACCGTCCGGTTCTCCTCCCAAGACAACAACCTCTTCTAGGCATAGTACTGCCCGGCTCCATTAACCCAGGTTCTCCCCAGAGCCGTAGGTGTCCAGACCACCGTCTCGAGCCTCTCCTCCTCATTCCAGGCCAGTGTCGGTGGCTTTATCGTCACGTTTTACACGCAGTGTGAGTGAGGCAGAGATGGACAGAATGATGCAGAAATTTATTCACACCCAGATCCAGATGTTTATCGTGTTACACTGCTGCAGTCATTACACTTGGGTTATCCTGCCATCAGGCGGTCCCTCAGTCGGCCTGAGTTCCAAAGTCTTGGTCCGGCGTCAGTTGCTGTTGCTTCTTCCCTGACGTCAGTGTGACAGGGGTGTATAAGATGCAGCTGACGCCATTTACTTCAGATTTTCTTGACGCGTGGTGCCCGAAGCAAAAGCAGTTCGCAAGTGCTGGTTGGCCGACTCCTGAGATTTTCATTCCGAATACAGAACCGAAGTCTTCTACAAAGCTAAGTACCCTGTTGGGGAAACTTTTTCTTGCCTCAGACCGATGTCAGTAAAAGTTAATAACTGTATTTCTTGTGGGAGGCAAATACCTCATAAGGATTTCCATTCTTATTGTATTCCATGCCTAGGCCCAGACCACGTCACAGGTTGTCGGTTTTGTGCTAGGTTTAACAAGCGCACTATAAAACATCAGTTTGATTTTGCCCAACATTGTTTTGGCAGAAAATTCAATTACACCATGCCGTCGGAACTACCGACAACCGGAATACACAAAAAGCGCAAAGACAAGGACATGCATCTGAGGCCCAAAACTGACGACGAAGCCTCTTCTAGGCCAGCCGCCGGTTCTCCAGTTTTCAGCGAGGCGCCTTTGCAACCCCTGACGACCGCTTCTTTAGAACCACAGGCCGCCTCCGACTCCCACGTGGAGATGGCTGGGCCTTTGGATGCACCAGATTTACAGCCTACAGAGACTAACCCTTCAGAGGGATCTGGAGTAGCTGAACAACCCGTAGCTTCAGAGGGTGTCTTCAGGCCTACTCAGTTAACTATTAAATCTTCTACTAAGTCTAAAACTCCTTTAAAAACAAAGAAACAACTTCAGCATTCATCAGGACAGGCCTCCATGCCTAAGAAACAAATGCTCAAAATGGCCGAAGACCTAATCACACTGATCAGGGGGTCCCATCCCCCTCCTGATATAAGGCCTAGACAGGATGCAAACTATGACTCATCTGACCAAGTATCCATCTCCTCAGATTCTTCCTCAGACCTAGGATACTCTTTACCCCCTATGAGGTTTCTGATGCTGAAGAATCAGTTCCTTCAGCCTCTCCGCCAGAGGACTACTCCTTTGGGGAAACCTTACATACCAGGAGGGAGCACTTCCATTGGGAGGGCCAGGAATTATTCAGAATCCAAGAAAAGGCTCAGAGATTTCCTTTTATTACCTCAACACAGACCCCTTGCTATTCTGCCAGTGTTAGATATTGTGGATGATGTATATTCTGAATCCAGTTTAAATCCTGATTCTTTACCTCCTGCTACAGTTAAGTCAGACAGATACTACAGAGTCCTTAACTCTCACAAATTTCTTTATAAAAGCCCTGTTGCTGACCCTGAAACTATTTCTCAGGGTCCCAAAGGGGTAAAGGCCTCTTCAGCAAAAATTCCAGTCCCCTCTGACGGAGATTCCAGAGCATTAGACCGATGGGGGAAGAAAGTATATACATCTGCAACTTTAGCAATGAGGGCCTTAAATTGCCAGTTTCACATGCTAAAATATCAGCAATATTTGATGTCTCAGTTGAAACAAAAAATGCTTCCAAATTCAGATCCTCCTAATTATAAGGAAATGCAGGATTTATTGCATGCAGCTGAACAAGTGGGAAAACATACTTTGCAATGTGGTTTTGATTCATTAGAGGCCTCCTGTAGAGCAGCAGTTACAGGATCTGTCATTAGAAGACATGCTTGGTTAAAAGAACACACATTACCAGATCATGTTAAAGCAAAGTTATTGGATGCACCTTTGCAGCAGGATGTTGTATTTGGTGTTAAGGCAGAAGAGGTATTAAATAAAATGGAGGATAAGGCAAAATCTATGCAAACGGTGAATGATTTCTTACAGGTTCAGCCTCCTCGGTTTAGCAGAAACTGGCCAACAAATAATTGGTCCTTTCCAGTCACAGACAGCCCTCGAAGGGGCAGATACAGACGTCCAAGAGGTAGAGGTCAACCACAAGGTCCTTACAGGCCTAGACAATGGGGTGCATCAACCCAGAAAGAAGGGGAAGACAGGCCTCAACCTTATAAAAAACAGCCCCAATGGCTTCCTACTACAGCTGCCAAACACTTCTCTCTTGGCAGCCCCCTTGGGAGGAAAACTGGCACTTTTCTGTCACAATTGGCATATGATCACCAAAGGCAAATGGGTTCTCAACATTGTCTCACAAGGTTACAGGTTCCACTTTCATACTCCGCCAAGGTTAAAAGGAATGCCAAATCTGCCACCAAATCAATGGGCAGAGGCTCAAAGACAAATTACAGCACTCATGGACCTGAGAGCTTATTCAAAAGGTACCAACACAGGAGCAAGGACAAGGATTTTACTCAAGACTATTTCTGGTTCCCAGAAAAGACAAAGCCTGGAGGCCCATTCTGGATCTTTCTTCTCTAAACACTTACCTGGATGTTCCAAAATTCAAAATGTTGACACTACAGCAGCTTCTTCCCATGCTGGGCAAGAAAGCTTGGCTCGTAACTTTGGGCCTCAAGGAGGCATACCTGCATGTCCCTATCAGACAAAACTGCAGAAGATACCTCAGATTCTTAGCTGGTTCAATGCATTATCAATTATCTGCACTGCCCTTTGGCTTATCTACTGCGCCCAGGGTCTTCACAAAGTGCCTGGCACCAGTAATTGCATTTTGCAGACAGAAAGGAATTCAAATTTATCCGTACTTGGACGACTGCCTGATTCAAGCAGAGAGCAAGGACATTCTTCTAAAGCATCTGGCGTTTGTAAAAAAGTTATTAAGTTGCCTAGGGTACACAGTAAACGAAAAGAAGTCAAAACTAGTGCCCTCAGAAGAGATAATA
This sequence comes from Protopterus annectens, assembly GCF_019279795.1. NCBI lineage: Eukaryota > Metazoa > Chordata > Ceratodontiformes > Protopteridae > Protopterus > Protopterus annectens. The sequence goes on from NC_056741.1 coordinate 1,673,230,164, forward strand.
TTCCTGGGTGCCAGCTTAAATACAACGGCCCAGATGGCTTATCTCACGCCAGACAAGCAAGGACAACTGACTCAATATTTTCAATTGATGGCAACAAAGACCCAACTCCCTGCAAGAAAAATTCTGCAGGCTTTGGGTTACATGGCATCTTGCATACAAGTAATTCCATACGCCAGATTGCATATGAGGAAACTACAATGGTACCTAAAGAGTGTCTGGTCTCAACACTGTCACAGTTTGGAAACAGTAATACCACTAATTCCTTGCGTACAACAGGAGTTTCGATGGGCTCAAGCATGTCACCTCAACAAGGGACAGCCTTTCACTCAACCTACAGCCAGGCAAACACTGACAACAGATGCATCGAATTACACCTGGGGAGCACACATGGCTGGAAAATGTATTCAGGTCAAGTGGCCCGCAGAACAAAGGCATCTTCACATCAGTCAAAAAGATGCTAGGTGTACAAAATGCCCTTATAGCTTTCAAGGACCTTCTGCATCCAGGACAACTGCTACTAAAGACAGACAACACCACATTTATGTGGTACATAAGCAAGGGGGTACTCATTTTTATCCCCTCTGCAGACAAGCCATGACCTTGTGGAACACAGCTCTAACCTATCACGTTCATCTGCAAGCACAGTTCCTGCCAGGAGAGAAAAACACACTGGCAGACGACTTGAGCAGAAACAACATGGATCCGCACGAGTGGAAATTCAGAATGATAGCACAAAAATGCTGGAGCCCGGACATAGATCTGTTTGCATCCCCAATGAACTGCCAGCTGCAGAAATTCTGCACAAGGACTTACCACCCACAAGCATGGAAAGTGGATGCCCTCTCATTCAGCTGGAAAAACCTACAAGTATATGCTTTTCAACCACTACCTCTCCTTCCAAAGTTACTCATAAAAGCCAGGCAAGAAAAGCCAAAGATGATCCTGATTGCCCCAGACTGGCCACGCCAGCACTGGTACCCAATCTTAAAGAACTTAGCACAGGGTCCACCCTGGATTTTGCCTCAAATCCCACATCTTCTGACTCAGCGCAACAATCAGATACTTGACAACCAGCTAAAGACTTTAAACCTGACTGCATGGCAGATTCCTTAGTCAAGCAAGCAATACCTCTCTCCAAAGCTGTTATGGATGTCATTCTGGAGGCCAGAAGGCCTAGCACCAGGAAAGCCTATTCGGATAAATGGAAGAGATTCTGTGCCTGGAACCAGGCTTACAGCCTTGACCCTCTTGTCCCAAATATTCCTCAGATATTACAATATTTAACTGAGATGCTGGACAAAGGCCTCTCCTTTTCTTCCATCAAGATCCATGCCTCTGCCATGTCTGCTCATTACAACACGGACCCACCTATTTTTTCTAATCCTTTGCTAAAACAGTACCTCAGAGGGGCTAAAAACATAAGAGCACCAACTCCAACTTGGGACGTCAACTTTGTGTTGGAAAAATTAACTTTACCTCCTTTTGAGCCAGCTAACTCAGCAGATTTAAAATATGTCTCTTGGAAAACTGCTGTGCTCCTGGCAATAACATCAGCACGAAGAGTTTCAGAATTACAGGCACTAATGGCAGTGTAACCTTTCATCATTTTCCACCAAGACAGGGTGTCTTTAAGAACAAATCCTACTTTTATGCCAAAGGTGGTATCAAGTGTGGCTCTAAACCAAGCTATTCACTTGCCAACTTTTTATCCAAATCCACAGAATAAAGGGGAGAGACTTCTGCATTCCTTGGACATACACAGGCACGCTTCTACTTGGACAAAACGAAAGCTTTCAGAAAAACTGAGCAATTGTTTGTAGCATATGCTGCAGGAGCACAGGGAAAAGCCATTTCAAAACAGACCATTTAAAAATGGATAGGACACTATATACGTTTCTGCTGTACACACCATGGGGAAACCTGTACCTAACAGCATTAGGTCTCATTCCACGAGGGCAACAGCCACTTCAGCTGCCTACCTCGGAGTACCTACCAAGGACATTTTGGAAGCAGCAACTTGGGAGTTCTGTACATACCTTCACCAAGCATTACCATCTGCCTCTTTACTCTAAATCCAGAGCTGGCTTTGCCACTGCAGTGCTGCAGGGCTTTATAGCCTCCCCTAATGCCTTATAGAACCAGCCACCCTACCTCAGCTTTGGGATTCTACCCAAGTGTAATGACTGCAGCAGTGTAACACGATGAACATAGTACAGTTTTGTACCTACCATAAATACCATACACTCAAACATCTACATTTATGGTAGGTACAAAACTGTACTTTAGGAGTCTTGCCAGCCCACTCTCCTTCTGGAGCAGGGAGCTCGCAACCTTTTTTCACCCCCATAACTCCTCCTCTGATCTGACCCTCTGTTTTTGGAGTCTTTGGATCTGAGATGCCTCTTGAGTCGGGAGGGGTCAGTGCCAACAGTACTTTGTACCTTGATGCCAGCCGTTGCCTTGAGTGTGTCTGATCGAGCTTTCGGAGGCGTAGCCTCGACATCAGATCCGAGGGGGTTCTGTCTCTTCAGAGTTTATCGGTCCGCAGTCTCCCCCTTGACATCTCTGCTCTTGTGGGCTTGGCTCAGACTCCTCCGTCAGATCCGAGGAGAGAGGCTTCCTTGCTTGTTTTCCAGGATCTTCATATTTGTCCTTTTTCTGAGAATTGGTGTTTTCCGTCTGTCTTAAAGGAGATCTTGATTTATAGTAGTCCTTAGGAAATCATTTTATTCATTTATTAACAATTGATTATCAAGAAAGTCTTGGTAGGTGCATGTTTGCATTGGAGGCCCAGGGAGAAAATCTGCAAAGTATTACAAAAATATTTTAAGGACAATCATTTTACATCTTCAAGAATAATACAAAAATATCTACAGTGTAAGTAATTATACAAATTAGACATAATGTTAAAACATTAGTTAATAGATGCAACTTGTATGATGGTGATTTAGTATTTAAAGAAATGTTAGCCAGATTATAGACAAGTTAAATGTAAGTTAGCATAATACAAACAGGAATTGTAGTATGAAGTGGGGGAGGGACAAGGTTATGGTATATTTAGGAGTCTCTGGACAGAAGTTTATTTGAAGTAAGGAAGTGAGTGAAGTTGCGAGAGTAAGGAGGTATAAGATATGAATATGTACTTGTTCATATTTAGTTAGGGATATAGTTTATCCATGGGTTGAGTAAGAACAAAGCCAGATTTTGGCTAGGAAGTCTTTCAGAATTGTTTTAAAGGATTGGACCTGATGGATACGGGTAAGGATTTCCAGACCTTAGCAGCATGGTAGGAGTACAGACTATGCCTAGCAAGTTAGATAGGTTTGTGTTCAGAGTGGAGTTTATAGTCATTAAATTGTAATGACCGACTGGGAACATAGTTGTATAGAATATTTAGTGCTGGACAAAGCAGATGGATTATGGATAATTTTATAGGTGATAAGAAGCTGTGTGTATGCAGGCTAAAAAGGATAATTCTAATCAGTTTAAGCTTTAGTGTTCTACACCGGTAGGTTTTTAAAAGGGTATTTGCTGCAAATGTTGTCGCTTTATTAGAGCGCTTTTAAGTTTTGATTTTTGCGTAGCCTGGAGGTTAGTAAGGATGAGGGCACCATAAAGTAGTGAGGGAAGGAAGGAAGTAGTGGCAAGAGTAGATTTAGTTGCATTGGTGAGAGAGTTTTTGGCTCTGTAAATCATCCCTAGTTTTTGGTAAGTTTTTAATGAAATTTTATATTTAAGGTCATCATCCACTATCATCCCTATTAATTTGCTATGAGAAATGACTTCAGTAGTTGTACTATTAAGAGAGAGGATTTTTTATTTATTTTTTTTTTCATCAGGGAGGAATTTAGGGAAAAAAGTTTTTTTTTTGGGGGGTTGAGCATGAGTTGAATTACAAAGCCATGTTTCAGTGTCTGTTAAAGTTTCCTGAGTAATTGTCTTGAGATGTGCAATGTTGTCAGATGTGCATGTGAGTGAGGAGTCATTTGTGTATTGTATTAGGGAAGCTTGTTGTGAGCAGTGTGTTGATGAGAAGGTTGAAATGGAGGGGACCAAGGAATAGAGCCTTGTAGTACACCGGTGGTGACTGCAAGGTATGGAGAGAAGACCAGGATGGAATGCCATTTTTACTGACTGATACCTTTTGGACAGGCAGCTTTTGAACCATACGAAGGGTGGGCTGAGAAAGGCCTAGTAAAAGACATTTGAAGTAGTAGTTTGCTATATCAAACTATATCGAAGGCTTTAGAAAAGTCTAGAAATAAGGAAGAGACTAGTTTTCCATTATCTGTAATTTTTTTTGATAATCTGTAAAGGTTAGAAGTTCAGTGTTAATACTGCTCTGCTTTGGATTGACCCTAACTCCTGTGGCACAGTGGAATGGAGCCCTGACTGAGACCCGGCTGACCCTTGTTCATTTAATCACATGGGTGCTAGAAGAGCAAGGTGAGGAGGATTGGAATGAGGCAGCTGGCACTGGCTCTCGCATTAGGAGATGGCTGTGCCTTGCTATTTTGAAGATATTCAGAGGCAGTACTGGAAGTTGTACCCATAGACCTCAAGCCTGTAGAGTGTAGAAGTACATAGAGGTGAAGTGGTTATAAAAGGAACTTGTTTTCAGTAGCATGCACATTGTCATTAGCCAGCAGTATTAGTGAAGCTCACATAAACCACCATGAGGATAGGATAATACGGTATTAGAACCTTCTTCCAGCTGCCCTACTCTTGCTTCCCTACAAGGGAATGAAAGAGCTGGTTGGAACTCCCTGGTGAAGAGAGAGAGAAAGATCAGTTGGACTGTAGTATAGAAGCCACGGGGCACAAGCTTTCTCAGCAGGGAAGGGAGAAGAATTCTGCTTTGGTCCCGAGTATTTTTGCCTTTCTTTATTGCTGAGGTTATTGATAAAAGGGGTGTATATTCATCTTGATTTTGTGCTTGGTTGTCATGGACTACAAGATCTACATTGGACCACATACCAGTGTTTGCGTAGCTCCCAGGATGTTAGGACCATAGCATACAGTGACAGATGCCGCCGTAAAATTGATTGTTTGTGAATGTAGGTGGAACTACTGCATGATCTGTTCCAATGTTTTCTATTAACTCCAGCTCGCTTTAAATATAGTAAAATTGCAACATAAACCCCCTCTATAGTCCAGCTGATAGTAGCAGACAATACTCAGCATTAAAAACAAGGGGAGCAAAGCAATAAAAACTGCACGGTAAATTTTAAGAACATCTTTAACTCTTAAAAAAAAGATAATTGTAAGAATAGAATGATTTTTTAAAAAGCATGAAAATTAAGATGAACAATAAAATGTTTTCTGTATGCTACATGTCACTTTGTTCTGTTAGACCACATCAAAGCAAGAACAAAGCAACAAAGCTATACAGTAACCTGTAAGCACATCTTTAAGTACCAGTGAAACTAAATGAAGTTATAATGGAGAGGACTGGACCTTGAGTAACCATGTCACTCATTATTATGGATCTGCAGTTTATTTTTTATTATTTATTTTACATTTGTTGACCGGGATAGTTTGACTGGATATATGTCATTTTCAGCAGAAGCCCAGGGAGAAAAGCTCCAAGATAGTAATACACATTGAACATTTAGTAAATGCTGGTTTCAAAGATTACAGTCATAAGCAGTACCAGCATGTGGTCCAGTGTTCACTATCATCACCGAGATCCTTTCAAGTCCAAATTCCGTACTCATCCCAGCACCGAGGTTGATGTTCACTTGAGTGGTTAATTTGCCCGCCTTAGGTGTTTGGCATGCTCCCCTAGGATGTGTGTACCATAAGTGCAAGCACTTCTGAGAAGAAAATGACAAATTTGAACTGAAATAAAGGTAAAGCCAGTTGTAGACCCAACAAATTGAGTCCCTTTGTAATAAGAATTTTTCTAATGACACTCTCCTTAGTACCCCTGTAGTGCCTATGTTTGGTACGTGATATAAAAAGTGCCTTTGTCTAAATGCTTTGCCTTTGTCTAAATGCTTTGTCCATGATGATGGTGGAGTGCATGCTACTAAAAAAATAATGACCATACATTATTTCCGTCTAGTGGAGAAGGTCTGCACTGAGGGTACTACCAGATGTACCTTTACTTTGAGTTTTATTTAACTATTCCTTTCTTTAGTAAATGTGGCATGTTCTGTTTAGAGGGAGCAATTAAACATAGATACTACAGTAATTGTTTCTATCAACTGTAGTGTCCAAGATCTGTGACTAATAAGCCTATTCTGAATACTTTATATTGAGGGTTTGCTGCAAAATATTTTATAGAAACTGCACTGGGTTTTATTTTGCATATTACCTGATTTCATAATATTTTAATAAAATAAATAGAACATTCTTGCCATTTTATGCCAGGCGGTTGACAATTATTTTTTCTTTTCCACAGGAGATGATGCTTCCAGAAAATCAGACCAGTTTGATCCTAACAAGCAGGCAGTAGGTGCCCATTCTTTCAAGGTTTGTATTTTTTAAATGCTGTGTAATGTTTAATATATATAAAAATGTTTTAAGTTCATGTATTGAATTCTAGGCGTTTTAAGAGATGCAAGGAGGCACTTGTGTTCAGGCCAGCGAGCACAAACGTCTTTCCCAAATCAGTTTTAGGTAACTGAGCCGTCTCTTCCTCGGTGGCCATACATACAAGGTGAACAGAAAAATACAGTTAGGAATTAAGACAATTAAGTAAATCAACCAAAAAATATCGATTATAATGAATAACCGTTCTCCATTTCATTGTGAAAATGGTGAAACATTTATTTTTCTTTGCTATATCTTTAATTTTCCATGGATTTTATTACAAAAAAGTGCACAGAAGCTAGTAAAAGTAGGATCTTAAGTGCAAATTAGAATAGTCTTCACATGTGCACTGTTTACAGTCTCAGTAGCATGGACATGACAAAAGTGTTAAACTTCCGTGGTGGGTCTTTTATTTCAGCATATGGCCACACAATTGATGTCACTGACATCTTGTATTCTCTTTCCTTTTCCTTCTCTTAGCTGTTGTATGTGTTGTCTGTTGCAGAATCCTTCCCCTCTTGAATTTGTTCTCCGTGTTTTTTTTTTTCCCCCATGAAAAAGTTATTCTGTTTTATATATCCTGGCTGGTGGCTGAACTGCATTATGTTTTATGTGTTTGACAATTTTTTGGTTGAGTGAACTATTTTTCTGTAAATGTTGATAGTCAAATGGAGTAGCACCTCAAGAACAAGCTCTCTTGTTTGCTTGGGGTAGAAGCACAGTCCTGAAAGCTGTACACCCTGCATGGTTTCAGAGGTGTACAGCACCGTAGACATTACATGTATATATTGTACTGTTAGTCAAGGTAGGTCTTGTTACCTGGTTCTTTATCCTTAAGTAATCAAGTCACCTAACTGTATAACTAACTTCCCAGTGATGGGCTTATTGATAGTGTCCTGTTAAGCTGTCAACAACTTGGTCATGTAATGGGACATGCTTACCTGGTCATGGCGAAAGACTTGGGCTTTGGAGAGGGTCATGATGCTGGATCAACCAATCACTCTCTGAATCACCTGCCCTTATGAACTCCTTTTTGACATGGAGTAAGTTCTGACAGGAATATGGAAGCCAGTCTCGGCTATGTTGAGTTCTCCTTCAGGAAACTTGTGTTAAGGTACTAGTAAGCTCTTCCTGTTACGTTTGGGCTGTCTTCTTCCCACAGATTCATGAAAGCTCTTGAATCAGGTGAAAGTTTGTGTCACTGTACTTGAAATTTGTCTTTACTGACCTGGTTATTTTACTACTGTTGGACATGATTCAGGAATTTTTCCCCTCAGGGATGGGGTTTTGCAAATTATTCAGTTTTTGGTGGTCATATTCAGGTTTCTGAAGTCACTGGTGGTCCATTCTTAACCAGCAGAGGTCTAATTTTGAAGGCTGACATTGATAGGGTGTGCAGTTAGCTAGGTTTATCCTCTCCACCAGTTGGCATTTGACATCTTTTTTTCCTTCCAAGTTCCCGTGCTGCGGGAGAGAAGCGAGCCCTTGATTACGATTCCCGTTCTCTATAAATGCCAGTTCTCTTATGATTCTTGCAGTTTAAACCTCAGTCCTTGTTGCTGCTGATGAAGAAGTTTGTTTTAGTGCGACATTTGGATTTACTTTTGGTGAATAAAAATTCTGAATTTCAGAATAGTAGAAGCCTTTGGCCAGAGTTTCAGCACGGTCAACTTTGCTGGAAAGATTGAGTACTAGTCAACCCAGAAGTAGGTCTGTGTTACCGACGCTCTTTTGAACACCACCTTTAGTGTGTATTGTCCTCATTTAGTGTGGCCTGAGTCCCAGCACAGTCTTTCATTTCTTTGAAGAATTTGAAGCTTGGTAATGCAACATCCCATATGCATCTTGGTTTGTTTTCTCCACATTTCCACATCTGGTGTGATGGCACTGATTCCTGTCAACCTGAGAGTTGGGAGTAACCCCTTGACTGTACCTGTCATGAACTTTGAGGTGCTTGGGCTTTTTCTTCTAGAACTTCCTCCCCACAGACTGAGTGAACCACTCAGCTATAGCAGAGGAGAGTAGTAGGTGGTGTTCGTGTTTCACTGTTTGTCATCACTTGTGGGTTATCACTGTTGGGTAGCCCTCGGCCGGCTTGAATACCAGAGTAAAGATTGTCCCTCCTGCATTGGCTGCAGGTCATCTGGGACTGATGTCAGGTCATCACTGGTATAAAACAGGAAAGCCAGTGCCATTACATCGGTCTTTCTTACCATGGAGCCAGAAGCAGTTTGCGAGTGCATTAGTCAGCCGCTGCCAGTGTGAAGTAGAAAATGATTAAAGCAAAGTACCCTGTTGGGGATCTTTTTCTTGCACTAACCAGTGTCCGAAAAAGTAAGTAACTGTCTCCGCTGTGAAAAACAAATAACACACAGACTTCCATAACCTGTGTGTAACCTGTTTAGGCCCAGACAAAGATGTCCCCAGATGTCTGTTCTGCACTCTCTTTAATGCTAGGACCATCTGCCATAGTTCAGAATTTGCAGCTAGATATTTCAAAGACAGTCCTTCGCAGTACAAAATGGCATCTATTGATCAGCGTTCAGTAGATATCCCCAAAAAGAGAAAAGATAAAGGGACAGACCACAAAACGTTAGGCCTTCAGATGACTCCCCTGAAGTCCGCCACCAGTACAGTGGAATTCAGTGAGGCGTCTACGCAGCTCCTGATGCCCGATGCTATACCTCCACAGGCCTTTACCGAGACCCATTTGGAGTCCAGTACGTCACCGGATGAAACTACATCTGCCGAGTTTTTGGTGGTCAGCCCCGTGGTTTGGTCAGGAACTGCTCTGCAGCACCGGCTTCTAGGCTTTTTGGTCGCCGGCCACAGCTGCACCCAGGCCCATTGAAGCACTGAGGCCTAAATGCAAGATCACTCCCAGAAAAACAATTCCTAGTCGCCATCTTCCTCAAGCCCAACCTGCTCAGTCACTACAGCTTCTTAAGATGGCTGACTATCTTATCACCCTTATTAGAGGTAACCAGACTACCCCAGCCAAAAGAAAAAAGGGATCTTTCCCCAGAGATTCTCTCAGAACCTGACACTGAAGAATCTGACTTTTTGGATTCAGTGAACATCAGCCCCTTACTACCTTTGAGGATTCTGATCCAGAGGAGAATCCATCCCATCTGCATCCCCCGAGGACCTATCTTTTGGAGATACCTTACACACCCTTAGGGAACACTTCCATTGGGAAGCTGAGGATTACCCCAGTCTAAGAAGAGGCTAAGAGAGTTTCTGGACCTTCCCCAGCACAAACCCTTAGCCATTGCTCCCATTTTGGATGTGGTGGAGTATGTTTTCATGGAGTCTAGCCTCACACCTGATGCCCTGCCTCCTTCACCTAGAAAGCCAGACAGGTACTACAAGGTGCCAGCCACCCACCCACAAATACTTGTTCATAAATCCTGCAGCAGACCCAGAGGTTATCACGCAGGGACCCAAAGGGGCTAGGGCCAGTTCCTCCAAAAACCCTATTCCATCTGACAAAGGATAGCAGAGTCCTAGACGGATGAGGTAAAAAAGTATACACCTCTGCTACTTTAGCTATTCCATATGTTAAAATGTCAGCAACATACCTTGGAACTGTTAAAGCAGAAAATTTCCTTCTTGCCTGACAATTCTACTTCCAGAGAGCTAGGGGAACTCTTAAACTCCAGCTCACAAGTGGCAAAGCATTCCCTCCACTGTGGATACAATGCCCTAGAAGCCACCAGCAGGGCTGCTGTCGAGGGGTCAGTCATTACGAGACATGCATCGCTGAAAGAGCACCTCTGCGTGATCATGTTAAATGTTAAATCCAAACTCCTAGATTCCCCCCTAGATAAGGGACCGCCTGTTTGGATCTAAGGAGGAGGAGGTGATGAAGAAAATGGAGGGAAGGCAAAGTCAATGCAGACATTAAAAGATTTCCTCCAGGTACAGCCTCCCAGATTCAGCAGGAGCTTTCCCACCAAACACTGTTCCTTTCATTCCCAATCCAGGCGTGTGCAAAGGAAAGGGCACAGGGACAGACCCCACCCCAGGCAGGAATAACAAGGACAGCAAGTGGCCCAGACACTGGACCTCTACAACCCTCCCAGGGCAGGGAGTTCCAAGTCCACTCCCTATCGTAAATACTCGCAGTGACTACCCCCCCTATCTGCCCCCTCCCCCCAAAAGCTTAGGAGGAAGGCTATCCCTTTTCAAAGACAACTGGCAATCCATCACAAAGGATCAATGGGTCCTAAAAATCATTTTCCAAGGATACAGATTCTCCTTCAAAGAGAGGCCAATCTTAACAGGGTACCCAGACATACCATCAAATCAGTGGGCAGAGGCCCTCAGCCAAATTCAAAAATGCTGTGCTCAAGGAGCAGTGGAGCCTGTACCCAAGGAACAAGCCGGAAAAAGGTTTTATTCAAGGTTGTTCCTGGTACCCAGGAAAGAGAGCACTTGGTGCCCTATTCTGGATCTGTCCACACTAAAAGTTTCTTTGCAGGTGCCAAAATTCAAAATGCTTTTTCTCCAAAAGTTTTACCCATGCTGACGCCAAATGCCTGGCTAGTCACCCTGGACCTAAAGGATGCCTACTTCCATATCCCTATAGGGGAGTTCTACAGAAGGTTCCTTCACTTCGGGTCAGGCTCACAACAGTTTCAGTTATCTGCTTTGCCCTTTAGCTTATCTTCTGCTGCCAGGGTTTTCACCAAATGCCTGACCCCTGTCATGGTCTTCTGCAGGCAGAAAAACATTCAAATTTACCCCTATCTGGATGACTGTCTCATCCAGGCAGACAGCAGGGAAAAGCTCCTGCAAGACCTCAACTTTGTCCAAACACTCTTAACCTATCTGGGATTTACCATCAACTAGGAAAGATCCCATTTCCAGCCCACCAGACAGATCACCTTCTTGGGAGTTCTCCTGGACACATCCACCCAAAGAGCCTTCCTCTCTAGAGAAAAATAGTTTTCTGCCCCAATGCTTCTCCCAATTGGCTTGTAGAGCACACTTCACAGCAAGTAAGTTACTTCAAGCTCTGGGGTACATGGCATCCTGCATCCCTTTGGTGCCCTTGGTTAGACTAGACATGAGAAAACTGCAGTGGTACCTAAAAAACCTATTGCGCCAGCACACACAGTCTCTAGAGCTACAACTGCCTCCGATTCCCTGCTTAAGAGGGGAACTCCTGTGGTGGACAGAAGTCTGCACCCTGAACAAGGGCCCACCTTTTCCAGTTCTTCCCTATGGCCAGACAATCACCATGGATTCCACAGACAAAGTCTGGGGGGCACACTTAGGAGACATGTGCTCCCAAGGCACTTGGGACCTATACCTACACATCAACCTTAAGGAACTGATGGCAGTACTCAGGGCTATCCCAGCCTTCAAGAGCCACCTGAAAACAGGGGTGCTCCTCATCAAAACAGACAATACCACAGTCATGTGTTACATCAACAGGTGAGGGGAATGCACTCCTATCCACTTTGTCATCTAGCCATGCTTCTCTGGCAGACTGCCTCGATGATGGGCCTTCATCTGATAACTCAGTACATCCCAGGGGAGCACAGTACCCTAGCAAAAACCACCTCAGCCGAAGTGTCCTGGACCCACACGAATGGCAGCTTCGGAGGGAGACCTTCCTTTGCATCACCCATACTTGGGGGACCCCAGCGGTAGACCTCTTTGCATCCGTAGGCAACAGGCAGACTAGTTCTGCACCAGGGAGTTCCACCCAGAAGCCTGGAAAGTGGATGCTCTCTCCTTCCACTGGGGCAACCTGTTTGTGTACGCCCCTCCCCCTTGCCAATGATCCCAAGGGTACCGCTAAAGATCAGGGAGGAAGAGCCAAGAGCTATACTAATTGTTCCAAATTGGCCCAGGAAACATTGGTTTCCCTTGCTACTCAGCCTAACCAAGGAGCTGCCCAGGAATCTGCCTCTCACAGAAGGACTTGTAACCCAAGAAAAATGGTCAGTACTGCATCCCAGTCTGTAAACTCTCAACCTATCCGCATGGCTTATACCCCAAAGGCGGATACCAACCGACTGTTGAGCAAACGGGTCCTGGATATAATTAAGGAAGCCAGGAGGCCCTGCACCAGGAAATCATACTCTGCAAAATGGAAAAGATTCAATGCCTGGTGCCAAACTAAGGTTACAGGCAGCTCCCTTGCATCTGTCTCTCTGATTCTAGACTACCTGGCGGAGTTAGTGCAAAAAGGATTATCTTACTCTTTCCATCAAAATTCATGCCTCACTTATCTCTGCCCATTCCCATGCAGAGCGGCCTTTGTTCTCCCACCCCCTGCTAAAACAATTCCTTAGAGGGGTATCTCACATCAGGCCACCTAGGCGGCCACCCACTCCGTACCTCCCTTTGAACCAGCTGCCTCAGCAGAACTAAAATACCTCTCTTGGAAGACTGCCTTCCTGCTGGCCATAACCTCAGCTAGGAGCGTTTCTGAACGGCAGGCACTCATGTTCATTGAACCCTTCATTATCTTCCATACAGACAAGGGTGTCTGTTAGAACTAATCCCTCTTTTATGTCTAAGGTGGTGTCTGAAGTAACACCGAATCAGGCTATACAACTTTCCACCCTCTTTCTTAACCTTCAGAACAGGGGGGAAAGAATCCTTCATTTACTAAATGTGCACAGACAACTTGGATGCTATCTGGATAGAACCAAGTCTCTCAGAAAAACTGACCAGCTCAGCTCCTGGTCAGCTTTGCCTCATGGGCAGAGGGGAAACTTATTTCCAAGCAGACCATTTCTAAATGGATATACAACTGTATCCAATTCTGCTACCACTTCCATGGGAGAATTCCTCCCAAGCCAGTCTGAAGCCATTCCACTAGGGCCGCATCTACTTCCACAGCTTTCCTTAGGGGGGATTCCTACAAAGGACATCCTAGAAGCTGCCACTTGGACTTCATCCACACCTTCACCAAACGCTACCAATTGCCTCTTTTCTCCAAAACCCAGGTAGGCTTTTTCTCTGTGCAGTCCTGCAGGGCACGCTAGGCCCTACTTAGAGCAGTGTAAGCCTGTTCTTCTATTCCTTCCCTTCTACCATCCAACCTACCTTCAGCTATGAGAATCTTTCCACAAGTGATGACTACAACAGTGAAACACGAAGAACATCTACATTTATGGTAAGGGTACAGAGTTGTACTTTGCAGGGTGAGACTGCTCAAGGCTTTGTTGCCCAAATATGAGATAATGAATGGCTGTGAGTAAAAGCTAGCATTAAGGATCTCTGTTTGATAACAGTACTCTGTCCATTGCAGGTGTCATTTGTCTTGTACATACACAGGTTAGTACTAGGCTAACTGTCCCTGTGGTCCATTTTAAACCTAGCCAATTTCCCTTTTTATGCTTAAAATAACCCATCCTTTTTGGTTCTAGATTAGCCAGACCCATCCCATGGTCAATAATTATATATTACCTCTAAAGGGAATAACTGGGATCATACCAATGATTCTTGCACCATCTTCATTGCCGGCACATTTGCAGACAGGTTTCAGGTGACGCAACATTCCTTTTGAGCCTGATGCATTCCCGCAGTTCATGAGCTTAGGCATGTTGCTGGGTGTGGTATGGGAGTAAAGCAGAGTGGCCTTCATTTTTCAGATGGGCAAAGCTAGAAGATGTCGGCTTCTCATGTTCATAGGGTGATACTAGACTATCTGCCCTAGGGCATTTATAAGCCTAGCCAGTGTGTGTTTGGCTTTCGCCACCCTTTTAGATTGGTTGACTGTGGCTCTGTATAGTAGGTCACAGAAGATAGCCCTTTTAAGGTTAGTTTACTGTGCCTCTGTATAGCATGCACACAGAAGAGATCCCAGGGGTAAATTTACGCTCTCCCATCCACTCATCAAGATTTCTGTTGAAGAGGGTCAGTGAGGGGCTCTGCCTAACATGGATTGGGATTTTGTTCCAGAGTGAGGGGAGCCTCTGGGATATGAATCTGTTCCTCCAGCATGTTCTATTTATTTATGTGCTGAGGTTTAAGTCCCTGGAGCGTGTAGCTCTAAGGGATTTGGATTTCCTGAGGTGGAGCATGTCCATTAATTCTGGGTTGGACATCGCTTTATACGTCAGGAATAGATCGCCTCTGAGTAGGCAGTAAGTAAGCAACTGAGTAGAGCTGGAGTTTCTTCAGTTGAACTGCATAGGGCATTTGTTTGAGTCCCTTGATCCTCTTGGTGAGGTACTTTTGGGGTCTCTCCAGTTGCTGCAGTTGTCAGTTAAGGTACATCCCAAATGGGGCATTGTATTCAATTATGGGTCTGATGAGTAGAGGGGCACAATTACCTCTCTTGATCTAGATGTGAACCATTTCATGATAAGGTGGGCTATATAGAAGGTCTTTCTAACCACTTTGACAACGTGATTGACAAAGGGAGAGATTACCATCTACTTGGGTCCCCAAATCCCTATTTACTACTTCCGTACTTAATGGATTACCACCTATGTGGTAATTTGTGGGCACTTTGTTTTTCCCAAAGGGGATGACTATGCACTTTATGGCATTTAGCTTTAGGCCATGGCTCTAGCACCAGTTCTCCGTCTCTGTGAGACCCTTTTGGAGGATGCTTGTGTCAGCCGGAGAGTCGATTATGGCACCCAGTTTGCAGTCATCTGCGAACTTGGTCAGCCATAGTCCTCCCATGTTAGCCTGTACCTCAGAGAAGTATATACCGAACGAGAGGTCCCAAGACTGAGCCTTGTGGGATGCCACTTGTAACTGATTTAGAGTCTGACATGGCACCTGCAATTCTGACCATGTGGGTTCTATCCCTGAGCCAGTTTGAAATCCATCTTGTGACATATGGGTTGATATTTAAGCTGGTGAGCTTATTTATGATGCCTGAGTGGGGTATTGTGTCGAAGGCTTTTGCGAGGTCCAGGTAGGCCGTGTGGACTACCTTCCCTTCATCTATGGCCTTGGTAACTGTTTCAAAGAAATGAAATACCAGGTCCGCCAGCAGAAGCAATAATCCAACAGGCAGTGTGTCAAGCGTTTTATTAAAAAAAACAGCGAAATAAATCCAAATTACAAGACTAGCGCTTTCGCCCGGATACCTTCCAGGCTTTATCAAGTTAAAACACAGTGAAGCCTTAAGCGATTGCTTAAATAGCTGCATTAATTGATCACATGCTAAGTTAAAATATGTGCACATTTAAACAGCATTCTCTAATTAAAAAACATTAATCAAAAACATTGTTTAAAAACCATTGATAACAAGATTAAAATGGTTGTAAACCTAATACCATGAAGATAGTTGCATAAAAATACAAGGTTGTGCCTTTAATATATGAGAACAGATAAAAACTTGTAGACTTCTTATTTCCTTTATCTGCTTCATAAAGTGCATAGTGCTTTGTAATGCCACTGCTTGAATATTTTTGCATACCATAGCACGGAGGTATAAATAACCACCGTGACAAATAATTTACATGTGTTTTTTTCTCTTTAAGAGTGTGCAGTTGAGCAATGGAAAATAAATAATGTAGTAATGAATAATAAATATTGTATTAAAAAAATACATAAAAGGTTACTGCAATTATAACTTGGCCCTGCTAAGCTTTGAAACAGAGCCAATACTTAAAGTGCAGTATTTGCATACCATGGCACGGAGGTATAAATAGCCACCGTGGCAGATAATTTACATATGCTTTGTTCTTTGTGTATACAATTGAACAATGAAAAATAAATAATGTAATTGCGAATAATGAATGTTGTGTTAATGAATACAAAAAAGGTTACTGCAGTTATAACCTGGCCCTCCTAAGCTTTAAAACAGAACCAATACTTAAAGTGCCATTGAGACCTGGGGCTTTACCTGCATCAAGTTTGAGCTGCCAAATCAGCTCTCTATACTCTAGTGTGGATTCCCAGTCCCCCCCTCTAACATTAGGGTTTACTTGTTCGAGGATCATAAATTTTAGTTTATAATCCGGGCATTCAAGGGAGTGTTTGAAGAAAGCGTTGCTTTCTTTCTTCTTTTCTATGTCGTAGGTGTGCTCATATAATCTTTTTCTAAATTCTCGTTCAGTTTTACCTACGTAAAAACTTCCACAAGTAATGCACACCCCTAAATAAATCACTCCTTTTGTGCCACATGCCTGGGGGATCGTACTTTGATGCGATGGGCCTTTAAATAAATATGCGAACTATTAATGATTAGGGCACATTGCTTGCAGGCACCACACTTATAGGTGCCGTTTTTGTGATGTTGTTCTCTCCTAGATGACATTGATCTTCTCTCAAAAATTTCTTTTAAATTTTGTCCTCTCTTTCTCACAAATTTTGGTTTGTTGGCAATGATGGTTTTAAAGTCGTCATTGCTTGCTAAGACAAACCAATATTTAGATATAATGTTCTCTATTTGGGAAGAATTGTCTGAAAAAGTGTATGTAAAACTAATCACATTCTCATCAAAACTGTTCATCTGTGTTTCAGATTCATGGTTCTTAGTCAAGGGGTTACCTAATAAAGGTGTATATAAAGAGTCTCTTTTAGTTACTACCTAGTCAGTAATGGTTGTAAGTAAATTATCTGGATATCCCCTTTCAGAAAACATTTTGTGTAATTTTTTTATTTCATTTAAGAAATCTGTCAAATTACTACACATTCTAGAGGCTCTTATTAATTGCCCCTTGACTATTCCTTTCTTTTGATGGAATGGGTGTTGACTATTGTAATGTAACAAAGAATTTGAGAAAGAAGGTTTTCTGTACACCTTGGAATGCAATTCTGAACTTTGAAGGTCCCTATATATTGTTACATCTAAATAGTGTAATTCATTTTTACTGATGTTATGAGTGAAGTTCAAAAAATCAGTAGTTGTATTTATATATTCCAAAAAGGACGTTAACTGGTCCTCTGTGCCTTCCCAAATAATGCAGATGTCATCCAGGTATCTGCAGTAATAAATAAGATGTTGTGTCCATGCAGTATTAAAAATGTATGTTTGCTCCCACCTGTGCAAAACCACGTTGGCATATATGGTTGCACAGGAGGCACCCATAGCTACCCCTTTAAGCTGTTTAAATATGTTTTTTAAAAACGCTTGACACACACTGCCTGTTGGATTATTGCTTCTGCTGGCGGACCTGGTATTTCATTTCCTGGTTTGAGTCCTTTATCGTGAACTGTTTCAAAGAAGTCGACTAGGTTCATGAGGCAAGATCTGCCCTTAACAAAGCCGAATTGGGTAGGATCCAGTGTCTGGAGGTTCCCATTATCTTTGTTTGAGTTCCATGATGATACGCTCCATAGCTTTGCAGACCAGACTAGTCAGGCTTATAGGGCGATAGTTTCCGGGGTCCGTTGTGGCACCACCGTTGTGGAGCGGGACCACTGTTGCTGTATGCCATTCCTTGGGTACATATCCTGTAGTAAGGCTGAGATTGAACAGTGACTTTGTGAGGGTTCAGTTCTTCTTGGAGCCCGTGTAAGACACAGCCCGGGACACCGTCCGGTCCCATTGATGCTGTGTTTTTTGCTTTGGAGAGGGCAGCTCTCACCTCTGTATCTGTGATGTCAGGGAGACTACATTCTGTTGGGATAGACATTTGTTCTTTTGGGGGGGGGGGGGGTTGCACTGAACCTGTCTGCCAGGATGTTGGCAATGTCTGTGGGATCAGTGTATTTTTTGTCATTTTGCACCAACTCAGAGCATATCTGGGAGTTGCCACCCAGATTCCTGACATAACTAAAGAAGGCCTTGTGATTATCTTTAGTGTCTTGTGCAAATTTTCTTTCGAAGCTGGCCTTAGATGATTTTATGAGGGATCGTAGTTTCTTGCTAGTACTGATCAGAGATGCCTTCCCTTTTTGGGATTTTGCTCTATCATGTAGTGGCTTCCTCCTCCTGTTGTATAGCTTGTTTATGGCTGGGGTCTACCAGACAGGTCTTCTGCCTTTGGCGGAGTGAGTGTTGGTTTTATTTGGGATAGCACGATCCATACATTCCTGTAGGTGTCCATAGAATGTCCATAGAATGTGTTTGCAAAGGATTCTACAGTTTGGGCAGTATTTTCCACTGGCCAGTGGGCTTTGAAGGATTCCACCTCGGTTTTGAGAAGTGTGAAGTTTGCTTTTGAGAAATTCTTCGCCGTGGTTTCCTTGGCTGGGGGTGGGGGCGGGATATGGATGTCCAGTTGGATTAATTTATGGTCTGATCTTACTAATGATGGGCATACCTCTGGTATGGAACATTGAATCCCCATGTTGGTGATGACAAGGTCCAATATGTTTTCCCCTCTTGTGGGAGTGGTGACCAGTTGTTCCATAGCATTTGAGTTTATAAATTCTAGGAACCGTTGGGCGAGGGTGTTGGGGCTTGAGTAGTTTTCCCAGTCAATGTTTGGGTAGTTGAAGTCACCCAATATTATTGTGTTTGGAGACCTTCATATTCTCCAGTGTTCTCAGGAAAGCCGAGTGGGGTTCTGCCTCTTTCAGGGAAACCTTGCAGTACTTGAGAGCATCTTGGACCCTTACCCAGGTAGTATTTGGGACTTACTAGTTTCCATTACCCCTGGAACTAATTTTTGTGGATGATATCTTTGAGGCCCAGATAGACGTTCACTCTGGTACAGTGGCCTGTTTGATGGCCAGTGTCTTGTATTGATTCTAGGCAGATGTGAGTGAGATTTTGTCCAAACTTTCAAAGGCCTTCAGAGTACTGTGAAGGCATGCTCCTTTCCATCTCATCTAAGGATGCAGGCTGGCCAGAAGGGGTTAAGCTTGACACACGTGTTCTCCTCTGATACACTGGGGCTTAGGATACAAAGCTGTATGTCTTAGTTGGCCAGACTCCATTTCTTTGTCTTCACTTATCCTCATATTTCTCCCTGAGTCTGGGATCAGAGATGATCTCACTCTGACCCTATCCAGTGCTGTGATCCCTACCTTAGAATGCTCTCTGGTATTTGCAATGGCTGCTTTGACTAAGTTTTCAGTAACTGATGTTTGCCTGTGGTAAGTATTGTAACTGAAAATACTCTTCTGCTTGGTTCTGTCCTTTGACTGGAGGAGGGTGTTAAGGCAGGGTTTGCTTTTTTATTTAATACCTTCCTGGGTATTGGGACTGTGCCCCCTTTTCATTAGATGGTCCTCTCTCTTTCCATTGATATCTATATTATCATTCTTTCTGGAGAAAGAGGGTCCTGCAGGTAGTTTTATGCAGGAACTCCCTGCTTGTCTTGGCCTTCACACTGGTCAGACTTTCCAAAAGGTCTGGATGATGCCCTCCTCTGTAATCTTGCCTTCCTTAATCATTGGTTGGAGGAGGGAGCAAGCATTCCTCTGTACTGCTGAAGGAGTGCATACCTTGTAAGAAAACATAGGTCGAGCATTTGTAAAACACTTCCTCTTATTTCAGCACCTGTAGTACTAATGCTTAGGAGTCCAGTACCTCTGCTTAGTCCATATTCAACTTTGACAACAATTTTCTGTTTGCAGCGTTTCCTTTACTTAAAATTAACAGCTCAAAACAGTCTTGCATATGTAAAGGCCTGTTGTGGTGGCCTGTACCCCATGTTTATTAAAGCCTGTGACTCCTTCATTAGCCTCCCACTAAAACATCAACACATCACCCTCTAGTGATGTGTTTTCAGACTTCTGGAAAATTGCTGATGTTATCCCATTGGTTAAACGCAGCTCTGTCTCAGACCTTGACTCTTTTGGCTAATTTCCCTGCTGCTTCCTTTGGGCAAAATCTTAGGTTCCAACCTCTCAGTTACAAAACCACATTGAAGCTTATAGCTTTATCATTAGCCGTCATCCTGGACTGAAAAGGGACATGGCACTAATGTAGCTTTTATCTGACTAGAACTATGCAGTAGACACACAAGTTTATTGGGAAAATAGTCCTAGAGCTCTCAGGACAATTTGACCTTGTAGATCATCCCTGTACTCATTAAAGAACTCTCACGGTGTGGCCTTAAGTACACATTTTAAATTGTTTTTAATTATCTTGCAGTAGATTGTTTAAAATTGTCCCTTTTCACTTATAGTCTCCTCTCTGTACCCAATATTGTCAGGTGTTCCCTAAGGCTCCATTTTTAGAACCCTTACAAGCCTAGCCAGTGTAACCCAGTTTTGCCCAATATATGTTATGTAGGGGCAAGAGGATACATGGATTTGTATCTGTGCATCGAGTATCTTGTAGATTGACCCTGTCCGTAAGGGACAGCTAAAGACAATCACAAGTCATTCTTTAGCTACGTTTGTAACCCTAAGAGGGAATGCCCAGCTGTGTGCTGAACTCACAATAAATGGTACCTGAACCTGAGGAAATTGCCAACCTGCTAGCCAACAGATTTGGCAATAACTTTAACCCCCGCCCCTACCTGACATACCCCAAATCATTCCTAACACTAGTCCTCTTCCAAGTATCTCCAAAGAACAGATCATACAAGCTCTCTCCAAGGCCAGAAACACAGCCTGTATGGAACCAGATAACATCCCAGGCTGCCTACTCAACAATGTAAAACAAGACCTACCAGAACCCATTGGCACCCTCACTGTGGTGCAGCTGGTTAGCATTGTTGCCTCACAGCAAGAAGTCCTCTGCCGGGGTGTTTCCTGTGTGGGAGGCTGCATGTCCTTCCGGCATTCACGTGGGTTTCCTCCTGGTGCTCCAGTTTCCTCCCACATTCCAAAGACATGCATCTGGAGTGTTTCTCCCTGGGTCTTCGCTGAAAATGGGTTCTGTCCCAGTCAGACTTTCCTGGTAAACAAATGTTAAATAAATAAAATGTAACCATAGCCTGAAAGCTGGCTTTATCCCAGCAGAGTGGAGAACAGCAACAGTAATCCCCTTGCACAAAGGCGGTCCATCAGCTGACCCTGGGAACTATCAACTCAGAAGCTTAACCAGCCTTATCTGCAAGGTCATGAAAAGAATCATCATGGGCCTTATCCACAAGGACATAGGCGACCATCAAACTCTTGGCTTGACCCAGTTTGGCTTTGTCAAGGGTAGATATTTATTACTAAACCTGGTGGACTTCTTTGAGAATGTCACCAAATCCCTGGATGAGGGCAAAACTGTACAGACTTCCTGTCTTGATTTAGCCAAGGCTTTTGACAATCCCGCATTCAGGTATCGTGGAGAAGTTCTCCCAACTTAGGATGAACCCATATATTACTAGAAGAGTAGCGAACTGGCTTACTGACAGATCGCACACTGTCAGAGTTGGGTAGTCCACCTCCACCAGTAGACCAGTTACCAGTGGGGTACCGCACGGGTCTGTGCTGGGCCCCTCTGCTGTTGGGACTCTCTTTCTCTGAAGTCCAGGCAAGGGTGAATGACCTGTGGTTTACCAGGTTTGCAGATGACTGTAAACTGGGCACAAACATGGAGTCCCCCAATGATGTTAACATATTACAAAAAGAGCTGACTTAGACAAATGATTGGCACCAAACTCGTGGACTAAAATGTAATGCAAAAAAAAAATGCTTCATTATCCCGTTTGGCAAAGAAGTAGGTCCTGCTAATCATAATATCGATGGCACCCATCTAAGCACAGACTCAGTGGTGCAAGACTTGTGAGCACAGGGTGACAGCTAAACTTCGATCATCACGTGTCTGTAATGGTAAGAAAAGTATTCCACATTAAGCACCTCATAAATAAGGGCATCGCATCCAAGACCAGGGAGGTTGTAGCTCCTTTGTACTCAACCCTTATCAGACGACTAATTGAGTACAGTGCTTCCTTCTGTATGTACCTCACCAGACACCAGCAACTGGAGAGACCACAAAGGTTTCTTACCAAGAGAATCCAGGGCGTCCAAAACATGTGACTTACATGGAAAGACTAAAAGCCTGTCACTGTGCTCTGTGTCATACAGGCTACCGAGAGGTGACTTATGCCTGGCCTACAGAGCAGTCTTGGACCGTATCCTATTGGAATTGCTGCACATCCACAAATCAAATGGGACAAGAGTAACTCACTCCAGATATCTCTGCCTAGCTTGTGACGTCAGCAGAACATGCTGGAGAGAGAGATACATCTCCCAGCGATGACCACTCGTCTGGAACAAGCTCCCATTCCATGTGAAGCAGAGCTCCTCAATGACCCTATTCAGGTGCAACTTTGACAACTGGATGGGTGACCGTAAATTTATCCTGGGGGTAGCACCTATGTCTCTCATGGATGGGGGCAGCTGGTATTGATCGCAGTATCAGTCTGCAAACAACCATCTAAATTTGGTCAGTAAGGGTATTCAGGTTTTTAGATGGCTAGGCTTCTAAAGGCCCCAGGGCCATTAGCCTAGTAACCTCCTGTGAACCTATGACATGGGCACTACCCCTGGTGTGAATTTGTGATTCCCATTCATTGATCCAAATTGCATTTGAAGAGGGTCAGGGAAAGGGCTCCTCTTAATGTGAATAGGAAGCCTGTTCCAAAGAAGGGGCAATCTCTTGAGACACACCTCTCTCTCCAGCATGTTTTGAGTAGCTGACTAACTTTAAATCCCTAGATTGGGTGACCCTTGTGCCGCTTGACTTGCGGATGTGTAGCAGCTCCAACAGGGCTGGATTGTGAGTGCCTTGTAGATCAGACATAGGTCACCCCTTAATAGTCGGTAGGCGACAAGAGTAAAGGGTCTGTCCACATAGGACTTGTTGTTTACACCCTGTATTTTCTTTGTGAGGAACCTCTGAGGCTACTTCTGCCATATGGCATACTCTGTTGTATTATTGTTCTAATGAGGGCTGAGTACAGCAAGACTATAATTTCCTTGGATCTGGGTGTCATACTTTTTACTAATAAGTTGTGCCACAAAGAAGCACTTCCTCACCACTATAGACACATGGCAGTCAAAGTTCAGTCTACAATCTGTGTACCTAGATCTGTCACCTCTGATTCTTCTCTTATGGGTGTGCTATTGCTGTAATTTGCTGGGGTGTTTTGAATTCCCAAAGGGTATGATAATTTTCATAGGTATATACTAGGATAATGGCCCCTGGAGCCTTTACAAGCCTATCCCATAGATGTGCTCTGGCATCATGCTGCCCGACGTTAGTTCCCAGAGCTTCTGTCAAGTAGAGCCACTGGAGTGATTCCCGAGGTGAACTTCCTATTTCCCATCCACTTGTCAAGATTTCTCTTGAAGAGGTCCAGTGAGGTACTGCTCTTGACATGTATGGGAAGTCTGTTCCAGAACATGGGCAGTCCCTGGGTTATGAACCTGCCCCTCTAGCATGTTCTGGTGATTGTGGTAATGAGGTTGAGGCTTCTGGCACATCTGGTGCGGAGGGATTGGGATTTCTTTAGATGTAGCATTTCTAACAGAGCTGGGTCAGACATGGCTTTGTAAGTCGAGCAGAGATCGCCTCTTAGTTGACAATATGAGAGAGAGAATAGCTGGAGTTTTTGAGTCATGTTCATGTAGGACATGTGTTTAAGGCCAAGGATCCTCTTCATGAGATACTTTTGTGGCATGTCAAGCTGTTGCATGTGTCTAGTGAGGTACATGCCAAATGAGGCATTATACTGTATGATTGGTATAATATGGGAAGAGTAGAGAGAGAAATTATTACCTCTTTCTTCTTGGACGCAAAACCCTTGGTAATGAAATGTGCCACATAGGACATTCTGACCACAGTGGAAGTGTGATGGTCGAAGGAGAGGTTGCTGTCAACTGTGTCCCCAGATCTCTTATAATACCTTCAGTGTTCAATGGGCTCCCATCGATGTGGGAACTGAGTTTTTCCCAAAGGGGACGACTAGGCATTTTTTGGCATTAAGCTTAAGGCCATGGTTTCGACACCAGTCATTGGTCTCAGTGAGACGTTTCTTTAGGATGTCTACATCACTTGGGGAGTTAATAGCTCCCAGCTTGCAGTCGTCTGCAAACGTGGTCAGCCAGAGTCTCCCTCCATGTTAGCCTGGACTTCTGAGAAGTAGATGCCAAACAGGAGAGGACCCAGGATTGATCCCTGTGGGACTCAACTTGTGACTGGTCAGCAGTCTGACTTGGAGTCCGCTACTTTCACACTGTGGGTTCTATCTGTGATCCAATTTGCAACCCACCTAATAATATAGGGGTTGATATTCACCACAATAAAAAACAGGAACCACTGTGTCCACCGATTGAAAAGTTCAGTCATTTAATACAAACGTATTCACTTCAATAATATTAAAACAGCGAATATATTCTCCTAGCGCCTCAGCCAAAATAAGCATTTACAAAGTAAATTCATTTGAAAACTACACCATTTTTATAGTTAAAAACTATGCACATCCCGTAATTACTAATATACAATTAATAATCAATTACCTTAAAGGAACATTGTCCATTAAAATAAAAAGAAAAGACAAAATGTATGTATTTTAAATAAAACTTTTCCAGTTGCAGTCTCTACTCATACCACACGGCTGTAATGTATTGTCATACCTCTCAGCTATCCCTTTTTTTCAGGGATGTCCCTGATTTTGACTCAGATTTTCACTCTGTCCCTCTTAATCCCTCCTAAAACTAGTGACGTTTGGAGAAAAGGTGGTGAATTACACTTAATGAATAATGACAATAATTAAGACTTGTAAACTTCCTTTACTTCAGAAATGTGTATTAATTCATATGCTCTGATTCTGTCAATGTTTCAAGTTAATAGCACTAATATTTTAAAGTGTCCCTGATTGTCCCTGATTTTTTCTTAACTTGTCCCTGATTCTGTTGAAATTTGTCACCAATTGGTTGAAAGGTCTGTGTATTATATTTTTATATTAAAACAGACTTTTTCTTTCTTAGTAAATATTTGATTGTATCCTCATTTACAAAATTTAATTTAACTTGTTCCAATCTGGAAAAGTTTTATTTAAAATACATACATTTTGTCTTTAATTTTTATTTTAATGGACAATGTTTCTTTAAGGTAATTGATTATTGTATATTAGTAATTAAGGGATGTGGATAGATTTTAACTATAAAAATGGTGTAGTTTTCAAATGAATTTACTCTGTAAAGGCTTATTTTGGCCGAGGCTCTAGGAGATTATATTCAATGTTTTAATATTATTGAAGTGAATGCGTTTGTACTAAATGACTGAACTTTTCAATCGGTGGACACAGTGGTTCCTGGTCTTTTTTGTGGTGAATACCTTTCTTCATTTTTGTTTGGTATAAACCGGGGTTGATGCCTAGTTTGGTGAGTTAATCAAGAATTCCTGAGTGGGGGATGGTATCAAAGGCCTTGGCCAGATCGAGGTAGGCTGTATGAACTGCCTTGCCCTCATCCACAGTTCTGGTGACTGACTCAAAGAAGTCAACCAGGATGAGCAGTTATGATCTACCTTTCACAAAACCAAATTGGATAGGATCTAGAGTTTGGAGATTCCTTATATCCTTGTTAATTAGGTCCATGATGCGCTCCATAACTTTACATATCAGACTTGTCAAGCTAATGGGGCGATAATTCCCTGGGTCTGTAGTTGCTCTCCCTTTATGGAGAGGGATGACTGTAGCATTGTGCCATTTGGTAGGGACAAAGCCTGATGTGAGGTTATGATTGAGTAGGGCACACAGATGTGGTGCCAGTTCACTTTGTAGTTCATGTAGAACACATCCAGGGATATTGTCGGCTCCCATGGAAGCTGTATTCTTGGCCTTAGACAATGCAGCTTTAACCTGTGCTGCAGTAATGCTGGGTGCCTGGCATTCTTCCAGTATTGTGATTGGTCCTTTGGGGGGGGAGAGAGGGGTAAAGTTGGCATTGAATCTGTTGGCCAGTATGTTGGCAATATCTGTTGGCTTAGTATAAGAGGCATCATTGTGCAGTAACTCAGAGCAAGCCTGGGTATTGCCGTGGAGATTCTTGATATAGCTATAGATGTCTTCGTGGTTGTTTTTAGTGTCTGCCACAATTCTGCCTTCATAGCTGGCTTTAGAGGTTTTGATGAGGGATCTCAACTTTTTGTTGAGGCTAAGGGAGTGTTTCCAGATGTTCTTCGTGTTTCACTGTTGCAGTCATCACACTTGGGTTATCTATCTGCAGGTAGCCCTCAGTCGGCCTGAATGCTAGAGTCTTAGTATTTCTGCGTCGGATGCTGTCGCTTCTTCCATGACGTCAGGTCGTCAGGGGTATACAACATGCAGCCAACCCCATCATATCAGTCTTTATTGCCAAGAAGGAGCCCGAAGCATTAGTAGTTCATAAGTGCCGGTCGGCCACAACCTGAAATTTTTGTTTTTCGAGTTTCAACCTGAAGTCTTCTAAATCTAAGTACCCCGTTGAGGATCCTTTTTTCTTGCTCTAACTGATGTCAGAAAAATGTAACAATTGCCTTGCCTGTGGAAAGCAAATACCTCACAGAGATTTTCATTCTTACTGTGTCACCTGTTTAGGCCCAGACCACGACGTCCCTTGCTGTTAGTTTTGTGCCTTGTTTAATGCCCGAACCATTCGTCTTTGGGCTATCTTTGTCACTAAATTCTTTCCCTCTCATTCTCTGTATTCCGAAATGGCTTTGATAAGCCATTCGACTACCAGTCTTCCGAAAAAATGTAAAGATAAACACAGAGACAAATCGCATAGGTCCAAAACTGATTTGCAGCCCCTGATGTCCGTTTCTATAGATTCACAGGCCTCTGTTGAGACCCATTCAGAGCCGCAAGATGCTTCTTCGGCTATGGAACCTGCAGATGTCTCTACCTTGGATGGGTCTGGAGCCTCTGTGCAGGCACCAGATTCTGAGGGTGTATTCCGACCTACCGACGTTCACATTAAACCAATAGCTTTTTTTTTTTTGCTAAAACTACCGAGTTTCTCAGGCCAAGAGTACACACTACGCCTAGAAAACAGATGACCAAAGAGCATGCTCAAGCTCCCATTCCACAGAAACAAATGTTTAGAATGGCTGAAGACCTTATTACCCTAATTAGGGGAAGCTATCCTTCCCCTGCCGAGACAAAGAATTGAGTTTCATTCTGATTCTACAGACCAGGAGTCCGATGACTCTGACCCTTCTGATTACCAGGACATGCCCTTATCAACCTATGAGGATTCAGATGCAGAGGAATCCATTCCCCCTGCCTCCCCTCCAAATGTTTTTTTCTTTTGGTGAAACCTTGCATACTTTGAGAGCATTTCCACTGGGAATGACAAGACTTAACCTCAGGCCAAAAAGAGACTCGGAGAATTTTTAGAGTTGCCTCAGCGCAGGCCTCTGGCTATACCCCCTGTCCTGGATGTTGTTTTTATGGAATCCAGACTAACTCCAGATACATTACCCCCGGCCCCTAGGAAACCTGACGGGTACTACAGAGTACCTGGTTCCCACAAATTTCTCTTCAAGAATCCCACTGCTGATCCAGAGACCATTTCCCAGGGACCTAAAGGTATTAAGGCTACTACAGCCAAAAATCCTACCCTTTCAGACAGGGATTCCAGAGCTTTAGACAGATGGGGTAAGAAGGTATATAGCTCTGCAACTCTTGCCATCAGGGCATTGAATTGCCAGTTTCACATGTTGACGTACCAGCAACATATTATGGAACTAAATAAACAAAAAATGGCATTGTCAGACTGTGCAGAAAAGAAAGATTTACAAGAGCTAATGCATTCTGCAAACTAAGTTAGTAAGCATACTTTGCAGTGTGGCTTTGATGCCTTGGAAGCATCTTGCAGGGCTGCAGTTACTGGGTCTGTACTGAGAAGGCATGCTTGGCTGAGGGAACAATCCTTGCCAGATCATGTCAAATCCAAATTACTAGACGCTCCTTTAAATCAGGACCATTTGTTTGGCACCAAAGCAGAAGTTGTTCTTAAAAAGATGGAAGAAAAAGCTAAATCTATGCAAACTGTCAAATAATTCTTAGAAGTGCAACCACCTAGATTCAGTAGGAATTGGCCTTCAAAAAACAGGTCCTTTCCAGCCTCTGCCAGGGCTTCCCAGATCAGTCCCAGAGGAAACAGGCCACCCATACTACACTCAGGGTATGCAGAGGTCTAAACAATTGAGTGCCCCCACCTTAAAAACAGGGAGTGCTAAGCTGCCCCCTTATGGGAAAGGCTCACAATGACTTCTCAATTATCCTTCCCAGCCCTGCCCAATTATTTGTGCCCCTAGGAGGAAAACTTGTCCTTCATGCAGAAAACTGGATGCCCATTACTCAGGACTGATGGGTCCTAAAACATTTTATCCCAGGGGCGCAAATTCTACTTCCATTCACTGCCCAACCACAAGCGGGTTCCAGACCTTCCTCCAAACCAGTGGGCAGAGGCTCAAAAGCAAGTACTGTCCCTACTCAGTATCAGAGCTATTCAACTTGTTCCTGTAGAACAAAGGGATCAGGGTTTCTACTCCAGACTTTTCCTAGTGCCCAGAAAAAAGGGCTCTTGATGCCCAATCCTGGATCTTTCTGTCCTCAACACCTTTCTGGGGGTCCCAAAATTCAAGATGCTTACCCTTCAACAGCTTCTCCCCATACTAGACAAGGATGCCTGGTTAGTCACTCTAAACTTAAAATAAGTTTATTTGCACATCCCCATAAGGGAGTCATGCAGGAAATATCTACTGTGTTTTTCGTGTTTCACTGTTGCAGTTGTTACATTTGGGTAATCTGCTGGCAGGTTGCCCTCAGTCAGCCTGATTAGCAAAGTCTTGGTTCCTGCGTCGGTTGCTGTTCCTTCTTCCATGACGTCAGGTCGTCAGGGGTATAAAACATGCAGCCGATGCCATTACATCAGTCTTGCTTGCTGCGCGGTGCCCGAAGCAGAAGCAGTTCGCAAGTGCCGGTCGGCCAACTCCTGAAATTTTCATTTTCAAGTTTCAGATCCAAAGTCTTCAACTAAAAAGCTAAGTACCCCGTTGGGGAAACTTTTTCTTGCTCTTTACCAAAGTCAGTAAAAGTTAATAATTGCATTACTTGTGGGAAGCAAATACCTCATAAGGATTTTCATTTGTACTGTATTCCTTGCCTAGGCCCTGACCATAACGTACCTTGCTGTCGGTTTTGTGCTTTAATCAACGCACTGTCAAACATCGGTACATTTTTGCTTCTAAATATCTTGGCTCACGCTGTAATTATCCATAAATGTCGTCGGTTAGCAATCAGACTACCGGAATACCTAAAAAACCACAAAGAAAAAGACAGAGACAGGCCGTTGAGGTTCAAAACTGCCGACGATGCTTCTCCTAAGCCATCGCCAGTTCGCCGGTACTCGGGCGCTTTTGCAGCCCCTGATTACCCGCTACTTCTGATTCACAGGCCTCTACTGAGACCCATTTGGAGTCTGGTATGCCACAAGATGCTTCAATTATGGAACCTGCAGATGTGTCTACCTTGGATGGGTCTGGAGCCGCTCTGCAGGCACCGGCTTCTGAGGGTGTTTTCAGGCCTACAGATTTGTATATTAGACCGACCGCCATCTTCAAAACTAAGGCCAAAATCCCGACCTATGCCTAAAAAACTGACGCATGGGCCACATGTGCAGGCTCCTATGCCTAAAAAACAAATGATCAAAATGGCTGAAGATTTAATTACTCTGATCAGGGGTAGCCAACCCCCCCCCCCCCTTCTAAGAGGCCTAGGCAAGACGTTGATTATGAATTCTGAACAGGATTCTATTTCTTCTGACTCTTCTAATGAACAGGAATTGTCTATACCTACTTATGAGGACTCTGATGCAGAAGATTCCATTCCTTCTGCTTCTCCCCATGAGGATTTTTATTTTGGGGAAATTTTACATACCTTTAGGGAACAGTTCCACTGGAAAGTCAGGATTTCTCTGAATCTAAAAAGAGACTTGGGGATTTTCTTCTTCCTCCTCAGCATAGACCTTTGGCTATACCTCCTGTTCTGTACCTCCTGTTCTATACATTGGTGCTGATGTTTTTTCAGAATCTAGTATGGCTCCTGATTCTCTGCCTCTGGCTCCTTGTAAACCAGACAAGATACTACAGGGTTCCTGACTCCCACAAATTCCTTTTCAAAAATCCTGTTGCAGATCCTGAAACAGTTTCTCAGGGTCCCAAGGGCATTAAGGCTTCTACAGCTAAAAATCTTATCCCTTCTGATAGAGATTCCAGGGCACTGGATAGATGGGGCAAAGAAGGTTTACACTTCTGCAACCTTGGCAATCGGGGCTTTAAACTGTCTATTTCATATGCTAAAATATCAACAGCATATCATGAGACTGCTTAAACAGAAAATTGATAATTTCTGACTGTGTGGAAAACAAAGATTTACAGGATTTATTGCATTCAGCTGAACAAGTTGGAAAACATACTTTGCAATGTGGTTTTGATTCTTTGGAGGCCTCTTGCAGGGCCGCTGTAACTGGGTCTATACTAAGAAGGCATGCTTGGCTCAAAGAGCAAAATCTGCCTGATCATGTTAAAGCAAAATTGTTGGATGCTCCTTTACAACGTGACCGTTTTTTTGGTAATGAGGCTGAAGAAGTTTTAAAAAAGATGGAAGATGAAGCTAAATCTATGCAAACTGTGAAAGATTTCTTACAAGTGCAACCTCCAAGATTTAGTAGGCACTGGCCTATTAAGAACTGATCCTTTCCAGATCCTTCGAGAGCCACTCAAGTCAAACCCAGACATTCCCAAGGCTCCAGGTTTCAGTCACAAGGAACTTTCAGAACAAAACAATGGGGAGCTTCATCTTCCAAATCTGGAAACAAGACACCTCCCTATGGTAAGCAGTCTCAATGACTTCCCTTTACACTTACCAAGCACTTACCTTTTAGCCACCCCTTTGGGGGGAAAACTGGCTCTTCATGCAAGAAACTGGCAACTTATAACACAGGACAAATGGGTTTTAAATAGTATCCCAGGGATACAGATTTCATTTTCACACATTGCCAGTTCCAAATGGATGGCCAGACCTGCCCCCAAATCAGTGGGCAGAGGCCCAGAAACAAATACTTTCCCTCATGAGCATGCGTGCTATTCAACCAGTGCCAGAAGAGGAAAAGGGACAAGGTTTCTATTCAAGACTTTTCCTGGTACCCAGAAAAGGCAAATCATGGCGTCCAATCCTGGACTTATCTACTCTAAACAAATTTCTGGACATTCCAAAATTCAAGATGCTGACTCTTCACCAGTTACTTCCTATGCTAGGCAAAGATGCCTGGTTGGCAACTCTAGATTTAAGAGAGGCTTACCTGTATATCCCAATCAGGGAATCTTGCAGAAGACACCTCTGCTTCAAAGCAGGCTACTTGCATTACCAGTTCTCTGCACTGCCCTTTGGCTTATCTACTCCACCCAGGGTCTTTACAAATTGCCTGGCTCCAGTAATTGCTTTTTGCAGGCAAAGAAATATTCAAATATATCCATACCTGGACAATTGTCTCATTCAGGCAGAAAACTAGGACACTCTTCTAAACCATCTGGTGTTTGTAAAAAGGGTTCAAACTTGTCTAGGGTACACTGTAAACGAAAATAAATCACAACTGGTACCCTCTCAAAAAATTACATTCCTGGGTGCAAGCTTGAATACAACTGCCCAGATGGCTTTCCTTAAGCCAGAGAAGCAAATTCATTTGATGACTTTCTTCATACAGGTGGCCACAAAAATCCTGCTTTCTGCAAGGCAAATATTGCAAGCCTTGGGGTTCATGGCCTCCTGCATTCTTCTAATTCCATATGCAAGACTGCATATGAGGAAACTTCAGTGGTACTTTAAATGTCTATGGAGTCAGCATTGTCACAGCCTTGAAACAATGATTCCAATCATACCTTGCCTGCAACTAGAGTTCCTATGGTGGGCAGAGGCCTGCCACCAAAACAAGCGACTCTGGCAGAGAAGTGCATTCAGGGCAAATGGAGCCCAAATCAAATGCACCTTCATATCAATCAAAAAGAAATGCTAGCTGTACAGAATGCACTGACAGCCTTCAAGGACTACCTTCATCCAGGACAATTAATGACAAAGGCAGACAACACCACGGTTATGTGGTACATAAACAAGCAGGGAGGTACACACTCCTACCCCCTTTACAGACTAGCCATGGCATTGTGGAACATGGCCTTGACCTATCAAGTACAACTACAAGCTCAATTCCTGCCAGGAAAGCTGAACACTCTGGCAGACGAACTAAGCAGAAATCTCATGGACCCATTCGAATGGAAACTGGAACCACGGATCTTCAACATGTTGACATGCAAATGGGGGAGCCCAGTCATAGATCTTTTTGCCCTTACCCCAGAATTATCAGTTGGAGAAATTTTGCACAAGAACTCATCACAAAAAAGCCTGGAAAGTGGATGCTCTATCCTTCAGCTGGAAAAAACGATCATTCTGTGCCTTTCCCCCTCTCCCTCTGCTGTCCAAAACTCTACTAAAAGTCAAACAGGAAAAACCAAAAATGATTTTAATTGCTCCAGACTGGCCTCGCCAACGCTGGTACCCACTCCTGTGCAATGTGTCACACCTTCCACCGTGGCACCTGCCTCGGACACCTTACTTACTGTTTCAGCAGAACAACCAAATTCTGTGCACACAGCTCCAAACTTTGAATCTGGCAACGTGGCTAATCACTTAAACTCACCCTTGGCATCCCTCAGCAAACCTGTGATGAGTGTCATTTTGGAGGTGAGAAGGCCTAGTACTAGAAAATCTTATGCTGACAGATGGAAAAGATTCTGTGCCTGGAATCAATCTCAAGGGATGAGCACAGCAGTGCCCAACATGCCTCAGATTTTACAATACTTAACTGAGATGCTTCACAAGGGCCTGTCCTTTTCTTCCATAAAAATCCATTTTGCAGCCATTTCAGCTCATTACAACACAGAACCTCCCCTCTACTCTCATCCTCTGCTAAAGCAGTATCTCAGAGGGGCCAAAAACTTAAGACCACCCAGGAGAGCTCCAACCCCTACCTTGGGATCTCAGTTTTGTATTGGAAAAGCTCACTCTCTTTCTCCTTTCGAGCCAGCTGCTACTGCACTTAAAATTTCTCTCCTAGAAAACAGCTTTTCTTTTAGCAGTCACTTCAGCTAGGAGGATTTCCGAATTACAGGCTCTCATGGCAGTGGAGCCTTTCATCATTTTTCATGCAGGCAGGGTATCTCTCGGGACCAATCCATCCTTCATGCCTAAGGTGGTATCCAGTGTGGCTGTTAATCAGACCATACATTTGCCAATTTTCTTTCCCAATCCAGAGAACAAGGGGAAGCGGATTCTGCATTCATTGGATGTACACAGACAGCTTAGATTTTACTTAAACAGGACAAAATCTCAAAGAAAATCTGAACAACTGCTGGTGGCATTTGCTGCAGGGGCAGGGGGAAAGGCTATTTCAAAGCAAACCATTTCCAAATGGATAAGCCATTGTATTTGTTTCTGCTATACGCACCATGGAAAAACTACCCCCCAGGGGATCAGATCCCATTCCACCAGGGCTGCATTTACTTCTACAGCCTTTCCCAGAGGTGTTCCTACCAGAGACATTCTAGAAGCTGCTACCTGGAGCTCAGTTGATACGTTCACCAAACATTACCATTTACCTCTTTTCTCCAAGTCCAGAGCTGGCTTTGCCACTGCTGTCCTGCAGGGCCTTATAGCTGCTCCTAATGCTGTATAATTCCCTCCACCCAACCATAGCTTTGGGAATCTACCCAAATGTATTCACTGTTGCAGTCCTGGTTACCCTCACTCCAGCCCCCTATTTTTCTTTGGCTATACCTCTATTTTCTTTCACTATGCTTAAAAGCCCTTTTGGTGTATTTGCATTTGGGATTGGAGATGTATTTTTTTGTGTTTTTAATTTTATTTGCTCCCCATTTGGGGGGCACCTGACATCTGGGGCAAGAAGAACTGATGTAATGGCGTCGGCTGCATGTTTTAAACCCTTGACAACCTGACGTCATGGAAGAAGGGACAGCAGCCGACGCAGGACCCAAGACTTTGTTAATCAGGCCGACTGAGGGCAACCTGCAAGCAGATTACCCAAATGTAATGACTGCAACAGTGAGTACACTTGAACATTATCTACATTTATGGTAAGTGTACACAACTGTACTTTTCAGGGCAGGCTCTATGCACCATCTGTTCTCTGCACTTTCCTTTGGCTTATCTACTGTGTCCAGAGTATTCACAAAGTGCCTGGCTCCATCCATTTGCATACTGCAGGCAGAGAAATATCCACATTTTCCCATACTTGGACGACTGCCTGATTCAGGCAGACGGTCAGGAATTGCTACTTCAGCACCTGACATTTGTAAAAAGCCTTCACACTTCATTGGGGTTACACCATCAACGAAAATAAATCACAACTGGTGCCCAGTCAAAAGATTGCATTCCTGAGAGCAAGCTTGG
Organism: Protopterus annectens; assembly: GCF_019279795.1. Classification (NCBI taxonomy): domain Eukaryota; kingdom Metazoa; phylum Chordata; order Ceratodontiformes; family Protopteridae; genus Protopterus; species Protopterus annectens. Next base: position 1,673,264,981 of record NC_056741.1, read on the forward strand.
ACACAACTTCCCAGATGGCATTTCTCACTTCAGAAAAACATGTCTATTTGAGAAATTACTTCAAACATATGGCCACCAGAACCCAACTATCTGCAAGAAAAATACTGCAAGCCTTAGAGTTCATGGCCTCATGTATTCTGCTAATTCCATATGCAAGACTGCATATGAGGAAACTTCAGTGGTACTTAAGTCTTCGGTGCCAACATTTTCAGGACCTGGAAACAGTCATTCCTATCATACCTTGTCTAAGGGCAGAGTTCTTTGGTGGGCAGAAGCATGCAACCACAACAAGGGGCTGCTTTTCACTCAACCCATCGCCCCCCCAAACCCTGATAACAGACTCATTAGACTATGCATGGGAAGCTCACATGGCAGGAGAAGGCATTTAGGGTCACTGGAGCCCAAGCCAGATTCTCCTGCATATCAGTCAAAAAGAGATTCTAGCTGTACAGAATACTCTGACAGCCTTCAAATACCTAATCCTTCCAGGACAACTGCTTATAAAAACAGACAACACCACAGTGATGTGGTGCATAAACAAGCAGGGGGGAACCCATTCTTAACCACTCTGCAGGTTAGCCATGGCCCTGTGGAACACAGCTTTGAGAAACCAAGTGTATCTACAAGCTCAGTTCCTTCCAGGCGAACAAAATTCACTGGCAGACGACTAAAGCAAACATCTCCTAGACCCACACGAATGGAAATTGGAGTCCAACACCTTCAACCATCTGATTCAGAGGTGGAGGACACCGGAGGTGGACCTGTTTGCTTCCCCTGAGAACCACCAGTTGAACAAATTCTGCACAGGGAACCCTCACAGCAGGGCCTGGAAGGTGGATGGCCCTATCCTTTCAATGGGAAAACCTCTCAATTTATGCCTTTCCCTCTCTCTGCCCCTTCTCTCCAGAGTACTGCTCAAGCTAAAACAGAACAGGCCAAGGGCAATTCTTATTGCCGCAGACTGGCCACGCCAGCAATGGTACCCACTCTTACGCAGCCTGACAGTGCCTGCCTGGCACCTTCTCCAGACTCCTACCCTGCTGTCTCAGCAGGAGGGATAGATTTTGCATCCTCAGTTACAAACCCTAAACCTTGCAGCCTGCTTTATCCCTTAAATACCCCACCAGCTGCCCTCAGCAAACAGGTGCTGCCATCATTCTTGACACCAGAAGACCTAGTACTAGGAAATCCTATGCTGAAAAGTGGAAAAGGTATTGTTCTTAGAATCAGTCTCAAGGAAAGGACACAGCAGTGCCCTCCTTACCTCTAATCCTGGATTACTTAGCAGAGCTACTCCACAGAGGCCTGTCCTCCACCATTAAGATTCATGTCTCTGCCATCTCAGCTCATTATAATACTGAGCCACCTCTATTTTCTCATCCTCTCACCATGCAGTTCCTGAGAGGGGCTAACAACTTAAGGCCCCTTAGGAGAGTGCCCACCCCTGCCTGGGACCTTAACTTTGTACTGGAAAAGCTTCCTCCTTTTAAACCTGCTGCCTCAGCAGAGTTAAAATTCCTCTCTTGGAAAACAGCCTTGCTTTTAGGCATAACTTCAGCAAGCAGAGTGTCTGTATTACAGGCACTAATGGCTGTGGAACCTTTCATTATTTTCCATGCTGACGGGGTTTCCTTCAGGACTAACCCATCCTTTATGCCTAAGGTGGTGTCCAGTGTGGCTCTAAACCAATACATCTATTTGCCAACCATCTTCCCTAACCCTCAAAATAGAGAGAAAAGGATCCTGCACTCCTTGGATGTGCACAGACAGCTCAGGTTCTACTTGACAGGACTAAGCCTTTCAGAAAATATGACCAGCTGCTAGTCAGCTTTGCTACAAGGGCAGAGAGTAAGGCCATTTCAAAACAAACCATTTCCAAATGGATAGCACACTGCATCCATTTGTACTACAAGCACCATGGTAAACCTACCCTACAGCGGATCAGACCACATTCCACTAGGGCTACTTCCACCTCTACAACATTTCTCAGAAGTCCCTACCAGGGACATTCTGGAAGCTGCAACCTGGAGTTCTGATCACACCTTCACCAAGCATTACCACTTACCTATCTTTTCTAAATCCAGGGCTGGATTTGCTATAGCAGTCTTGCAAGGCTTACTAGCCAGCCCTAACACTTCTTGACTGCCTCCACCCTTCCTCAGCTTTAGGAATCGAGCCAAGTGTAATGACTGCAACAGTGAAACACCAAGAACATAGTGCAGTTGTGTACACTGTAAATGTAGATGTTCGTGTATTCACTGTTGCAGTCCTGGTTTCCCTCCCTCCAGTCCTCTGTTTTGGTCTGTCTTTCTATCTTTCCTCTCTATGGCCATTCCTAATGGCATTGGTATTTACTTTTTACTGGTGGTGTTCCCCACCATATATTAGCTCCCTATTTGGGGGGGGGGGGGGCTGCTGACATTTGGGGCAAGAAAAACCGATGTAATGGCGATGGCTGCATGGTTTATACCCCTGGCAACCTGACGTCATGGAAGAAGCGACAGCATCCTATGCAGAAATACCAAAGCTCTGGTATTCGGGCTGGCTGAGGGTTACCTGCAGGCAGATAACCCAAGTGTGATGACTGCAACAGTGAATACACTCGAACATCTACATTTATGGTAAGTGTACACAGCTGTACTTTGTGGAACTTCACTTTTTTATGCAACAGTTTCTTCCTTCTGTTGTACAGTTTATTAATGGCAGGGGACCAACAGATTGGCTTCCTTTTTTTTTTTTTTTTTTTTTTTGTGGAAGAGTGTTGGGTATGGCTAGTTCCATGCATTTATGTTTGTGTTTGTACAGTGCATTGGTGTATGATTTGGCAGTCCTGCATTTATTTTCCATTGACATGGGTGTTGTGAAGTTAGCCATCTCTGTTTTTAGGATCCCAGCGTCAGCTTTGTGGCAGTTGTGGATGAGATGTGTATTTTTATTTTTTGCATTAAAATTTTAGGCCATTGTTCTGGCACCTATCATTCCACTAATGTAGACCCTCCACAAGATTATCTGCATTGTTGGGGGGATTCGGTGATTCCCCCCCAACTTGTAGTTGTCAGCCAACTTTGTCTTCCAGAGGCCTTCCACATTAGCCTTGACTTCATAGAAGTCCATTCCAATCAGGAGTGGTCCTAGCACTGAGCCCTGTGGCCCACCACTAGTAACTGGCCTCTTGCTGGATCTGGATTCACCCACTTTAACCATGTTTCCTGTCTGTGAGCCAGTCCGCTATCCATCTGGTAATGTACAGATTTATGACCAGTTTTGTGAGTTTATTTATAATACCTCAGTGGGAAATGTCAAATGCTTTGGCCAAGTCAGTGTAGGCTGTATGTACTATTTCACCCTCATCCATAGCCTTAGTGACTTTCTCAAAGAAATCTATCAGATTCAGTAGGTTTGACCTGCCTTTGACAAGTCCGAATTGGGTCAGGTCCAGTGTTTAGAGGTTTCCAATGTCATTATTTGTCAAGTCCATGATTATTCTTTCCATGGTCTTGCATACAAGACTAGTCAGACTTATGCTTCTTTAATTTCCTGGGTCAGTAGATGGTTCCCCTTTATACACAGAGATGACTGTTGCTGTCCTCCACACTGTCGGGACAAAACCAGTTGGGAGGCTGTGGTTAAATAGAGATCCTAATGGGCCAGATAAAGTTCTTATTTAAGTTGTGTAAGAGGCAAACTGGTGTATTGTCCAGACCCAATTGAAGCCGTGTTTTTAGCTTTAGAGAGCACAGTGGCAACCTGTTGTTTGGTGATGATTGGTGGTGGAGTGATGGCGTGTGTTTCTTGGGGGAGAACGGGGTGATAACTGAAATTTGAACTGAATTTGTCAGTCAGCAGATTTGCTATATCTTCTGGCTGAGTCTATATCTTCTGGCTGAGTATAGGTGATATATAAATGAAATAAATGGTCAGGCAGATGGCATATATCACATTAAAACTTTTAATACAAGAACAAAACTAAAAATAAGATAAAAGATGAGAGGTTTCGCATCAAAACTAGCTGCTTCATCAGATCTGCAGCAATGAAATAAACAGAACATTTAAGGCATTACTGTAGACCACGTGATTTAAGCACAGGATTTACAGGTATGAAATCATTCAATCCTTTGCTCCTAGTGGCTTGTAAAATAATCATCCATTAAATCTCAGTGCACTCAGTAGAAGTCCTAATATTGCCCCCTCTATGGCTAACATAATGAAGTTCAGGCACCATAAACTTAAAACAATGCTCAGTCACTTCCTGCATTACAAGTTTTGATAAAGCATTTTTGTTGTCATGTAAAGGTGCTCCCTAATACAAGCTCTGAGGCACTGATTAGTCTTGCCAACATAAAATGATTGGCAGACATCACACACAGCCAAAGTATACAAGATTAGAAGAACCACAGTCAGCATATCTGTTAAAATAAAACATGTGGGAAGTATCAGGATGAAAAAAATGGTTGTCAATTTTTTTATAAATTTGCACATGCTACACCCCTTACAGGGAAATGTCCCAATCTTATTAGCATTATAAGAACACACAGATTCAGAAGTCAATTTCTTATGGCACAGCCTGTCCTTCAAAGTTTTACTATTTCCTAAAAGAGAAAAAAGGCTGTGTACCCAGGGCAGTTTTACAATTCTGATCTACTCCAAAAGCATGCCAGTGTCTCCTTATTATGTTGCAAGTTGATCTAACATCATTGGAGTAAGTCAGGCACATAATCAGAGTGTTGCCTGTTTGAATATCAGTACACATAGGTTCATAGGTGTGGACTAGGCTAATGGCCCTGTAGCCTTTCCAAGCCTAACCCATAGGATTACCCTGGCATCGTGCCACCCAACCTTAGTTCCTAGTGCTTCTGTCGAGTAGAGCCACTGGAGTGATCCCTGGGGTGAATTTTCTGTTTCCCATCCACTCATCAAGATTTGTGTTGAAGAGGGCCAGTGAGGTGCTCTGCTTGACATGTATGGGAAGTCTATTCCATAGCATGGACAAGTCTCTGGGTTATGAACCTGTCCCTCCAGCATGTTTTGTTGCTTGTGGTAATGAGGTTGAGGTCTCTGGAGCGTGTGGTGCAGAGGGATTGGGATTTCTTTAGATGTAGCATTTCTAACAGAGCTGGGTCAGACATGGCTTTGTAAGTCTAGCAGAGATTGCCTCTAAGTAGGCGATATGAGACCGAGAATAGTTGGAGTTTTTTGAGTCTGTCCATATAGGACAAGTGTTTAAGGCCTAGGATCCTCTTTGTGAGGTAATTTTGTGGCCTGTCCAGTTGTTGCAGCTGTCTAGTAAGTTACATGCCAAATGATTCATTGTACTTGATTGGCCTAATGAGGGAAGAGTAGAGGGAGACAATGCCCTCTTTCTTCCTGGATGCAAAACCCTTAGTAATGAGATGTGACACATAGAGGGACTTTCTGACCACAGTGGCACCATGGTGGTCAAAAGAGAGGTTGCTGTCAACCTGTGTTCCCAGATCTCTTATAATGCCTTCTGTGTTCAGTGGACTACCATCAATGTGGTAATTCAAGGGAACCGGGTTTTTCCCAAAGAGGATGAAGACACATTTTTTGGCATTGAGCTTAAGGCAGTGGATGGTTGTTTGTGTTTCACTGTTGCAGTCATCACACTTGGGTTATCCTGCCAGGGGTAGCCCTTAGTCCGAATACCAGAGGCTTAGTATTTGTTTGTCGGTTGCTGTCAATTCAGGACTGACGTCAGTGGTATAAAAACAGGCAGCCGATGCCATTACATCAGTCTTTCTTTCCGAGGAGTCTGAAGCAGAAGCAGTTCACACAAGTGCCAGTCGGCCGCTTCCTGAGTTTTCGTTTCCAAAATTGAAGTTGAAGTCTTCTAAAGCTAAGTATCCCATTGGGGATCCTTTTTTCTTGCTCTAAACGATGCCAGAAAAAGTTAACAATTGTCTTGCCTGTGGAAAGCAAATACCACACCGAGATTTCTATTCTTACTGCATCACCTGTTCAGGCCTAGACCACGATGTACCTCGCTGCCAGTTTTGTGCTTTGTTCAACGCCCGAACTGTTCATTGTCTGGCCCTTATTGTAGCTAAATACTTTCGTTCTCGATCTCCGTATTCCAAAATGGCTTCATTAAGCCATCCGACTACCGATCTTCCGAAAAAACATAAGGATAAAAACAGAGACAAACCGCACAGGTACAAAAAGGAGATGTAGGCAAAATGATGAAAGCTAGTAACCACAATAAAATCTTGCCTAGGACACCACGATGGAAACCCGCAGTCCAAGTAACACAGTTTATTGGTAGAAATAACACAAAATTCTTCAGCAAAAACTGCAACAGTCTTCTTCAGCAAAAACTGAAACACTGAATAATGCTTCACTCCTGATTAAATAGCCCTGCCCTGTTGTCTGTCCAATTACAGAAATTGCTAATTAGTTTGAAAACATCAACTAATTTAAAGTACCAGTATGTAAAAAAAAAAAAAAAAAAAAAAAAAAAAAAAAATTTTGTTTATAACTTAACACACTGTTTTTTAGTCAAATAGTTTTAAAATAAATAAATAATTGTTTACATAGAATATGAAATGACTTGAACATATTCTGATTAAAAAACATGTATGGTGTTATAAAATTCCACATTAAAACCACTTTGTTTAAAAACCTTTTTAAAACTGATTTCTTCAAAGTTGTATATATTGAATGTGATAAATGGTGACATCTTGTGGCTTTGTGATGTAAGTACAAGAGCTTTATAATTTTGCAGATCTAAGTTTTAGTACTGGCGTTATAGACAAATAATCATTCAAACCTGGAAATTTATTGGAATCCAGTACTATCTGCCAGTATAACTCTTTATATTCAAGTTTATCTTCCCATAATCCACCCCTAATATCCCTAGGTAAAGAGTCTAGCACAAAAAAAGAAAATTCTGCTTGTGGGCAAGAAACTTGATGTCTAAACAATGCGTTTTTCACATTTTGTTTTTTAACTTCATGTAAGTGTTCGTAAATACGACATCTTAGTTTCCTTTCTGTTTTTCCCACATAAAACGAGGTACAGAAATTACAGGTTGCAAGATATACAACACCATTGCTGTTGCAATTAAATGTACCTCTGCTAGTGAGTGTTCTATTCCTAGCTTCCAAAAAAATCTCCTTTTTGTTGCTAATCCTGGGGCATTGGGAACAAAACCCACATTTGTATGTCCCCACACCCCGGGTGCCAGTTTTCTTGTCTTTAGGGCCTCCAGATTCAAACATTTGTTTGAAATTGGTGTCCCTCCGGTAAATAAATTTTAGTGGTCTTTGATTTTTGAAAGGTAAATCTGAAATTTGAACAAATCTTGACCATTCCTTAGATATAACTTGCCTAATAGGCCCTGAATCCCCCATATAATCAAGTATATACACTGTTTCTAAAGAAGTGGTTTCTTTGGAGGGCAAATCGTTGGTTGTACTAGAGATGTTCTGTCCTAGAATAGGGGCAAATCTTTTGTGCCTTTCTTGGACCACTTCGAGTAAGGCCTCATCAAGTAGTGGTCTTGGATAACCCCTATCCATTAACATGTTGCAAACATTGTTACTTTCACTTGAAAATTCTGAGTCGTCTGAGTTCATTAGACTAACCCTAACAAGTTGTCCCTTCACTATGTTTTTCTTTTGAAAATAAGGGTGAGAACTTTGGTAGTGAAGGTATGAATTTGAAAAGGTTTTCTTGCGATGTATACCTGAGGAAAATCCTGTAGCCTGCTTTTTAAGTATAATGTCCAAGTACACACATTGTTCCACATTTGCCTCAAATGTGAAATCCAAACAGTTGGTGGTGTCTTTCAAATAATCCAAAAATTCATGGAATTTTTCCATTGTGTCTGTCCAAAATATACATATGTCGTCCAGGAATCTCTTGTACAAACATCAGCATTGGGTGTATGGACTGTTCAAAATGTATAGTTTTTCCCACCTTTTCAAAACTATGTTGGCATATGTAGGGGCACATTTGGCACCCATGGCAACACCTTTCTTTTGTTTAAAAAATTCCCCTTGGAAGTACATGTAGTTGTTTTTTAAGATAGTTTCCATGAATAAAAGACAATTTGTAAAATCAAGGTGTGACAAAGTGCCTTGGTCCAAAATCTCTTCTTCCAACCATAAAAGGCCTGTTTCGTGTGGGATGGAACCAAATAAATCCACTATGTCTAGGGTAATAAAAATAAGGTCCGGTGAAAATAATTCTGTTTTAACACTCCTTAGAAAGTCCCAAGAATCCTTAAGGACCGTGTCTCCAGTGTATGACAAGACCTTCAGTTTGTCATCTACAAATTTGGCTAGTGGTGTAGTGATAGACCCCTCAGCCGAAACTATTAACCTAAGTGGTGGATCTGTGGGATTCTTGTGAACCTTTGGTATTCCAAATACCATCGGGATCCGAGGGTGTTGATTAAATAGAAAATTGTGTTGGTCCTTACTGATGGAACCTTCCAACAGTAAGTCGTTCAACATTATATGTATTTTGCTTTTAGCTATGTTCACCTCATTGATCAAGGCCTTAGAATATTTACTAGTGTCATGTAGGGATTCCCTCATCTTGAATTCGTACAAAATGTTGTCCATTAGAACTGTCCCCCCTCCCTTGTCAGGATGCATCACCCTCAAATTCTCATTCTGTTTAATTTCATTTAATAGTTTTTTCTCTGTTTGTGATAGGTTAGGAATAACATAATGGTTTGTGATAGTATTCCTTAGCTCTCTTTCCATTAAGTTGCCAAAATTCCTAAGTTGTGGGTGAAGCGGTGGATTAAAAACACTCTTCCTTTTGAGACCTGGGGTAGATGGTGTAGTTACTTCGGACCCATTGAATAATAAATATAAATTTTGTTTTCTCAAGAATAGTTTCAAGTCTATGATGGATCTGGGAATACTGGCCTTCCTATTGGGAACAAATTTAAAACCTTTTGAAAATAATTCAAAGTGTTCAGGTTTTACCTCCAGGTTACTGTAGTTGAAAATTTTGTAATTGTTGAGTTCCCAGGTCTTCCCTTCCTGGAAGATGGCCACGTGATTGCCTATCTCCTGTTGTAACCCCTCTGGTTGTAGTAAACCCGATTCTGGTTGCTGATCCGATTGGATAAAAACATAAGGATAAAAACAGAGACAAACCGCACAGGTCCAAAACTGCCGCAGACGCTTCCATTAAGCTAGTCGTCAGTTCGCCTGTATTCAGGCGCTTTCGCAGCCCCTGATGCCCACTTCGATGGGTTCGCAGGCCGCTACCAAGACCCGTTCGGAGTCCAGAATGCCGCGAGACTCTTCTTTGACTACGGAACTTGCAGATGTCTCTACCTTGTATGAGTCCAGAGCTGCTGTGCAGGCACCGGCTTCTGAGGAAGTTCTTTGCACTCCTGATGTTCGACTCGGATTTCTTTCGCATCTTCATTTCTTTCTAAAACCACCGAGTTTCTAAGGCCAAGAGTACGAACTATGCCTAAAAAAAACAACCCTAACTCAAGCATCTGCTTTCTTGCCACAGTCACAGATGCTTAAAATGGCAGAAGACCTTATCATGCTGATTAGGGGAAACCACCCTTCCCCTGCTAAAAGAAAAACAGACTTGTCCCCAGCAGCTTTATCTGGCCAAGAGTCGAGACTGAGGTTTCTGATTATGAAGACATGCCCTTTCCTGCCTATGAGGATTCATATGCGAGGAATCCATTCCTTCTGCTTCCCCTCCAGAGGATTTTTCTTTTGGTGAAACCCTACATACTTTGAGATAGCATTTCCATTGGGAATGCCAGGATTATCCTCAGTCCAAAAAGAGACTCTGGGAATTTTTAGATTTATCACAGCACAGACCCTTAGCTATCCCTCCTGTTCTGGGTGTTGTGGATGATGTCTTTATGGAATCCAGTCTAACTCCTGATACTTTACTCCCTGCTCCCAGGAAACCTGACTGGTACTACAGAGTCCCTGACTCGCACACATTTCTTTTCAAAAATCCTAATGCTGATCCAGACATCATCTCCCAAGGACCTAAATGAATAAAAACAACTACAGCTAAGAATCTCACCCCCCCCCCCCCCCCCGGACAGGGATTCCCGAGCTTTAGACAGATGGGTTAAAAAAGTATACACCTCTGCAACTTTTGCCATTAGAGCATTAAATTCAGTTCCACAAGCTGAAATACCAGCAACATACTATGGAACTTATTAAGCAAAAATTATCTACCTTCCCTGACTCTGCAGAAAATAAAGAATTACAGGAGCTTATGCATTCTGCAAGCCCAAGTCAGCAAGCATACCCTGCAATGTGAGTTTGACGCCCTAGAAGCATCTGGCAGGGCAGCAGTCACAGGTTCTGTACGTAGAAGGCATGCCTGGCTTAAGGACCAGACCTTGCCAAACCATGTCAAATCAAAATTATTGGACGCATCTCTGAACAAGGACAATCTGTTTGGCACCAAAGCAGAAGAGGTTTTAAAAAAGATGGAAGAAAAAGTTAAGTCTATGCAGTCAAAGATTTTTTGCAAGCGTAGCCTCCAAGATTCAGTAGGCATTGCCCCTCAAAATATTGGTCCTTTCCAGCCCTTCAAGTCAAGGCCACTTCAAACTAGACTAAGGGGAAACAGACCCCCCCCCCCAGACTACAGTCATAGGGTATGCGGAGATCTAAGCAATGGAGTACCTCCACTTCTAAAACAGGGAGTGCTAAGCCACCCCCTTATGGAAAGAATTCACAATGACTTCTCAACTCCTCCCCTCACCTCTGCCCAATTGCTCGTGCCCCTGGTAAGAAATCTTGCCCACCATGCAAAAATGTGGACCTCCATCACCAACAATCGGTGTCCTCAACAGTGTCCCAGGGGTACAAATTTTATTTCCACACGCTGCCAACCCCAAAAGGGTTCCCACACCTTCCTCCAAACCATTGGGCAGAGGCACAAAACCAAGTTCAGTCCATGTTCTCCATAAGGGCAATTCAGCCTGTTCCTGCAGAACAGGTAGGCCAAGGGTTTTTTTCCAGACTTTTCCTGGTACCCAGAAAAGAGGGTACCTGACGCCCAATCCTCGATCTGTCCATTTTAAATACCTTCCTGGTGGTACTAAAATTCAAAATGCTCACCCTACAGCAGGTTCTTCCTATGCTCTCCAAAGATGCCTTGTTTGCCACCCTAGACCTAAAGGAGGCCTATCTGCACATCCCAATCAGGGACTCCTGCAGGAAATATCTACGTTTCAGGGCAGGATCTATGTATCATCAGTTCTCTGCACTTCTCTATGGCTTATCCACTGCTCCCAGCGTTTTCACAAAATGCCTGGTTCCAGCCATTGCCTATTGCATACAGAGAAATATTCATATTTACCCCTACTTGGACGATTGCCTGATTCAGGCAGACCCGTAAGAGCTGTTGCAGTACCTGACATTTGTAAAGGACCTTCTAACCTCCCTGAGATATACTATTAACGAAATGAAATCCAAAGTCCCCAGTCAAAAAATTGTAATCATGGGAGCAAGCTTGGACACAGCATCCCAGACAAGCCTATCTAACAGGCTACTTCTGTCAAATGACCACCAGAACCCAGTTATCCACAAGGAAAATCCTGCAAGCTGTAGGGTTCATGGCCTCCTGCATTCTACTAATTCCATATGCCAGACTGCATATGAGGAAACTTCAGTGATACTTTAAAAAGTCTTTTATGCCAACATTCTCAGGACCTGGAAACTGTCATACCTATGATACCTTGTCTAAGGAAAGAGTTCCTTTGGTGGGCAGCAGCATGCAACCACAACATGGGGCTTCCCTTTACACAACCCCACGCTGCCAAGACCCTAACCACAGATGCGTGAGACTATGCCTGGGGGGCACATCTGGACAGCAGGTGCATTCAGGGCCACTGGATCCCAAATCAAATTCATCTGCACATCAACCAAAAAGAGATGATAGCTCTTCAGCACTCTCTGACAGCTTTCAGATCCCTACTCTCTCTGGGGCCTCTACTAATCAAAACCAACAATACCACAGTGATGTGGTACATCAACAAACGGGGGGTGAAACCACTCTGCCCCACTCTGCAGGCTAGCCATGACCCTCTGGAACATGGCCTCAGCCATATATATTCAGCTGGATGCTCAATTCCTGCCAGGCAACCAAAACTCTCTGGCAGACAACTTGAGCAGAAATCTCCTAGACCCACACGAGTGGAAATAAACCACAACACCTTCAGCCTTGTGACCCAGAAATGGGGTACCCCGAAGTTGGACCTATTTGCCTCCCCCTGCAACCACTAGCTCAGCAAATTCCGCACCAGGGGACCTCACAGCAAGGCCTAGAATGTGGATGCCCTATCCTTCCAGTAGGCAAACCTCTCAGTCTGTGCATTTCCCCCTCTACCTCTTCTTACAAGAGTATTACTCAAGATAAGGGAGGAAAGACCAAGAGCAATCCAGATTGCCCCAGACTGGCTGCTCCAACACTGGTGCCCACTAATGCGCAGTCTGTCACCGTTGCCTCCATGGCACCTCCCTCAGATTTCAACTCTCCTGACTCAGTAGGAGGGACAGTTCTTGCATCCGCAATTGCAGACCCTGAACTTTGCAGCCTGGCTTATTCCTTGACTTCTCCTCCCGTGGCCAGCCTAAGCACGCAGGTACTGGATTTCATATGTGAAGCCAGACGACCCAGTACTAGAAAATCCTATGCTGCCAAGTGGAAAAGGTATTGTTCCTGGATCCAGACTAAAGGAGCGGATCCAGCACAGCCCTCCTTACCTCTCATCCTGGATTGCCTAACACACCTAATCCACAGGGACCTGTCCCTTTCTTCCATCAAGATCCATGCCACTGCCATCTCTGCTCATTTCATCACTGAGCCACCTCTCTTCTCACACCTTCTCATTAAGCAGTTCCTGAGAGGGGCTAACAACTTAAGGCCACCAAAAAGAGCCCCTGCCCCTGCTTGGGACCTTAAATTTGTGTTGGAAAAGCTCACACTCCACCCCCCCCCCCTTTGAGCCTGCAGCGTCAGCAGAGTTAAACTTCCTCTCTTGGAAAACAGCCTTGCTTCTGGCCATCACTTCAGCTAGAAGAGTGTCTGAGCTACAAGCACTTATGGCTGTGGAACACTTCATCATTTTTCATGCTGACAGGGTCTCCTTCAGGACTAGCCCTACTTTCATGCCTAAAGTGGTGTCCAGTGTGGCTCTCACCCAATCTATCCATTTGTCCACCTTTTTCCCTAGTCCTCAAAATACGGGGGAAAAGATCCTGCACTCTCTAGATGTGCACAGGCAGCTCAGATTCTACCTTGATAGGACTAAGCCCTTTAGGAAGTCTGACCAGTTACTAGTCAGCTTTGCAACAGGGCCAGAGGGCAAGGCCATATCAAAACAAACAGTCTCCAAATGGATAGCACATTGTATCCATTTATGTTAAAAACTCCATGGGAAACCACCCCCTCAGGGTGTCAGAACACATTCCACTAGGGCAGCTTCAACCTCTACAGCCTTTCTCAGAGGAGTCTCTACCAGGGACATTCTGTAAGCTGCAACTTGGAGCTCTGTTCATACCTTCACCAAGCATTACCACCTGCCTGTCATTTCCATATCCAGGCGGGCTTTGCAACCGCAGTCCTGCAGGGCATACTAGCCAGCCCCAACTCTTCTTGACTGCCTCCACCCCTTCCTCAGCTTTGGGAATCAACCCAAGTGTGATAACTACAACAGTGAAACACGAAGGATATAGTACAGTTGTGTACACTTACCATAAATGTAGATGTTCGAGTGTATTCACTGTTGCAGTCCTGGTTTCCCACCCTCCAGCCCCCTTGTCTCTCTCTCTCTCTCCCTGCCTCACTCCTTACAGGGCTGTTGGTGTTTACTTTTTACTGGTGGTGTTTTTCCACCATAACTTAGCTCCCTATTTTGGAGGCTCCTGACATTTGAGTAAAAAAAAACTGATGTAATGGTGTCTGCTTCCTGTTTTTATACCACTGATGACCTGACGTCTGTCCTGAAGCGACAGCAACCGTCGCAGAAATACTAAGCCTCTGGTATTTGGGTTGACTGAGGGCTACCCCTGGCAAGATAACCCCAGTGTGATGACTGAAACAATGAATACACTCGAACATCTACATTTATGGTAAGTGTATACAACTGTACTTTGACACCAGTCGTTCTCCTTGAGGCCTTTCTGTAGGATGTCAACATCACTTGAGGAGTTAATAGTAGCTCCCAACTTGCAATCATCTGCGAACTGTATCAGCCAGAGTCCCTTCGTGTTGGCTTCAGAGAAGTAGATACCAAACAGGAGAGGACCCAGGACCAAACCCCATGGGACTCACCTCATGACTGGTAGTCAGTCTTGACTTGGAGTCGGCTACTTTCACACTGTGGGTTCTATTTGCACACCAGTTTGAAATCCACCTAGTGATATAGGTGTTGATGCCTAGCTTAGTAAGTTTTTCTATGATTCCTGAGGGGGAATGGTGTTAAAGGCCTTGGCTAGATCAAGGTAGGCTGTATGAACCATCTTACCTTCATCCACAGCTCTGGTGACTGACTCATAGAAGTCGACCAAGTTGAGCAGGCATATGATCTACCCTTCACAAAACCAAACTGTGTGGGATCCAGAGTTTGAAGATTCACTATATCCTTGTTTATTAGGTCCATAATGATGTGTTCTGTAGCTTTGCATATCAGATTCGTCAGGCTAATGGGGTGATAGTTCCCTGGGTCTCTAGTCACTCCTCCTTTGTGGAGAGGCATGACTGTAGCTGTGTGCCATTCTGTAGGGACAAAGCCTGAGGTGAGGCTATGATTGAACAGGGCACACAGGTGAGGTGCCAGTTCACTCTGTAGTTCATGTAGAACACAGCCAGGGATACTGTCAGGTCCCATAGAAGCTGTATTCTTGGCCTTGGACAGTGCTGCTTTAACCTGTGCAGCAGTAATACTGGGTGCCTGGCAATCTACTGGTATTTAGATTCATCTGATTTTTTGTGAAAATGTCTAGTCCTGGTGCTCCTAAAAGATTCGGCATCATTCTGTGCTATGGATACCTCTGTTTGGTTATTGCCCCTTTCCATAAACTGTTTGGTCAATAAACTAAAAGAATTATACATGCCACTATCTTTAGTATGAAGGCAATGCCAATCTAAAGAACTGCCCTCTAACAACATTACTTTTAACATGTGCTGCATACTGCGTGCATGTAAAATATTCTTCTTCTTGCAAGACTTCTTAAATAGGGATATATTCAGACCACCATCTGATTTAAGTACCCTGACATCTGAGAAAGTAATATCAGAATCATAAAACTCGTATGTAAACTTCAAATAGGCAGTAGTAACATTAGAATAGCCTTAGAATAGCCTATGAAATCAGACACAAAATCCAAGGTGCCTGCCCAAACAAAAAACACGTTGTCAACAAAATGACCATAGTATATAACCTTTTCAAGAAACCCATTTTTGCTACTAAAAACAAATGCTGACTTCCATTCAGCTGAAACTAGATTGGCGTAGCTGTTCGCACATATGATGCACATAGCTACGCCAGTCCGTTGTATATATGCATCGCCCATAAACAAAAAGGCATTATTGTTAAGAATAATTTCCAGTAAAGCACAAATAAGATAGAATTAGTGTAAAAAAAAGCATGAGTGCCTGCTCAAGTACATGCGTATGTTCTCTATACCATTGGTGTTAGGAATGCATATAAACAGAGACCACATCCATGGTCACAAGGAACAGATCATCAGTTTCACCTTCAAATGTATCATACCAATCAAAGACCTCAAATAATGCTTTGTATCACCCAAAATATGAGGAGTTCTATCTGCAACAGGACGAAGGCTTTCTTGACAAACCTGGGTAGAGGTTCAGTCACCCAACCCCTCCTAGATACGATAGGATGCATCGGAGGGTCAGATGGGTGCTTATGAATTTTTGGGAGCCCACAAACAAGGGGTGTAACAGGATGTATAACCATAAAACAGTCAAAAATGTTTACATCAATAACACCTTCTAACAAAAGTTCTTAATGGTATATATGTACTTCTTTGGTTAAAGCTGAAATTTGTGACTTATCTACCTTCTCATGAGTATCAGAATAATCTAACAAAATATGCATATTGGTTTTATAATGAGAAGAATCTAACACTACTACGTCACCTCCTTCATCTACGGGGCGAACACAAATATCGTCCGATGTTATTAGTTCACAGACGGCACAAAATTGTTTAGTTCAAGTTATTAAAACGTTTACAATGCCTCTGGTTGAAGTATGCATATATGTCATCCTCGCACAGTTTGTAAAAGACCTCCACTGAAGGAGGATGGACAAGTACATTTAGACTCCGCTTCCTGAGGTTTGTAACAGGAGCATTAGTGTTTTCAAACTGTAACCTGAGGGAGATATTCCGTATAAACAACTTTAAATCAGTAATAACGTCATGTACCTGAGAATTGCCAGCAGGAATAAAGGAACGACTTAAACTAAGTACTTCATGTTGTTCACATGTTAAAGTGCGACGAGAGATTAAAAACTAGACTTTCAGTATCTTGTTCCAAACCACTAGGCCTAGCTCCATCTGCCTTGATAGCTGTTGCCTCTTCTGAGAAGATCTGTTCCTGCTTATAGACATGCCTCTCGTAACCTGTTGTACAGCCTCCAGAAGCCAGAGCTGTAAAAAGGTTGATTGGATGAGGTGAGACTGTTGCCACCCACTAGCAGTTCCACCAGATTTAAAGTATTGGTGGCACTCGTGGAAGCAGCTCCTGAAACTATAGGTGCATTAGTAGAAACTTTAGGTGCATTAGTAGAAACTTTCTCAACACTGGTAGTTGTGGTACGTTCTAGAGTAGTGGACACGTCATCTAAAAGTGGAGTGTCACCCACTACCAAATTGCCCCTAGTGTCCACAGATATCGGAGAGTAACTGGTGGCAGTAGAGGCACGATTCTTCCGATGCGTCCTATCGTATCTGGGAGGGGTTGGGTGACTGAACCTCTATCCAGATTTGTCGAGAAACGCCTTCATCCTGTTGTAGATAGAACTCCTCATATTTTGAGTGATACAAAGCATTTTTTGAGCTCTGTTTGATTGATATATGATACCTTTGAAGGTGAAGTTGATCATCTGTTTCTTGTGATCATGGATGTGGTCTCTTTGTTTACATGCATTCCTAATACCAGTGGTATAGAGAACATACGTATGTACTTGAGCAAGCACTCATGTTTTGACACTAATTCTTTCTGTCTTATTTGTACTTTACTGGAAGTTATTCTTAATAATAATGCCTTTTTCTTTATGGGCCATGCATATATACAACGAACTGGCGTAGCTATGGGCACCATGTGTGCGAATAGCTATGCCAGTCTTGTTTTAGCTGAATGGGAGTCAGAATTTGCTTTTAGTAGCAAAGATGCATTTCTTGAAAAGGTTCTATACTGTGGTCGTTTTGTTGACGACGTGTTTTTTATTTGGGTAAGCACCTTAAATTTGTTGTCTGATTTCATAAGCTGTTTGAATGCTTCTACTGCCTATCTTACGTTTATATATGAGTTTTCTGATTCTGATGTTGCTTTCTTAGATGTCGGGGTTCTTAAATCAGCTGATGGTCTGAATACATCCCTGTTTAAGAAGTTTTGTAAGAAGAACAATATTTTACACGTAACGTACGCAATATGCATTCAACACATGTTAAATGTAATGTTAGAGGCCAGTTCTTTAGATTGGCATGTCTTCATACTAAAGATAGTGACGTGTATAATTCTTTTAGATGTTCATCGTATTACACTGCTGCAGTCATCACACTTGGGTTATCCTGCCGTCAGGTGGTCCCGCAGTGGGCCAGAGTTCCAAAGTCTTGGTCTGGCGTCAGTTGCTGTCGCTTCTTCCCTGACGTCAGTGCGCCAGGGGTATATAATATGCATCCGATGCCATTTTCTTCAATCTTTCTTGCTGCACGGTTCCCGAAGCAGAAGCAGTTCGCAAATGCTGGTCAACCGATTCCTGAGATTTTTGAAGTCGAATTTCAGATCGGAAGTCTTCAATAAAGCTAGGTACCCCGTTGGGGAAACCTTTTTCTTGCCTCAGACTGATGTCAGAAAAAGTTAATCGTATTTCTTGTGGGAAGCAAATACCTCATAAGGACTTCCACTCTTACTGTATTCCATGCTTAGGCCCTGATCATGACGTCACTACTTGTCGGTTTTGTGCTAGATTTAACAAACGCACTATAAAAAGACGTTTTGATTTTGCTTTACACTACTTTGGCCGAAGGTTCAATTATACCATGCCGTCAGATCAGCCGACGACCTCAATACCGAAAAAAACGCAAAGACAAGGATAAAGACAGGCATCTGAGGTCCAAATCCGACGACGAAGCCTCTTCTAGGCCAGTCGTCGGTTCTCAGTGAGGTGCTTTCGCAGCCCCTGAAACCCGCTACCTCAGAGCCACAGGCCACTTACGACTCCCACTTGGAGACATCTAGGCCTCTGGAAACTCAAGGTATTGGGTCTACGGAAACTAATCCCTCAAATGGGTCAGGAGCCGCTGAGCAGGCATCGGCTTCTGAGGGTGTTTTCAGACCTTCACAACTTACCATTAAAACAACAGCCAAGACAAAGGTACCATTAAAGACAAAGAAACAAGTACAGCATTCTCCTGGACAGCCCTCCATGCCTAAGAAACAGATGCTTAAAATGGCCAAAGACCTCATTACTCTAATCAGGGGTTCCCATCCCCCTCCTGAGAAAAGGCCTAGGCAGGATACAGACTATGATTCCTCTGATCAGGTTTCCATTTCCTCTGATTCCTCTTAAGACCAGGGATACTCTCTACCCCTCTATGAGGACTCTGATGCTGAGGAATCTATCCCTTCAGCCTCTCCTCCTGAGGATTACTCTTTTGGGGAAACTTTACATACCATGAGGGAGCATTTCCATTGGGAAAGTCAGGATTACTCAGAATCCAAGAAAAGGCTCGGGGATTTCCTCTTATTGCCTCAGCACAGGCCCCTGGCTATTCCGCCTGTGCTAGATATTGTGGATGATGTGTTCTATGAATCCAGCTTATCTTCTTACTCTTTGCCCCCTGCTCCAGCCAAGCCAGATAGGTATTATAGAGTCCCTGACTCTCACAAGTTTCTTTACAAAATCCCTTCTGCTGATCCAGAAACTATTTCCCAGGGTCCAAAAGGGGTTAAGGCTTCCATTGCAAAAAAAAAACAGTACCCTCTGACAGAGATTCCAGAGCTTTGGATAGATGAGAGACAAAAGTATACACGTCTGCAACTTTAGCAGTAAGAGCTTTAAATTGCCAGTTTTACATTCTTAAGTACCAACAATATTTAATGGCTCAGTTAAAACAGAAAATGCTTGCAAGCTCAGAAGCTCCTGATTGTAAAGAAATGCAGGATTTATAGCATGCAGTTGAACAGGTGGGAAAACATGCTCTGCAATGTGGTTTTGATTCTTTAGAGGCCACTTGTAGAGCCGCAGTTACAGGTACTGTTATTCGAAGACATGCTTAAGGCAATATTATTGTATGCTCCTTTACAGCATGATACCTTGTTTGGTGTTAAGGCAGAAGAGGTGTTAAAGAAAATGGAGGATAAAGCTAAATCTATGCAAACAGTCAAGGATTTCTTACAGGTCCAGCCACCTCGGTTTAGCAGAAATTGACCAACAAAGAATTGGTCCTTTCCAGTGTCAGACAGGCCACAGAGAGGCAGATAAGGTGCCCAAGAAGCAGATCTCAAACCCAGGGCTCAAACAGACGACAGTGGGGCACCTCAACCCCAAAAGGAGGTGAGGACAAGTCTCAACCTTACAATGACTTTCCTCTGCGTACGCCAAGCACGTTCCTTTTGGAAGCCCCCTTAGGGAGAAAACTAGCACTTTTTTTCTCAAAATTGGCAAACAGTCACCCAAGACAAATGGGTCCTGAATATTGTGTCTCAAGGTTACAGATTCCACTTTCATACTTTACCAAAGCTAAAAGGAATGCCAGACCTGCCACAAAATCAGTGGGCAGAGGCACAAAAACTAATTTCAGCCCTCATGGACATGAGAGCTATACAAAAAGTACCACAACAAGGACAAGGATTTTACTCCAGACTCTTCCTGGTCTCCAGAAAGGACAAAGCCTGGAGGCCCATACTGGACCTTTCAATTCTGAATACTTACCTGGATATTCTGAAATTCAAAATGTTGACATTACAGCAGCTTCTACCCATGCTGAGCAAGAAAGCTTGGCTCGTTACTCTGGACCTGAAAGAGGCATACCTTCATGTCCCTATCAGACAAAATTGCAGAAGATCTCAGATTCAAAGCTGGTACAATGCACTACCAATTCTCTGCACTGCCCTTTGGCTTACCTACTGCGCCCAGGGTCTTCACAAAGTGCCTGGCACCAGTAATTGCGTTTTGCAGACAAAAAGGAATTCAAATATATCCATACCTGGACGACTGCCTCATTCAAGCAGAGACAAAGGACATTCTTCTACAGCATCTGGCGTTTGTGAAAAAGTTGCTAATTTCTCTAGGGTACACAGTAAACGAAAAGAAGTCAAAACTAGTGCCCTCACAACAGATTACATTCCTGGGTGCCAGCTTAAATACAACAGCCCAGATGGCTTACCTCACGCCAGACAAACAAGTTCAACTAGCTCAATATTTTCAATTACTGGCAAAAAAGTCCCATCTCCCTGAATGAAAAATTCTGCAGGCCCTGGGATTCATGGCATCCTGCATACTACTAATACCATATGCCAGACTGCATATGAGGAAATTACAATGGTACCTAAAAAGTGTTTGGACTCAACACTCTCACAGCTTTGAAGCAGTAATTCCAATGATTCCCTGCCTAC
Organism: Protopterus annectens; assembly: GCF_019279795.1. Taxonomy (NCBI): domain Eukaryota; kingdom Metazoa; phylum Chordata; order Ceratodontiformes; family Protopteridae; genus Protopterus; species Protopterus annectens. The sequence goes on from NC_056741.1 coordinate 1,673,285,822, forward strand.
AACAGGAGTTTCGATGGTGGGCACAGGCATGTCACCTAAACAAGGGTCAGCCTTTTACCCAGCCAGGCAAACTCTAACAACAGATGCTTCGGATTACGCCTGGGAAACACACATGGCAGGAAAATGCATTCAGGGCAAGTGGACCACAGACCAGATGCATCTTCACATCATTCAAAAAGAGATGTTGGCTGTTCAAAATGCCCTAACAGCTTTCAAGGACCTTCTACATCCTGGACAACTATTACTAAAGACAGACACCACCACAGTAATGTGGTACATAAACAAGCAAGGGGGCACTCATTCTTATCCCCTATGCAGGCAAGCCATGACCTTGTGGAACACAGCTCTAACGTACCAAGTTCATCTGCAAGCACAATTCCTGCCAGGAAAGAAAAATACTCTGGCAGACCTAAGCAGAAATATCATGGACCCTCACGAATGGAAATTGAATCTACAAATCTTCAGCATGATAACACAAAAATGGGGATGCCCAGACATAGATCTTTTTGCCTCCCCATTGAATTGCCAACTACAAAAATTCTGCACAAGGACTTATCACAAACGAGCATGGAAAGTGGATGCTCTTCTGTTCAGCTGGAAAAACCTAAAAGTCTATGCCTTCCCACCACTGCCTCTCCTTTCAAAGGTACTCCTAAAAGCCAGACAAGAAAAACCACGGATGATCCTGATTGCTCCAGACTGGCCACCCAGCACTGGTACCCTATCTTAAGGAACTTGGCTCAGGGCCCACCATGGATTTTGCCCCAAATCCCACACCTCCTGACTCAACAAAACAATCAGATCCTGCACGGTCAGCTCAGAACCCTAAACCTGGCTGCATGGCAGATACTTCAAACAGGCAACACCTCTCTCTAAAGCTGTTATGGATGTCATTTTGGAGGCCAGGAGGCCTAGCACCAGGAAAGCTTACTCATAAAAATGGAAGAGATTCTGCGCCTGGAACCAGGCTCACAGCCTTGACCCTCTTGTTCCAAACATTCCTCAGATTTTACAATACTTAACTGAGATGCTGGACAGAGGCCTATCCTTTTCATCAATTAAGATCCACGCCTCTGCCATTTCTGCACATTACAACATGGATCCTCCTTTATTCTCTCATCCCTTGCTAAAACAGTACCTCAGAGGGGCTAAAAACATAAGACCGCCCCGGAGAGCACCAACACCAACTTGGGACCTCAATTTCGTTTTGGAAAAACTGACCCTACCACCTTTTGAGCCAGCCAATACAGCCAATCTAAAATTTTTATCATGGAAAACAGCTTTGCTCCTGGCAGTAACTTAAGCACGAAGAGTCTCAGAGCTACAGGCATTAATGGCAGTGGAGCCTTTTATAATTTTTCATCAGGACAGGGTATCTTTAAGGGCAAACCCTACCTTCATGCCAAAGGTGGTATCTAGTGTGGCTCTTAACCAAACCATCCATTTGCCAACTTTTTATCCAAACCCCCAAAATAAAGGGGAGAAACTTCTGCATTCTTTGGACATACACAGACAGCTATGCTTCTACTTGGACAAAACAAAAGCTTTCAGGAAAACTGAACAACTGTTTGTAGCATATGCTGCAGGATCACAAGGCAAGGCTATCTCAAAGCAGACCATATCCAAATGGATAGGACACTGTATTCGGTACTGCTACACACAGCATGGAAAATCAGTCCCTAATAACATTAGGCCTCATTCCACCAGGGTAACAGCCACTTCAACAGCCTTTCTCAGAGGAGTACCTACCAAGGAAATTTTGGAGGCTGCAACTTGGAGTTCAGTGCACACCTTCACCAAGCATTACCACCTGCCTCTTTACTCTAAATCCAGAGCTGGATTTGCCACTGCAGTTGTGCAGGGCCTCATAGCCAATCCTAACTTTTTATAGACCAGCCACCCAACCTTAGCTTTGGGATTCACCCCAAGTGTGATGACTGCAGCAGTGTAATATTATGAACATAGTACAGTTTTGTACCTACCATAAATGTAGATGTTCGAGCGTTCACACTGATGCAGTCCAGGTTACCCTCCCTCCATCCCCTCTGAACTGGCTGGACTTATCTATACCTTCCTATCCTATACAACCTTTGGAGGGTGTATTTGCTGGTAACTGATGGTGTTGTTTTTATTTTATATGTATATTTTTGATTAGCAATATGTATTGCCTACCTGCTTAGGGACACCTGACATCTGGGGCAAGATAAACTGAAGAAAATGGCGTTGGATGCATATTATATACCCCTGGCGCACTGACGTCAGGGAAGAAGCGACAGCAACCGATGCCGGATCAAGACTTTGGAACTCTGGCCGACTGCGGGACCACCTGACGGCGGGATAACCCAAGTGTGATGACTGCAGCAGTGTGAACGAGTACATCTACATTTATGGTAGGTACAAAACTGTACTTTTATTCACCAAAGAGTTTATGGAAAGGGGCCCTAACCAAACCGGTATCTTTAGCACAGAATGATGCCATATCTTTTAGGAGCACCAGGACCAGACCCTTTTTCACAAAAGATCAGATTAATCTGTGTGTACTGATATTCAAGCAGGCAACACTCTGAGAATGTGCCTGACTCACTCCAGTGATATTAGATCGATTTGTGTTATAATAACGATAAATTGGCATGTATTTTGGAGTAGATCAGAAGTGCAAGACTGCACTGGATACGCAGCCTTTTTTCTCTTTTAGGAATAGTAAAACTTTGAAGGACAGGCTGTGCTATAAGAAATTGACTTCTGAATCTGTGTGTGTTCTTATAATGCTAATAAGATTGGGACATTTCTCTGTAAGGGGTGTAGCATGTGTATGTTTATCAAAACTGGCAACCAATTTTTTCATCCTGATACGTCTCGCATGTTTTATTCTAATAGATATGCTGACTATGGTTCTTCCAATCTTGTATACTTGGCTGTGTGTGATGTCTGCCAATCATTTTATGTTGGCAAGACTAATCGGTGCCTCAGAGATTGTATTAGGGAGCACCTTTACTCTGTTAATAAACATGATGCCAAAAATTTTTTATCAAAACTTGTAGTGCAGGAAGGGACTGAGCATTGTTTTAAGTTTTTGGTGCTTGAACTTGATTATGTTAGCCCTAGAGGGGGTGATATTAGCACTCATACTGAGTGCACTGAGATTAAATGAATGATTATTTTACAGGCCACAAGAGGCAAAGGACAGAATGATTTTATACCCGTAAAACCTGTGCTTAAATCACATGGTCAAAGGTAATGCCTTAAGTGCTCTGTTTATTTCATTGCTGCAGATCTGATGAAGCAGCTAGTTTTGATGTGAAAGCGCTCATCTTTTATCTTATTTTTAGTTTGTTCTCGTATTAAAAGTTTTTAGATATATGCCGTCTGCCTGACAATTTATTTCATTTTATGTATATTTTTTCCTTCATCAGTTTTGCTTCTGTTTTGTTTTGGTTTGAGTATAAGTGATATTAATTCCACATATTGTTGTGTTGCACTTAAGATTGCAAACATAACTGAAAAATGCCTTATGGTTATCCTTCGCTTTGGAGGTTATTTTTACTTTTAAACTTTGCGTTCACAGACTAGCTTAGTTCCCTGATTCACTTGTTTAGAATAACGAGGGAGTTTTTACTATGTTGTACACATTCTCTTACTTCTCAAGAGAATTTTCTTTCTTTTGTCTTTCAACTTGTTAATACCAGGAGTTCACCAGGGTAACTTGTTTTGCAGTTTGACCTGGGTTTATTTCAGTGTGGTACTGCCATTTCTGTGCATTTGTTTATATGGTCGTACAGGGCTTTGTTGTACACCTGTGCATAGGTTTCCACGTTTTCTGGATTTGGGGGAACTTGGAAACTATGCCATCCCTTAGTAGGGGATAATTTACCTTGTGCAGGTACTTAACGTTTTTCATGGTAGGTAGGGGGATTAGTTTTACCTTTATTTCATGAGAGACCACTTTATGATCATACCAGTGAGGACATCACACCGGGGAGAAGGGGGTGCAGAACTCTCCCATATTTGTGAGGAACAGATCTAGGATATTTAAATTCATAGGTAGGTACTAGGCTGTCTGCCCGAGGGCATGTATAAGCCTAACCAGTGTGTGTCGGCTTTCGCCGCCCCATTGATTGATTAACTGAGCCTCTGTCAAGCAGAGCCAATGAAGTGATCCCAGGGGTGCATTTTCTGTTACCCATCCACTTGTCAAGGCTTCTCTTGAAGAGTGTTAGTGAGGGGCTCTGCCTAATGTAGTTAGGAATTTTGTTCCAAAGCACGGGGAGTCTCTGTGACAGGAATCTATCACTCCAGCGTGTTCTATTTATTGTGGCGAGGTTTAGCTCATTAGAGCGCGTGGCTCGCAGTGACTTGGATTTCTTTAGGTGGAGCATGTCCATCAATTCTGAGTTGGACATGGTTTTGTAAGTCAGGCAGAGATCACCTCTGAGTAAGCGATATGTCACTGAGTACAGCCGGAGTTTTTTCAGTCGGGCTGCATAGGACATATGTTTGAGGCAAGTAATCCTCTTGGTGAGGTGCTTTTGTGGTCTTTCCAGCTGTTGGAAGTGTCTTGTGAGGTACATCCCAAATGGGGCATTGTACTCTATGATGGGTCTGATGGTAGAGGGGCACTATAACCTCTTTATTTCTAGATGCGAACCCCTTGGTAATTAGATGGGCCCACATAGAAGGATTTCCTAACTACTTTGGCAATATGATTGTCAGAGGAGAGATTACTATCTACTTGGGTCCCCAGATCTCTTATTATCTCTTCTGTATTAAGGGAGCTGCCGCCTATGTGGTAATTCGTGGGTGTTTTGTTTTTCCCAAATGGGATGACTATGCATTTTTTGTCATTTAGCTTGAGGCCTTGACTTTGACACCAGGTGTCTGTCTCAGTAAGGCATTTTTGAAGGATATCCGTGTCAATTATGGCTCCCAGTTTGCAGTCATCGGCGAACTTGTTTAGCCATAGTCCTCTTGTGTTTGCCTGTACTTCTGAGAAATATATGTAGAACAGTAGGGGTCCCAGAACCGAGCCTTGCGGGACACCACTTGTGACTGGTTTAGAGTTGGACCTGCAGCCCGCTATTCTTACCGTGTGAGTTCTGTCTGTAAGCCAGTTGGTAACCCATCTTGTGAAGTAGGGGTTTATGTTCAGGCTGGTGAGTTTTTCTATAATACCCGAGTGAGGAATGGTGTCGAACTCCTCGGCGAGATCAAGGTAGGCTATGTGAACCACCTTTCCCTCGTCTGTGGCCTTAGTGACGGTCTCGAAGAAGTCAGCCAGGTTTAGTAGGCGTGATCTGCCCTTAACAAAGCCGAACTGGGTCAGGTCAAGTGTTTGGAGGTTCCCATTGTCTTTGTTAATGAGTTCCATGATGCTCTCCTTAGCCTTGCAGACCAGGCTAGTCAGGCTTATGGGTTAATAGTTACCAGGGTCAGTTGTGGCCCCTCCTTTGTGGAGCGGAATAACCATTGCTGTGCACCATTCTATGGGCATGTAGCCTGTGGCGAGGCTGAGGTTGAACAGTGTGTTTAGGTGAGGGATTAGTTCGTGCTGTAGTTCGTGCAAGACGCAGCCTGGGACACCATCTGGCCCCATTGATGCCGTGTTTTTGGCTTTTGAAAGGGTTGTTTTTACCTGTGCTTCTGTGATTTTCGGGACACTGCACTTTTCCGGTATTATTGTGGGCCCTTTCGAAGGTGAGAGGGAGGTGAAGTTTGCACTGAATCTATCTGCCAGGATGTTGGCAATATCAGTAGGTTTAGTATATTTTGTGCTATTTTGCACTAGGTCAGGGCATATCTGCGAGTTGCCACTTAGATTCTTGACATAGCTAAAGAGGGCTTTGTGGCTATCTTTCGAATCCTTGGCTATTTTTCTTTCGAAGTTAGCCTTGGATGATTTTATGAGGGACATTAGTTTCTTACTGATACTGATCAGGGATGTCTTTCCTTCTTGGTTCATAGGTTGGTACCAGGCTATCGGCCCTAGGGCCTATATAAGCCTAGCCATAACAATTCCTTGGATATTTTTTCCCGCAATATTTACTTCCCTGGACCCCTTGTCTAGCAGGACTACTGACGTGATCCCTGGGGTGAATTTCCTATCTCCCATCCAATTGTCAAGGTTCCTTTTGAAGAGCGCCAAGGAGGCACTCTGCTTGACATATATGGGCAGTCTATTCCAGAGTATGGGGAGTGTCTGGCTCAGGAGCCTATCCCTCCAGCATATTTTGTTCATTGTGATGACAAGGTTTAGATCCCTGGAGTGTGTGGCTCTGAGGGATTGGGATTTCTTTAAGTGGAGCATGCCCAGCAGCTCAGGGTTTGACATGGCCTTGTATGTTAAGCAGAGATCGCCTCTGAGTAGACTATATGCCACAGAGTATAGCTGGCGTTTTTTAGACGGGGATATGCTTTTTTTCTGAACTAGTTTCCTCCTTTAGTAGGAGTGCAGACCAACTGCTCCAGGGCATTTGAATTTACAAAGTCAAGAAATCTTTGGGCCTGCATATTAGTTAATGGAGAGGTAGTTAAAAATCACCTTATGTGTATGGTATTGGGCTGGATGGTGAGTGATTCTTTTAACTTCAGGTATGATGTATGGGTTTCCTGCTTCATGGGGGAAGAACTGTAGCTTGCAAGAATATTTTATTTATTTTATTTTTTATTTTATTTTACATTTGTTGACCGGGCTAGTCTAACTGGATATATGTCCATTTTCAGTAGAGGCCCGGGGAGAAAAGCTCCAGGAAATAACATACAATGTAAGAAAAAGCATAGAGACAGTCCTATGCAGCAATAATGATGACATCAAAAACAGTTTTAAACCGCTATAATTATAACAGAGAGTTATATTATAAATTCTATATTAAAAATATAGAAGAATAACATTTTTTTTTGAACAAATCTTAGCAGGTCTTAGTTTAATAGTACACTTATATAATTTATATGAGAGAAAAGGATATTAAGGTATTTTAACAAGTTTAGTATTTAGAGAAGGTAGAAGGTCAGAGACAAGAAAATGTTAGTCAGGGTTACAACAGGAGCATAACCAGTGGTTATTGAAGTAGTGTTTTAGATGTCTTTTAAAAAGTGGGAGAGCGGTCTGGGATGTAAGATCTCAGGTGGTAATTGATTCCATACTTTTCCAACAGAGTTGGAGAACAAGGAATCACCTGCAAAGTTTTTAGATTTAGTTATATTCATAAGGATTTTGTTAGAGGATCGTAAATTTTTGAGATTATTATATGGTGTAATAAAGCTAGAGCGTATGGGAGTATTGTTGGGCTGATTAAGGGCCTTGTGAGTTATTGAGAGTTGATGAAATTGTATCAGATTTGGAAGTTCAAGCCAGCCTAGTTTTTTTTTAGATTAAGACAGTGATGAGTTCTATAAGGGGAGCTAGTAGCAAATCTGGCAATGTTATTATAGGATATAGCTAGTTTGTTGAGGCTCTTTTTGGAGAAGTTAGTGTAGATGGGAGATGCATAAAGAAGGGTTGAGAGTAAATGAGTTCTAGCTATAGTGGATTTAGCTAATGGTGTTAGATATGGTATTGGATTTTTCCCATGGTTAGATGGACAATGGAGTAGCTCAAGCATGTCATGTTGTTTGACTAGCCTTGAAGTGTGCTTATCCTTTGTATCAGTAGATACACCTCCAGCTTTTGTTTTTTCATGTTCAGTGGGTGGTTGGAATGGATGAATAGCGTTCTAGCTGTGCACTGTCCGAGTGTGTTCCGTGGCTTTGAACCATGTTTCAGTAACTGCACAGATGTCAACATTCTCCAGAGTAAGTAGAGCTGCCATGGAGTGCAGTTTCTTGTTGAGACTCCTAGCATTTAGCAGTAGCACCTTTAGCTTACCCTGAGTAGCTTTTGTTGTGTTGGAAGGGTTGGCTGATTGGCAGTGCCTAAAAAAAAAAGCACTGTAGGGGTGGATAATGTTTTGTCCAGTATCCGAAACCCTAGAGGTGACAGGTGAAGACTATCCCTGGCAAAGCAGCATGGCCCGTCACCCATGTCCGCCCAGGCTGACAAGTATTGGACCCCTTTGGAATGACACCAGTTGTTAGTCTATCACTTTCTGCTGGTATTGTGGCATCATCTTTGGACACAACAGAATACTTCTTAATGCTAGACTTATACATGCCTGTGATGCACATTTTGAGAGCTCAATCATGTCTCTATTCATATAGTAAACCAAAAAACGGATCAAATGGTGAAAAGGAAACTAGTAACCACTGTTGTATCACCACACACCAAGTTAGAGGCACGCTCAATAGTAGAAACTCTGTTTAATGAAAATGTGCATAAACGCATAACTTATTACATATTCTAATTTTAAAAAGAGTACTAGTTTACTATTAATTGTTTTTAGTTTCTTATTGGATGTTGGAGGGATATTATTGTATTTAAACAGGCTGTGTGTGATGTTTTAGCCATCTGATGAAGTTGATGACGAAAACGGATATTGTGTGTTATGCGTTTATGCACATTTTCATTAAACAGAGTTTCTACTATTGAGCGTGCCTCTAACTTGGTGTATGGTGATACAACAGTGGACTCTATTCATATAGTCTAAGGAGGTACGTCTCAGGTCATCCATGCCCATATGGACTATGACTGAGTCATACTGCTGCTTTAGTGGTAAGTGACCTGAGTGCTTGTGTGATCTAGTGAATCCTAGCCGCTTACAAGCAGCTAACTTTAACCTTCCTCTTATCCAGCCTGGTAAGAACGACATCAGTGTGTCTCAAAATTGAGTCTCCTATCACCAGAATATTTGGTTATGGAGTGATGTCCTTCAAGGATGCATCTGCAGTCATCACATATGGGTTGTCCTGCCTCAGGCAGCCCTTCGGTCAGCCGGATTCCAAAGTCTGGGTCCGGCGTCGGCTGATGTCGCCTCTTCCCCGACATCACAGCGCCTGGGGTATAAAAGCGTCAGCCGACACTATCTTCCTTAGTCTTTCTTGCCGCGCGGTGCCCGAAGCAGAAGCAGTTCGCAAGTGCCGGTTGGCAGACTCCTGAGATTTTCATTCTGAATCCAGAACCGAAGTGTTCTAAAAAAGCTAAGTACCACCCCGTTGGGGAAACTTTTTCTTGCCTCAGACCGATGCCAGTAAAACTTAACTGTATTTCTTGTGGGAAGCAAATACCTCCTAAGGATTTGCACTCCTATTGTATTCCATGCCTAGGGCCCTGACCACGACATCACTGGTTGTCGGTTTTGTGCTAGGTTTAACAAGCGCACTATTAAACGTCTGTTTGATTTTGCCCAACACTATTTTGGTAGAAAAATCAATTACACCATGCCGTCGGAAAGTCCGACGACCACAATGCATTAAAAGCGCAAGGAAAGGCATCCGAGGCCCAAAACAGATGACGAGGCCTCTTCTAGGCCAGTCGCCGGTTCTCCAGTTTTCAGCGAGGCTCCTACGCAGCCCCTGACGATCGCTTCCACAGAACCACAGACTGCCTCTGACTCCCACATGGAGCTGGCTGGGCCTTCGGACGCACTAGGCCTTCAGTTTACCGATCCTAAACCTACAGAGGAAACCAAAGTAGCTGAGCAATCCACAGCTACAGAGGGCGTTTTCAGACCTACCCAGTTAACTATTAAACTCTCTGTTAAGTCTAAGCCCCCCTTAGAGGCTAAGAAGCACACAACTCTCCAGGACAGGCTTCCATGCCTAAGAAACAAATGCTAAAAATGGCCAAAGACCTAATCACCCTGATCAGGGGGTCCCATCCCCCTCCTGATAAAAGGCCCAGGCAGCATGCAGACTGAGTCTTCTGACCAGGTGTCCATTTCCTCTGACTCTTCCGTGGACCTAGGATATTCTTTACCCCCTTATGAGGATTCTGATGCTGAGGAATCAATTCCATCAGCCTCTCCACCTGAGGATTACTCCTTTGGGGAAACCTTACATACCATGAGAGAGCATTTCCATCGGGAAGGCCAGGATTACTCAGAATCCAAGAAAAGACTCAGCACAGACCCCTTGCTATCCCACCAGTTTTAGACATTGTGGATGATGTGTTCACTGAATCCAGTTTGAACCCTGACTCCTTACCCCCAACCCCAGTTAAACCTGATAGATATTACAGAGTCCCTCACTCTCATAAATCTTTGTACAAAAGCCCTGTTGCTGACCCTGAAACTATTTCTCAGGGACCCAAAGGGATTAAGGCCTCATCAGCAAAAAACTCAGTTCCCTCTGACAGAGATTCCAGAGCATTAGACAGATGGGGAAAGAAGGTATATACGTCTGCCACTTTAGCAATGAGAGCCTTGAATTACCAGTTTCACATGTTAAAATATCAGCAATTTTTGATGTCTCAGTTAAAACAAAAGATGCTTCCAGATTCAGATCCTCCTAACTCAAAAGAAATGCAGGATTTATTGCATGCAGCTGAACAAGTAGGAAAACATACTTTGCAATGTGGGTTTGATTCCTTAGAGGCCTCTTGTAGAGCAGCAGTTACAGGCTCTGTCATTAGAAGGCATGCTTGGTTAAAAGAACATACGTTACCAGATCATGTTAAGATCAAACTATTGGATGCACCTTTGCAGTGGGATGTGCTGTTTGGAGTTAAGGCAGAGTGGAGGTATTAAAGAAGATGGAGGATAAGGCAAAATCTATGCAAACAGTGAAAGATTTCTTACAGGTTCAGCCTCCTCGTTTTAGCAGAAATTGGCCAACAAAGAATTGGTCCTTTCCAGTCACAGACCTCAAAGGGGCAGATACAGACGTTCAAGAGGTAGAGGTCAGACGCAAGGCCCTTACAGGCCTCGACAATTGGGCACACCAGGCCAAAAAGAAGGGGCAGACAGGCCTCAACCTTATAAAAAACAGCCTCAGTGACTTTCCACTACAGCTGTCAAACAGCTCTCTCTTGGCAGCCCCCTTAGGAGGAAAACTGTCACTTTTCTATCACAACTGGCATTGCATCACCAAAGACAATGGGTTCTCAACATTGTATCTCAAGGTTACAGGTTCCATTTCCACACTTTTCTAAGGCTAAAACGAATGCCAAATCTGCCACCAAATCAATGGGCAGAGGCTCAAAAACAAATTACAGCAATTCAAAAGGTACCACCACATAGGTTCATAGGTAGGTACTAGGCTATTGGCCCTAGGGCCTATACAAGCCTAGCCAAAAATGTACCCTGGCTTTTGCCACCCAAGAAAATTATTTTCTTGTGCCCCTGTCAAGCAGAACCACAGAAGTGATCCCCGGGGTGAATTTACTATTACCCATCCAATCATCAAGATTTTTCTTGAAGAGTCCTAATGAGGAGCTCTGTTTGACATAGATAGGTAGTCTGTTCCAGAGTATGGGATGTCTGTGGGACAGGAATCTATCCCTCCAGCATGTTCTGTTTATTGTGGTGACAAGAGAGGTCAAGAGGTCCCTAGAGCGTGTAGCTCGGAGGGATTGGGATTTCTTTAAGTGGAGCATGTCCAACAGCTCTAGGTTTGACATAGCTTTATATGTTGGGCAGAGATCGCCTCTGAGTAGGTGATATGCGACGGAGTAAAGCTGGAGTTTTTTGAGACGGTCTGCATAAAGGCATCTGTTTGAGGCCAGTAATCCTCTTTGTGAGGTGTTTTTGCGGCCTTTCCAGTTGTAGATGTCTTGTGAGGTACATACCAAAAGGGGCATTGTACTCTATAATGGGTCTAATGAGTGATGAGTAGAGGGGAACAATGACCTCTTTTTTTCTGGATGAGTAACCTTTTGTGATGAGGTGTGCCACGTAGGAGGATTTCCTGATCACTTTGGCGATGTGATTATCAAAGGGGAGACTACTGTCCACCTGTGTCCCAAGGTCTCGTATCACACTTTCAGTGTTAAGTAGACTACCGCCTATGTGGTAGTTCATGGGTACAGAATTTTTACCAAAGGGGATGACAATGCACTTTTTGGCATTGAGCTTGAGACCATGTCTTTGACACCAGGCATCTGTCTCAGTAAGGCCCTTTTGTAGGATGTCCACATCGTTAGGAGTTTCAATTATGGCTCCTAGTTTGCAGTCATCTGCGAATTTAGTTAGCCAAAGACCTTTTGTGTTAGCCTGTACTTCAGAGAAGTAAATACCAAACAGGAGAGGGCCCAGAACTGAACTGTGTGGTACTCACTTGTCACTGGTCTGAAGTCTGATTTGGAGTCTGCTACCTTCACAGTGTGGATTCTTTCAGTAAGCCAGTTGGCAACCCATCTTGTGACATAGGGTTTTATACCCAGTTTAGCGAGTTTATCTATAATTCCAGAGTGGGGGATGGTGTCGAACACCTTGGAGAGATCTAGATAGGTTATGTGAACCACCTTACCCTCATCCATGGCCTTGGTGACTACTTCAAAGAAGTCTATCAGGTTTAGGAGACATGATCTGCCTTTTACAGACCCAAACTGTGTGGGGTCCAGGGTTTGGAGATCTCCAATGTCTTTGTTTATGAGTTCCATGATGATACGTTCCATGGCCTTGCAGACGAGGCTCGTCAGGCTAATGGGGCGGTAGTTCCCGGGTTCTGTTGTGGCCCCCCTTTGAGGAGTGGGATAACTATCGCGGTGCGCCATTCAATGGGCACAAAGCCTGAGGTGAGGCTATGATTGAACATGGTACTTAGGTGGGGTGTCAGTTCATTCTGTAGTTCATGTAGAAGGCAGCCTAGGATGTTGTCAGGTCCCATGGATGCTGTGTTCTTGGCTTTGGAGAGTGAAGTTTTTACCTGTGCAGCCGTGATTACAGGAACTTTGCATTCTTCCGGTATAAAGATGGGCGTTTTAGTGGGTGAGAGGGGGGTAAAGTTAGCACTGAACCTATCTGCCAGGATGTTGGCAATATCAGCTGGTTCTGTATATTTAGTGTCATTGTGCTGTAACTCAGAGCAGATCTGTGTGTTGCCATTGAGATTTTTAACATAGCTATAGAATGCTTTTTGGTTGTCTTTAGAATCAGTGGCAATTTTGTTTTCATAACTAGCTTTGGTGGATTTTATGAGGGATCTCCGCTTCTTACTGAGGCTGACCAGGGAGTTCCTCCAATCGTGGAATTTTACTCTCTTTTGCAACGGGATGTGGATGTTCTAGGGTGATTAGCTTGTGGTCAGATCTGACCAATGAGGAGCTGATGTTTGGTGTGGAGCACTGGTCACCCATATTGCTAATGACCAGGTCTAGGATATTGCTGCCTCTGGTGGGGGTGTGGATAAGTTGATCCAAAGCGTTGGAATTGATGATTTCCAGAAAACGTTGAGCAAAAAAGTTGGTACATGAGTAGTTTTCCCAGTTAATGGTATGTTAGTTGAAATCACCCATTAATAGAGTGTTGGGTTGTACCTTAATATTTTCCAGTGTATCAAGAAAAGAGGAGTGGGAATCCTGGGGCATGGTGGGGGGTCTGTAGCAAGCTACAATCTGGATTGCGGTTTTGCCCAGAGTTAGTTGAACTTGGATAATCTCGGATGCATTATGCTGAGCAACTAGCTTGGATGTGTGGATATCCTTAATGAATATGGACACGCCTCCACCTTTAGTGTTTCAGTCCGGGTTTGTTGGCCGAAAGGTGTGGTATGAATTATAGCCTGGTAATGCAGGGGCGCTCTCTGGAGCTTTGAATCAGGTCTCCGTCACTGCACAGATGTCAATGTTCTCCATTTTAAGGAATGCCTCGAGTGAGTGCATTTTGAGGTTTAGACTTCTAGCATTGAGTAGCATTACCCTCAGATTTTGCTTGCTTGTACCTGTTACGGTGGTGAATTTGTCATTTGATCCTTGCCTAAAAAGGCACTATAGGGGTGGCAAGAGCCTTTGCCAGTATCCAGAATTCCAAGGGCGACAGGTGCAGGCCATCTCTAGCAAAGCAGCGTGGTCTGTCGAACATGTCATCCCAGGCAGACAGATACTGGATTCCCTTAGAATGACACCAGAAGCTTAGCCAATTGTTAAACTCAATCATTTTGTCCTTGTACTGTGGTGTCATTCTGGGTGATGGCAAGATGCTACTCAGGGCTAGGGTCATACCGGCCTGGGCTACAAGATCAGAGAGCTCCTCCATGTCTCTCTTCATGTAGTCCAGGGAGGTACGTCTCAGGGCATTCACACCAACATGGACAATGACAGAGTCATATTTGTACTTGGTGTGGAGTGACCTGAGTGCGTGCGTTATATGGCGGATCCTGGCACCTGACAGTAACTTTTTCCTTGTTTAACCTGGTGAGTGGAACATCAGTGTGCATGCCTATAGAGTCTGCCTGACTATAGAGTCAGCTATGACCAGAGTGTTGGGTATGTTATGCCTTATGGGCTGTAGTTGAGTGGCACACTGAGTATGTGGACTGTGTCATTTGGGTTGTGTTGTGGGGTGGAGGTTGCTTGCATTTCTGCTTTGGAGGTCTCTGTTGTTTGGGCAGATTAGTACAGAGAGCCTCCACGAATGTAGGTGTGTGTTTTGTGGTTTTGTGTGTGTGTTTTGGTGGTGTAGGTTTTGAGGGACTATGTGATGAGTGTGGTGCGGTGCAAGTGGTTACCTTCTCCTCTTGACTGTCTAGGCCTGTCTTTGGTAAAGAGAGCTTTGCTTCCAGTTTGGCTATATAGGTGCATCTCTCACAGGTCATAGTGTTGGGTGGTAGGAGGAGAGGGTTGTCTGTGTACATGAGGCAATTGCTGCATTGTCTCAAGATGCCCAGATTCATCAGGTAGACAGGAGAAAACACCGTGAGCTGACCTTTAGACATGCCTGAATAGGTGCTTATTTGTTAAGTACTAAAAACTGTTTTCCTCTAGACAAGTGAGGAAAGTTGAGTGCTGTAGTAATTTGTAACTTATTTAGTGCTTAAAATGAGTTCTGAACAAGTGCTGAGATCAAAGAAACAGATGAGTGCGAAAACTAAAAAGCTGGCTAGTTGCAGGAACAAGGACAAGGATTTTACTCAAGACTCTTTCTGGTTCCCAGAAAGGACAAAGCCTGGAGACCCATTCAGGACCTTTCTACACTAAACACTTACCTGGATGTTCCGAAATTCAAGATGTTGACACTACAGCAGCTTCTTCCCATGCTGGGCAAGAAAGCTTGACTCGTGACTTTGGACCTCAGAGGCATACGTGCATGTCCCCATCAGACACAATTGCAGAAGATACCTCAGATTTCTAGCTGGTTCAATGCACTATCAATTCTCTGCACTGCCCTTTGGCGTATCTACTGCGCCCAGGGTCTTCACAAAGTGCCTGGCACCAGTAATTGCATTTTGCAGGCAAAAAGGAATTCAAATTTATCCATACCTGGATGATTGCCTGATTCAAGCAGAGAGCAAGGACATTCTACTAAAGCATCTGGCGTACGTAAAAAAGTTAAGTTGCCTGGGGTACACAGTAAACGAAAAGAAATCAAAACCAGTGCCCTCACAACAGATAATATTCATGGGTGCCAGCTTGAACACAACGGCCCAGATGGCTTATCTCACGCTAGACAAGCAAGGACAACTGACTCAATATTTTCAGTTAATGGCAGTAAAGACCTAACTCCCTGCAAGAAAAATTCTGCAGGCCTTAGGCTACATGGCATCTTGTATACTACTAATTCCATATGCCAGACTGCATATGAGGAAACTACACTGGTACCTAAAGAGTGTATGGTCTCAACACTGTCAAAGTTTGGAAACGGTTATACCACTAATTCCTTGCCTACAACAGGAGTTTCGATGGTGGGCACAAGCTTGTCACCTCAACAAGGGACAGCCTTTCACTCAACCCACAGCCAGGCAAACACTGACAACAGATGCATCGGATTACACCTGGGGAGCACACATGGCAGTAAAATGTATCCAGGGCGAGTGGCCCACAGAGCAAAGACATCTCCACATCAATCAAAAAGAGATGCTAGCTGTACAAAATGCTGTTATAGCTTTCAGGGACCTACTGCATCCAGGACAATTACTATTAAAGACAGACAGCACCACAGTTATGTTACATAAACAAGCAAGGGGGCACACACTCCTACCCCCTCTGCAGACAAGCCATGACCTTGTGGAACACAGCTCTAAACTACCAAGTTCATCTGCAAGCACAATTCCTGTCAGGAGAGAAAAACACACTGGCAGACGACCTAAGCAGAAACATTATGGACCCACACGAATGGGAATTGACCCCACAAATATTCAGAATGATAACATAAAAATGGTGGAGCGTGGACATAGATCTGTTTGCTACCCCAAAGAACTGCCAATTACAGAAATTCTGCAAAAGGAGCTACCATCCACAAGCATGGAAAGTGGATGCCGTCTCATTCAGCTGGAAAAAACTGCAAGTATATGCTTTCCCCCCCTTTACCTCTCCTTCCAAAGGTACTCATAAAAGCCAGGCAGGAAGAGCCAAAAATGATATTGATTGCACTAGACTGGCCACACCAACACTGGTACCCAATCTTAAAGAACTTGACACAAGAACCACCCTGGATTTTACCACAAATTCCACAGTTGCTGACTCAGCACAACAATCAGATACTTCACAGCCAGCCAAAGACCTTAAATCTAGCTGCATGGAAAATTCCTTAGTCAAGCAAGCAATGCCTCTCTCCAAAGCTGTTATGGATGTCATTCTGGAGGCCAGAAGGCCTAGCACCAGGAAAGCCTATTCGGATAAATGGAAGAGATTATGTGCCTGGAACCAAGCGCATAGCCTTGACCCTTTAGTCCCAAACATTCCTCAGATACTGCAATACTTAACTGAGATGCTGGACAAGGGCCTCTCTTTTTCATCCGTCAAGATCCACGCCTCAACTATCTCTGCTTATTACAACACGGATCCACCAATTTTTTATAATCCTTTGCTCAAACAATACCTCAGAGGGGCTAAAAACATAAGACCGCCCTGTAGAGCACCAACACCTACTTGGGACCTGAATTTTGTTTTGGAAAAATTAACTTTACCTCCTTTTGAGCCAGCTAACACAGCAGAATTAAAATACATCTCTTGGAAAACTGCTCTGCTACTGGCAATTACATCAGCACGAAGAGTTTCAGAATTACAGGCACTAGTGGCAGTGGAACCTTTCCTCATCTTCCGCCAGGACAGGGTGTCTTTAAGAACCAACCCTACATTTATGCCAAAGGTGGTATCAAGTGTGGCTCTAAACCAAACTGTTCACTTGCCAACTTTTTATCCATAACCACAGAACAAAGGGGAGAGACTACTACATTCTTTGGACATTCACAGACAGTTAAGCTTCTACTTGGACAAAACCAAAGTTTTCAGAAAATCTGAGCAATTGTTGGTAGCATATGCTGCAGGAGCACAGGGAAAAGCCATTTCAAAGCAGACTATTTCAAAATGGATGGGGCACTGCATACGTTTCTGCTATACCCACCATGGGAAACCTGTACCTAGCAGCATTAGATCTCACTCCACCAGGGCAACAGCCACTTCAACTGCCTACCTCAGAGGAGTACCTACCAAGGATATTTTGGAAGCAGCAACATGGAGTTCTGTGCATACCTTCGCCAAACATTACCATTTGCCTTTATACTCCAAATCCAGAGCTGGCTTCGCCACTGCTGTACTGCAGGGCCTTATAGCCACCCCTAATGCCTTATAGATCCAGCCTCCCTATCTCAGCTTTGGGATTCCACCCAAGTGTAATAACTGCAGCAGTGTAACATGATGAACATAGTACAGTTTTGTACCTACCATAAATGTAGATGTTCGAGTGTAAACACTGCTGCAGGCCAGGTTACCCTCCCTCCTTCCCCTCTTACTTTCTGGTATTTACCTAGGGCATATACCCTTTATTACCTATGGGGAGTATTTGCTGGTAACTAAAAATGGTTGTTTACTTTTCTTTTGTATTTTTTACTAGCAATTTGTATTGACTACCTATTTGGGGGCACTTGACATCTGGGGCAAGAAAAACTGAAGAAAATGGCGTCGGCTGCATCTTATATACCCCTGTTGCACTGATGTCAGGGAGGAGGCGACAGCAACCAACGCCGGACCAAGACTTTGGAACTCGGGCTGACTGCGGGACTGCCTGACGGCAGGATAACCCAAGTTTAATGACTGCAGCAGTGTTTACACTCTAACATCTACATTTATGGTAGATACAAAACTGTACTTTTGTATGCTTGCAGAATTTGAGGAGTACACCTTAGTGCCCTTTTAGGTTTCGGTAAGTTACAGGGAAGTAAATACTGTGGGAAGAAATAGCCAGGGAATTGTTATGGCTAGGGTTTTATAGGCCCTAGGGCCGATAGACTAGTACACCAACCTATGAACATGTGAGCACCTCCACATATGCTAGTCTGTGGATGTATGAGAGTTGCTGGCAAACCTGTTGCTTTTTGCATCTGTATGCGAGAGTCTAGCCCCCACGGTCAGTGGGTAACTACATCTGTTGTATTCTGTTTGTCCTTCAGAGAATTAAGTGTAGCTCACTGCAATTGTTACATTGCCTTAGGATGCCCACGACCACCAGGCTGGATGCAGAGATATTGGGAAAGTGCCCATCCATGGTTGCAGGTCATAATGTGTAACCAATTAAGGGAAGGATGCTTACTTGGTGTAATCTGCAGCTAACCTAAGAAGCAATGCTGTCCAGTGCCAAACCAGATGTTCTCTGAGCAACAGTAATCCTGGGTGCTATAATAAGGTAAATAGCACAGTAAACTTTCACAGTATCATGAAAATAAGCAATGTTTCCAAATGTTTTTCTGTACAGGGCACTGGCACAGGGGGGAGATCCCTGGAAATGTGCCAAATTTATACCAGCACTGGAAATGCAGAAAATTGAATAATGAGCCCTCTGACCAATAAAATGACTTTATTTATTTATTGCATTTGTTTACCAGGATAAGTCCACTTGGCCTAAAAAAGCCCATTTTCAGTGGAGGCCCGGGGAGAAAAGCTCCAACGAGATACAGAAAAAATATAAACATTAATTAGTACAGAAGCAGAAACAGTGTTACAGATAGTAAATATAGTAACATATACAGAATATATACATAAAAGCAGGAATCTAGTTTGTTTAATTACAGCAATATATACAGAAAATATACATTAACGCAGAATTCAATCAGATTGGTATAAACAGAGATCAGTATTATTGTACCAGAATCAACAAGTGAAGATAAAGATAAATATGGAGAAAATATCATCAGTCACTAGTAGCAAAAGACATAGGAGTTTAGTAATCATATAAGGAGAGTGAAGAGGTTAGGTTATAGAGCAGGAACATTGCCAGGAAGAGTTGAGATGATTTTTCAGCATTTGTTTTGAAGGTGGTGGTGCTGCCTGTGTTTCTTATAGAGGGCGGAAGTGAGTTCCATAGTTTGGTGACAGTGAAGGCATAGAGGAGTTGATCAGCAGGTAAGGTGGGCTTATCTACTTTTAGAAGTAGATGATTTTCAGTTCTTGGATGCTTGCTGGAATGGAATTTGGCAAGTAGAGTTGAGAGAGCAGGACAGTCTGTGGGTCTGTAGATTATTTTGTGCACAGTAGTTAGTTGGGTGAATGAGAGATGATGGGGGAGTTCCAGCCACCCTAATTGATTCAGTGACTTACAGTGGTGGGATGAGAATGTGGCCTTGGTGTCAAATTTTGCATTTCAGTTATAACACACAGCAAGTTTGGATTTTGTAGAATTTCGGATATTAGTGAGGAGAGGGGGCACCATAAAGGAGCGAGGGTAATAAAAAGGTAGTTGCAAGGGTTTGTATAGTAGAGAGGCTAAGAACGTGTTGGTGCCTGTAGAGCATACCAAGCTTTTGGTGTGTTTTTTTTTGTTATTGTTAATGTGTAGGTCAAAGTTAAGGTTTTCATCTATAATAATGCCTAGTAATTTAGTGTGTGGGACAACTTCTATAGTGGTATTGTCTTGGGCTTGTATAGTGAAATGTTTTTTATCAAATGGAGCGGTTTTCCTAGGAGTAAAAATTACTAGTTTAGTTTTTTTTGGATTTAGGGCAAGATGATTGTTAAGCATCCAAGATTCAGTAGATATGAGGGCATTCTGGGTAATTTGCTGGAGTTAAGAGCTGGAATTTGCAGTGCATATTATTGTAGGGTCATCAGCATACTGGATTACTGAGCATTGTGGGAGAGTGGTGTGAACGTTGTTAATAAAGATGCTAAATAAGAGAGGACCAAGTATGGAACCTTGGGGGTACCCCTGTGGATGTACTGAGGAAGGGAGAGTAAGACTGTTGCCATTTGGTGGATTGCTGCCTATTGGAAAGATAGCTGTTGTACCATTGAAGGGTAGGGGGAGAAATGTGGAGGGTGGATAGTTTAGAGAGTAGGATAGTGTGGGAAATGGTATCAAAAGCTTTGGAGAGGTCAAGGAAAAGTGAAGCAATTATTTTACCAGAATCCCGTACCCGGTTAACTGTATCAAGGAAGGATAGGAGGGCGGGAGTGGTGCTGTGTCCTTGTCTGAAACCATGCTGAGTGGGTGATAAAATTTGATTTTCATGCAGGTGGTTGAGGAGTTGGGCATGGATGCATTTTTCCAGTATTTTAGAGAGGGGTGAGAGAATTGCTATGGGTCGAAAGTTTGTGGTGTCTGTGTTGGTGCCACCTTTGTGTAAGGGAAGAATGAATGCTTTTTTCCAGATGTCTGGGACAAGGGATTCTTTAATTGATCTGTTAATGAGTATGCTGATGGGATAAGCTATAGAGTTTGCTGCTAGCTGCAGGAAGTGTCAAGGGCCAGAGTACAGGGTTTTAGCTTAAGTAACAGTTTTTTTATTGTGCTGGTGGGTGTGGGGGAGAATTTTAGGTTAGGGTTAAGGGTAGACTTGTTTTCTGGGATGATTTGGTCATTGGCTGTCTTGGTGGTGGTGCTGTTAACTGTAGGAAAGGTGGTGGTCAGGTTAGCTATGGTGTCAATGAAGTAGGAATTGAAGAGGTAGCAAGTTCAGTGGGAGTTTTTTGTGGGTCAGGGGATGGATTGCTTTGAGAGCCTGGGTGTAATAGTTGGCTGATGGAAGACCAGAATTTTTGGGGATTATTTTTATGTTGGCTTTGTAGGTGGAAGTAGTGGTCTTTTTTTATCAGTGGTTATTAGACGTTTTTCCTGGTTACAGAGTTGCTTGTAATGTAGTAGAGTTGAAGGGTCTTTGTTTTTCTGCCATGATTTCCAGATTTTATCCCTTGTGGACATTACTTCTTTGGTGGATTTTGAGAGCCAGCATGCATGGTTGTTTTATTCGTTTTTGGCGGGTGGGTGCTTGCCTATTTAGGATGTCTAGAAATGTTGAGTTAAAGAATTCAGCAGCCTCATTAAGTGGTAGGGATTTGAGGGGTTTCCAGTTTACTTTAGCTAAGGTTTCATTAAATATGGATGATTAGAACTTAGTAAAATTTCTGGTAGATTTGTATTGGTGTTGGCCTGTGGTTGGAGTAGTTTTGCGTATTATGTATGCTGGGTGGTGGTCACTAATGGTATTGGGTAGTATGCCTGCACTGATGACATTGAAAGGGTGGGATACTAATATCCAGTCTATTGTGGAGCCCCAGTTATAACTTTTGTGAGGTCTAGTGACGTCTTTAATTAGCTGGGAGAAGTTGTAAAGATTTATGTTTTTTGAGGGGTTGTTGTGGCCTATATCTAGCCATTTGATATTTACACCAAAATTCAATAGGAATAACAAGCAAAGTAAAGATAATCCGTTTAATATAATACACTGAAGTGCTTTTCGTACGTTACATACACAAACTTCATCAGATAAGGAACAGATGAAGTACAGATTAAGTAGTAAAAACACAAAATCACCTGATGCATCAGTTAGAACATTAAAGGCATATTACCTATCCTTGAAAATGTACTTTCTTAAAAACTTTCTATACTTTAAGTCTATTTATTTAAAAAATAAATTATTAAAATAGTATTTGGAATTACTATTGTCAAAACATAATCAGAATGATCAAGTTTTAAAAAACAAATTTTAAACAAATGTTTTAAACTGTTAGACAAAATGCTTTAGAGGAACAGCAGCACGGAAAGCATTAACATATTGTGAAATATTGTGAAAAAATGATATGTGAACAAAGTGGTTGAATGTACTAAATCTGTAGTATGAAATTATTCCTTTGTAATTCCTATCTAATAAGGCTTTTAAGTTTTAACAAAGCCATTATAGAACACACATCATCAGCTAATACCTAATATTAGAGGTGGCCCTTTAGAATCGAATTAGAAAAACAAGAACTGATATGGCAGATTCGATTGTACGCATATAACTGGCCAGGTCTAAATGATGTGTTCTATAATGGCTTTGTTAAAACTTAAAAGCCTTATTAGATAGGAATTACAAAGGAATATTTTCATACTACAGATTTAGTATATTCAACCACTTTGTTCACATATAATTTTTCACAATATTTCACAATATGTTAATGCCTTCCGTGCTGCTGTTCCTCTAAAGCATTTTGTCTAACATTAGTTTAAAACATTTGTATAAAATTTGTTTAAAACTTGATCATTTTGATTATGCTTTGACAATACTAATTCCAAATACTATTTTAATAATTTATTTTTTAAATAAATAGACTTATAAAGTATAGAAAGTTTTTAAGAAAGTACGTTTTCAAGGATAGGTAATATGCCTTTAATGTCCACAAACACCAGCACAAAAGATAAATCCACAAACACAATCCAAACACTTTACCAGTAGTCTTTATTTCGATCTGGTACCTCGGCCTTTCGCCTTCAAAGGATCCTTTGAAGGCGAAAGGCCGAGGTACCAGATCGAAATAAAGACTACTGGTAAAGTGTTTGGATTGTGTTTGCGAATATGCCTTTAATGTTCTAATTGATGCATCAGGTGATTTTGTGTTTTTACTACTTAAACTGTACGTTAACATCTGTTCCTTATCTGATGAAGTTTGTGTGTGTAACGTACGAAAAGCGCTTCAGTGTATTATATTAAACGGATTATCTTTACTTTGCTTGTCATCCCTATTGAATGTGGAAGTCTAGTTTGTTGTTTAATACATTTTTCAGTTCGTCTAATGGCAAGAAATATGATATTTACATCACCTAGAATGATGGTTTCATTATCTATATTTTGGGAAGTCCAGGCAAGTATGTCTTCTAATATTGGTATGTTGTTTCCTGGGGGAATATAAAGAGCAATTATGCAAATGTTTTTATGGTTAAGTTTTAATATAGAGATTAGTATTTCGGCTGGGGAGAAGTTGGGTGTTGGTTTTGAGTAGGGGATTAATGTGTAATTGCTAGGGGAAAAGTATTGCTGCTACTCCTCTCTTGTTGGGTCGATCGACTCTCAGGCATGAGTAGCTTGGGGGGAGAAATTCAGTGTCTTTTATATATGATTTCAACCGGGTTTCAGTAGCTGCTATAATATTTGGGTTGTACTTAGAAATCCAGGCATGGAGTTCAGGTATCGTGTTCCTAAGGCTTTGGAGATTTATGGTTAATAGCATAAGAGATTTCCTAGGTTTGCTGGAGCTGAGCGAGGCTGGTCCTGGGTTTGGTTGTACATCACCACACTGGGAAATAGTGCTTTGGCAAATTATGTAGGTTATACTTCTCAGTTTTTTCCTAAAATGGTGTAGTTGCTTCTGGTGGTATGATAAGGGGAGTGTCTTTGAAGAGGTCGAATGTTCACTTTGCTTAGTACAGAGGTATTAGCTGTGAATAAGCTAGGGTGGATGTCTGAGTGACTTGATAATAGTGGATTATGGATGCTGGTTGTACAGGTATGTGCAGGAGGTATGTTGGGTGCCTGGAAAGTTGTGATTATTGTTAGGAGACAGAGTGTAAGTGAGAGAAGCAAGATCAAAGTAATAGTTGTGATGGACATGATGGTGGTTGAGGGCAGTGTGATAAAGAATATTAGCAGGATAGAAGTAGTTTAGAGGATGGAGTACTATATGGGCTTATTTAGAAATGGGTGGGGAGGTAGAGTACAATAAAGAGAAAGTATAATAGGGGAATAAATAGGTGGGTTATGGGATAGGTGGAAGAGAAGTATGGGAGGGGTCAGGCTAGGTATAAGGTTGATGTTATGGGGGCAGGTTGGGGATGGGGGCAGGGAGGGGAGCGGAGTGAGCGTAGTGAACGGAATGGGTTCAGCCCCACAGGAAAAGACCTGAAAAAAATATCAGTTTAAAGGTGAGTACTGAGCTTAAAATATCAGCATCTAACAAAAGCTTAATTGAAGTAGTTCTGGACTACTTTAAAACTGCCAAACGGCCCTGTTTATGTGCCTGCAGTGTAAATTAGAGAGAGTTGTGATTAGTCTAGAGACTACGCTGAAAGTAAAAGCAAATTTTACTAATGTAAACAGTAAAGGCTTGGGAGTGTGTGTGTATGTGTGTGTGGCTGATTCAAGGTATTGGCCCAGTCTAGTGTCAGTTGGCTGGAACCCTTCACTGATGTTGTGCATACACCTTTTAAGTCTTAAAACCTAACAAAAACTAAGTTGCAATTCACCTGTTACAACCGAAAAGCTGTAGGGTGTCAGTTTCTTGCTTCCTGGAGTTTTATTTAGTTACGATAGTCTGCTTCAGTGGATGAAGTGGAAAATGTGTATTTTAGTTAATCCCAAGTGGGGGTGGGGGTCACGCATGAAAGAAACTCATGCAGCTGAAAAATAAAATTAAATAAGGCAGAATTAGTGCAAAGGTTACAGAATGTGAAGTGCAAAGCATGCAAGGTATACATATAAAAAGTAAAATTTATTAAATTGTATACATTATCAGTATTAACATGCAGCCTCTGACTGATAACTGTACAATCCAGCAGTGAATACAGGCAGGATATATTGCACAAAGCAAGTATGGCTGTTCTATGGCAATAATTTTACAGCCAAGTTATACAATATGAACAGTAATATGAACTACACTCACTTAGCCTTCTATAAAAGCAATTACAAGTCCAGCCTCTGAGCCTTCTAAGAGCAGTAGCATACAACAGGAATGCTTACAGATGCAGTCAGAACACAAATAAGATTTGCAAGCAGTTAAAAGGATGCCTGGCAGATTTATAATTAAGCTCTCCTATGATGAAATAAGATAGACATACAAGTAGTTTGTCAGTTAATACAATAGCTAGCTCTCAAAGCGTATAGGAGTTCTGAACGTCAGTTACAACTCAGCACCATCAAATGACTCAGCAGTTAACAGACATAACCAAATAATTCAGAAGTTAAACAGTAATGCATATCAACTCTAATAGAAATGTAGCACTGCTCTACTTACTAGCTGTGCATGCACAACGAACAGAGGGCAGGGAACCTAAGCAGTAATAGGATGGAAAATAAATGAGTTGAGTAAAAGTTGAGAGATGGTTTAAAGATGGTGCCAGGGAAGGGGACTGACTAATGAAGGTAATCAGGGTGTGGGGCTGGGAGTAACAGACAGGGAATGGAGTAGAGAGCAGCTAGAACAAGATTAGCCAGGAACTTGTGTCCCTCCCCAGAGGGAGAAGACCTGAAAAAAATTATCAGTTTAAAGGTGAGTACTGAGCTTAAAATATCAGCATCTAACAAAAGCTTAATTGAAAGCTCAGGAATACTTTAAAACTGCCAAACTGCCTTGTTTATGTACCTGCAGTGCAAATTAGAGAGAGCTGTGATTAGTCTAGACTCTAGAGACTATGCTGAAAGTAAAAGCAAAATTTACTAATGTAAACAGTAAAGGCGTGTGTGTGTGTGTGTGTGTGTGTGTGTGTGTGTGTGTGTGTGTGTGTGTGTGTGTGTGTGTGTGTGTGTGTGTGTGTGTGTCTCTGTAAGGCTGATTCAAGGTATTGGCCCAATCTAGTGTCAGTTGGCTGGAACCCTTCACTGATGTTGTGCATACACCTTTTAAGCCTTAAAACCTAACAAAAACTAAGTTGCAATTCACCTATTACAGCAGAAAAGGTGTAGGGTGTCAGGTTCTTGCTTCCTGGAGTTTTATTTAGTTACGATAATCAGCTTCAGTGGATGAAGTGGAAAATGTGTATTGTAGTTGATCCCAAGTGTGTGTGTGTGTGTGTGGGGGGGGGGGGTCACGCATGAAAGAAACCCATATAACTATTACAACAGAAAAGCTGTAGGGTGTCAGGTTCTTGCTTCCTGGAGTTTTATTTAGTTAGGATAGTCAGCTTCAGTGGATGAAGTGGAAAATGTGTATTGTAGTTAATCCCAAGTGGGGGTGGGGGTCACGCCTGAAATAAACCTATGCAACTAATACAACAGAAAATCTGTAGGGTGTCAGGTTCTTGTTTCCTGGAGTTTTATCTAGTTTATGATAGTCCGTTTGTGGATGAAGTGGAAAATGTGTATTGTAGTTAATCCCAAGTGGGGGTGGGGTTCACGCATGAAAGAAACCCATGCAAATTATCAGCATTAACATGCAGCCTCTGACTGATAACAGCTGTACAATCCAGCAGTGAATACAGACAGGATATATTGCATAAAGCAAGTATGGCTGTTCTAAGGCAATAATTTTACAGCTAAGTTATACAATATGAACAGTAACATGAACTACACTCACTTAGCCTTCTATAAAAGCAATTACATTTCCAGCCTCTGAGCCTTCTAAGAGCAGTAGCATACAACAGGATGCTTACAGATGCAGTCAGAACACAAATAAGATTTGCAAGCAGTTAAAAGGATGCCTGGCAGATATATAATTAAGCTCTACTATGATGAAATAAGATACACATACAAGTAGTTTGTCAGTTAATACAATAGCTAGCTCTCAAAGCATATAGGAGTTCTGAACATCAGTTACAACTCAGCACCATCAAATGACTCAGCAGTTAACAGACATAACCACATAATTCAGAAGTTAAACAGTAATGCATATATTTTCTGTACTTTCCCACTTGGACTAGGTTAACTGCTAGTGCCACTAGATTGAATTATCCCAGTCCTCCTAATGTAAAAGCACAGTAAACGTGTCTAGAGTGAACTGATACCACAAAGAAACTTAAAGATATAGATACAGCAGTGTAGTTTAAACAGCTTATAAAAGTGTGATTATTCAATTAAAGTAATTTGCTTTGTAGAAATGAGCCAAGAGACACTCAGTTTTACAGAATTGATAGACACTAAAACAAGGTAAGCGGATTAATAAGCTCTCCAGTCAGTAAAATGACTACATGCCGGAATGTCTTGTGCGTTTTCCCGACCTATACAGACCACGACCTATACAGACCAGTCTATCACCCATTGCCACTAAATGGAAAACCCATTGTCCTTCTGATATTAAAACACAGAAAAGAGCTTGCTAGTGTGTAGAAATACATTACTTTATTCCACAGCTAGCTAGATGATGAATTCAGAGCAAGTAAATCAGAACAGACAATGAGGGGCAAATTGCACTTTTTTCAAAATAAGCACAAGGAAAGGCAAATAAATAATTCAAGATATAAACAGCAGTGTAGACAGGGAGAAGCTTATAAAGCTGAATTTACAATATGGGTGGGGAGCTTAACATCACCAAGTTAAAAAAGCAGATCAAGGAATGCATGGGTAGGTGGGAGAAGTAACCAGCAGGGAGTCACCTACAGTGCTTGTAGTTTTTGCAGGCCTTGAGTGTTATCAGAAAAGACTAAGTCACAGAAATGTTTTGTGTATTTAAGTATTACTCAAGAAACAATGCAGATTTCTTATAAACGGAGCAGGTAAAATAGAAAGCAGCTCTATTAGTTTAAGCAACTCCTAGGCAAAAAAAAAATCCCTCATCATTTTGGAGAAGATAGAGCAAACTGATTGATAGATTAATTGATGTGCTGATATGGCTCTTCTTGTGAAGACTCATCAGCCAGTCTTTTATAATTTCAGCCTTTGATGTTTGCAGCGTTATCAGTTCATTTGGAGAGCTAGCTAAAGCTTCATTTTTTCAGCTTTTGTTACTGACTATGTATTCTGCCACTGTTTCACTTGTATTCTGATGAAGGTCCTACAAGGGGTGAAAGTGCTTAATATATATGTATTTTTTTGGTTTGGTTTTAAGTGGTTTTACCAAATAAAACAGTTGCTGTTTGCAACCTTTAGCCTTGGATTTGTTTTGGTTTTGGAGCCTTTTGGATTTTGTTTTACCAGTGTTTCACTTTTGTTAAACCCCTCCATTTGATTTATTTTTTCCTCTAAAATTACTGGAAGCCACCTCCTGTACCAAAGCTGAAACATGAACTGCTGTTTGCTGAACTGTAAGATTCTTCTTCGCAGGAGCTTTTTTCCTTTTGTGGTTAATTATCCCATCTCTGGCTTCTGCTTCCAATGGTAATCTGCCTTAAGTCCCTCTCGTCTTTCATTACTGTTGTCTATTGTGTAATCTATTTGAGTACTTTTCCCACCCTTTGCTTTCCATATATCCATATCACTGTGTGCCCGCCCAGCAAATCAGTATTGCCGTTGAGTAAACCTCCTTTACTACATATTGTATCCTGCTCATTTTCCCAGAGCTCATCTGCTTGGCACCCTTGCCACACTCCGAGAGGGTCCTGAATTAATCTTACTCAATCCTTGGCAGATAAGAGATTTATTTTGCTTTATACTTCAGTTTTAGAGTATTGCTGCTTTTTTTGTTGATTTTGCACTTTAAATGATTTTAAAGGCCCCTAATACTTGAAAGTCCCTTGCCCAAATAGTTTTAAGTTGTTTTGTGATAGCATTACACACTCAGTCAATCTTTTGTGGTGTTTTTACATTAAAGGTAAACTCTACATTCTCTTGCAGTTGGGTTGATTTTCTCCCGACAGTATGGTGTAGGTACCAGAAACCAGCTTGTACTTTATAGAACTTTCAATTCCATGCCTTGGAATCAAAGGCAGGGGAAGCCAACCTACTGTTAAAAAAAAAAAAAAAAAAAAACTTAACCTCATATATTTGCAAAGGAATTTGTCTCTGCCTGCATGACATACCATAGACACAGCGAAATGTGTAGTTTACCATGTCAGGTGCTGCTGACAATCTTATATGGGCAGTTAGTCCTTTTTATGTCAGGAGTTCGTCAGCTGCTATAAAAGACTGAGACGTGTGAACCTTTTTTCCACTGCCTTTATTGCAGATTGAAAGAGAACGTATACACTGATTCACAGTTGCTTCCAATGTAACAGTGACTTTCATATCAAAGTAAAGTAATTACATTAGTCAGTGTTTCAAAGAGAGTTGTCAGCTTTTATGACATATTTACAAAAGCAGCATTAGTGTTGATATGCCAAACTTTGTATTTGTACATTGAGTAGTAGAGACACGCTAGTTTACGTGTTGAGCATTCCCCCTTGAATTTAGTATTATATAGCCTAGTCTAGTCTCTAACCCCAAAAGCACCACTAGTTAACCCACTATTAAACCCTCATACACGGCACTCTAGTAGCTCTGCCAATAATGAACCTGGCATCATGGATACCCACTTTCCCAATTTCTCTGCAGTCAGTTTGGTGGATATGGGAATATTGAGACAATGTAACAATTGTCTAATGTTTACTGACAACCATTTAATCCATAAGAAATTAATACAGTATGCAAGATGTATATACACAATGTCTCTGGGGCAAAACTCTAACATGCCAAACACTCAGCAGTCTGCTTGTCAGAGGTGCACATGGTACATCCACCAGAGTATGCACCTCACACACAGACCTTCTTATGCTGAGGCACTGAACTGCAGTTTCCCAAACCCAAAAGACCTCCCAGACATTCCACTTGCAAAGGCTATCCGCAGCAAACCCGAAAGTTGTCAACAGACATACCAGCTAAAACTGTTCATACAGGCACACCCAGTGGAGCCTCAGCTACCAAGCGCATAAGGCAAGCCAACACACTACCCAGGACTCTAGTCATAGAGGACACCATTGCAAGACATAATGATACTGCTACTCACCAAGCTGAACAATGAGGAAATAAGTCAGTTGCCTATCAAAGGCCAGGGTCTGCCAAGTTACACATACACTCAAGTCATTTCACCACAGGTATCAGTATTATTCAGCCATTGTCCATGTAGGTGTAAATGACCTGAGCTGTGTACCTACCTAGACTATATGAAGAGATGTTATGAAACTCTAGGACTGTGTTACAGAGGTTGGTATGTGCCTAGCATTGAGCAGCATACTTCCTTTACCAGGGATGATTCCACAATATGAACAGATGTTGATTGGCTTAATGTTCGGAGTCACTCTACAAGGGTACAATTTTTTTTCAGTGTATAAGGACATGTTTAACAAACCACGTTTCTTTGGCAAGAATGGTCTGCACCTGTTCCCTCTATGCTTTTGAATATTGGCTAGAACATTATTCTCCCATATAGAGCCTTTTTTAGGCAATACCAAATTGACAAACCTTTCAACATAGAAAAACCTATCTAAGGAGACGTGTAAGGGTATCACTGCACAGTGCCAGGAATCTAAGCAAGAACGTCCACTCCCTCCCTACTCTCCACACTTTGGGGGATTGCAGACAAATGTGCAGTGAGACATGGCTTAAATCTGCAGAGTACCCTAGCAGTGCAAGGGTTCAGTGCCTTCCACATGTTTAGACCAGCAAGTGCACTTACGTGGACTAAAGGTGGAAGTGTCTCTACATCAACAAGAAGCATTCCTCTAGGTTGGTTAAAATAATGAAGTACAGGAGTACCTCCATGTCCAGATTATCATAGACAAAGTCCTATACTGTATCCTAGCAATCTAAAAGTCACCCTGTTTGCCCCATGAAACCCATAGCCCATCCTTAGACCTGGAGACCTTCACCATTCAGCCAAATTCCCAGTTCATGGAGGGCATTAATTATCCCTTTATAAACCAGGAATCCTACACAACCAAAATTTGCAGGCTTAGAGATTCCTAGACTTAGTAAAATCAAGCTTCCTAGACCAGTTACTGGATATGCCTACTGGAGTTGCATAGTGGACCTGATGCTCACAGATGTGGGAAAATACTCCCTCCTCTCCAAGTGTCTTGTCCTCTCTGGTAAGGTCAGACTACAACACGGTCTCCTATGAAGTAAGAATAAATTATTAAATGATAATCCGTCAAAATTTAAAGCCCTTCCAAACCCAGAGAACACAGCAGCCTGTGTGAAATTATTCACGGAAGCTCTCGACAGCCATGTTAATGATTGCATAGAGGCTGCCGTGCCTACCAGAAGTAAACCCAACACTACCTTGAAAAACAAACCACCTCGGTTGAATCCAAAATTAAACAGGTTGTATAACAAGCGAAGAAAAAGTTGTAGCTTAAATGAGGAAGTGTAACACCAAAAAAGGTAAAAATTATCTCATCAAACGGAGTAGTACACAGCAGTGTGCTGAACTCTTGATAAATGGAATCAAGCGCACAGAACCAGGAGATGTAGCAAATCTTCTGGCTGACCGATTCTGCTCCACCTGTACCCCCTGCCCCAGCCACCTTCTAAGAAGTACCACGTAACATAACCCCTCCAACTGTCAGTATGGAGCAGGACTTAGATGCGCTCTTCAAGGCCAAGAATACAGCTTCAGTGGGCCCCAATAATATCCCAGGAATGCCTCTTAAATAGCCTGAAATATGACCTGTCAGGGCCATTGGAGTCGCTATTCAACCATAGCCTCAGCACAGGCTTTGTGCCATGCGAATGGAGGACTGCAATACTCATCCTCTGCACAAAGACGGACCATCAGGGGGTCCTGGGAGCTACAGATCCATTAGTCTGACTAGTTTTATTGTCATGGAAATGATTGATATGACATAAGAAACCTTCAGACACTGGACCCATGCTAGTCTCGTTTTGTTCATGGCAGGTCGTGCCTACTGATCCTGGGGACTACTTTGAGAAAGTCACTAAAGCAGTGGATGAGGGCAGAATGGTGCATATGGCCCACCTTAGCCTAGCTAAGGCATTAGATACAGTATCCTACTCGGGCATTGTAAACAAACTCTCAGAATTGGGCATAAACCCTTATGTAACTCACTGGATAGTCAGCTGGCTCACAAACAGGACCCAGGAAGTTAGGATTGGAGAGACCACCTCCATAAAGAGGCCAGTCATCAATTAAGTCCATCAGGGCTCTGTGCCACACCCTTCCTTCTTTGGCTTTTATTTTTCGGAAGTCAGTGCCAGTGTCAAGAGCCTCTGGCTTACCAAGATTGCAGATGAATGCAGACAAGGATTAGTCATTCATAGAGTCCCCCCACCCCCCGGATACTAACAGCTTACATAAATATCTTACACAGACAAATGACTGATGCCAAAGCCACTGCTAAACTCAATGTCAAGAAATGCATAATAGTACTTTTTGGGAAGTCAGCCACTCAGGAAAACTACCTCATTGTTAAAACACCCTTAAAATTAGAAAGAGTAGTCAGAGATTTGGGGACTCATGTAGATAGTAACCTGTCTTTCGACCAACGTGTCTCTTGGGTGGTAAGAAAGTCATTCTTTGTCACTTAACTTTAAAGTAAGCATGGCATCTAGTGCCAGGAAAGTCATTGTGCCACTGTACTCAACCCTCATTAAACCCATCATTGAGTATAATGCCCCCTTCTGTATGTACTTGACCAGGCATATGCAACAACTGAAAGGTTTCTCGCAAAACGAGTACAGGGTATAAACAGTGTCCTCTGCAGATTTCCCCAAAGCCTTATCTTTATACTCTACATTTTTGAGAGGCAGTTTATGCATGGTATAAAAGACATCCTTGGTACTCACTCTGTAAGTTTTGCATATCCTGCAAAATGAACAGCACCAGAACTACTAGATCTAAAGATTTAA
Source organism: Protopterus annectens (assembly GCF_019279795.1). Classification (NCBI taxonomy): domain Eukaryota; kingdom Metazoa; phylum Chordata; order Ceratodontiformes; family Protopteridae; genus Protopterus; species Protopterus annectens. Next base: position 1,673,318,519 of record NC_056741.1, read on the forward strand.
ACTTTGCTTGCTACTTAAATAGGACATGTTGCAGGGATAGGTATAAATCTGGATCAGTGGAAATTCACCCCTCTGGACAGAGGTAGCTGTTAAATCATACCCTAACATGCACCCCTTAAAATAACCTGTAAGGCACAGAGACTTGTGGGATACATTTTGGCTGCATGGCTAGGTTTATAAGTGCACCAGTAGTCATTAGCCTAATATACACATATGTACCTCTTAATTCCAAATTTCTTCTTTGCTGGCATCCAGGCAGTGTAATTTCTAGGCAGTAGGTGAATTTTCTCCTGAAGAGTAACTATCTTGTATTCACTGTTGCAGTTTTTACACTGGGTGAGCGTTAATCAGTCCATTGATTAGCGTTCGGTCATCTTGGAAGTCTCCAGTTTTTAAGATGCTTAGTAACAGTAACATTTTCAGGTTGTCTGCCTGCCCTTGGCTTGTCTGTCGCACCCAGTGTCTTTTTAATATTCCTACCTATAGTAATGGCCTTCTGTAGGACAAAGAGAAGCTACTTTTATCCATACCCTGGTAGCTGCCTGTTTCAAGCAGACTCTCTGGAGAGGATTAGAGAGCCTTAAACTTTACCCTTATGTGTTTTCAAACTCAGTGTGTTTCACTCAACCTATGCATGTCAAACCTGACTCTGGGATATATATATATATATATATATATATATATATATATATATATATATATATATATATATATATATGCAGGCAGTGATAACGCATCAGAAGTCATTCCTTCCACAGGACAAGGTACTCTCCCTTTTCTTCTTTTTGAGTTCCCCAGAGAGAACTGCCATTACTGTAAGGACATTCCTTTGAATTTTGGTTTACATGACATTACACATTCTCATAGTCCCACTAATATAATTACAAGTGAGGAAACTGTAGTGGCATCTGAGGAACAAATGGTGTCAGCACTTCGTCAATGGAGGCCCACATACCTGTCATCTCCTACATAAAGAAGACACACTTGTAGCCAAATTTGAGTGCCTTTCAGACTGCCTCATACAACTCAGACTGTCACCAGACTCCTCAGTATTTGCTGAGAGATGCATCTGGGAATGCTGAAAGTCCAAGGCATGTGAAGCAAGTGGTGTTGGTGTTGGTACAGAAGGCACTACAACAAATTTGGGCACAGGAGATGCTCCATAGTCTAACAGACAGCAGTATGTTGATGTAGTGCATCATCTTGGGGGAGGGGGCTAGAGGGTGGGTACAAGCTTGAGCAAAAGGACCAGGAAAGGCATGACTTTCATGGTGGCTTACATACCTTCCCAGGAGAATTCCTTGACAAACAGAGAACATAGTGATTTATGTGAGAGGATGTTGAACAGGGAAAACTTTCTGGATCTTGTTGGAGTGTGGCAAAAGTTGACTTTTTTACTTTCCAGAAAACAGGCAGGTGAGAACGTTTTGCTATAGGACAGCTGTTGCATCAGCCTAGAAAATAGATGCCACCCCCTTAATCTGGACAGATCTGTTTCTATCTGCTTTTCTTCGTAAACCCTTTATTCCAAGGATATTGCAGAAGATAAAGTGAGATGCCAAAAGTAATTTTGATAACACACTTTTGGTACAGGCAACATTGATTTTTTTTTTTCCTGATGAGCTTAGCAAGATCAGAACCAAAAATACTGCCTCCTTGTGAGGACCTTCTGACACAGACAAATGGTCTGTAATGCACCCCAATCTGACAGTCCCAAGACTGACAGGGTGATCTAGCACTTATCCTTCCAAGTACATGCTTTCACAGAACATGCTAAACATTAAGGGAAGCAAAGAAGTGTAGCACAAGGAAATGATACCTGGTTAGTTTGAAAACATCCTCTCTTTGTTGCCTATCCAGGCATTATAACCTGAATACATCTCGTGTCATTGGTCCTGATGTCTGCAAGTCCTGTGCAAGACTGATGTAGTTGCTGTTTCAGCCTGCTTGAAACTTAACCCCCTTTATGTTCTCAGCTACCAGTGATTCATTCCCACTAGGGGGTATTACATCTAGAATACGTAGAAGAATATGTATTCTACCATGGGACCTTCAAAACGTTCACCCTGACCCTTTTGAATTAACTGTTTTTGCCCATGTCAGAAGATACTGCTTTTAATAACTGAAATCTTCCAAGGGAGTCTCTGATTTGCAAGTTTTGATGTGTTCTGAACTGTTTGTACTCTTCCACAAAGACAGGGTGTCCCTTTGCAGTAATCTCATGCCAGAAGCAGTAACTGAAATTTCTTTTAAGCAAGTTATTCATCTTCCTGTTTTAGACTAGTTCCAAAAACAAAGAAGAAAGGATACTGTATTCTTTGGATGTGTGTATACAATTGAAATTGTTTGGATAGGTGAAAGGGTATCAGAAAGTTATAACTGTGTCCTTTGAAAAAGGAAGGGAGGGGAAGGCCGTGAACAGATAGACCCTTTTTAAACTTTTTGACTGCATTTGCTGCTGTTATTCTACTCTTGGTAAACCAGTACCAGGTCTCATTAGGACACTTTCCACTACAGCCACCACAGTACCAGGTCTCATTAGGGCACTTTCCACTACAACCACCACAGCATTCCTTAGAGGGATAAATTCCAAATCCATCTCTGAATCAGCTCCTTGTTCTTTAATGCACACCTTTTCTAGACATTATAATACTAAGATGACATTCAGGGTAAGGGCTGAGTTTGCTTTTGTCATCCTGCAGGGTTTGCTGTCCTAGAAAACACTGTCATGGCTAGCTGTCCACCATTCCAGTTCTCTGTGAGTAATTACCTAGTAGAGAATAGCATGATTAATACAGAACAGTTTTGTTAAGAATAATTCAGTGCGAGTCCATGTTTCCTCCCACTATTCTCTCCTTTTCCATGATTGGGTATCATGGGTGGGCACACTTTTCTTATTCCTTCACTTTTTCAGCCCTACTTCCTCATAGATTTTGCAAAAACCTGAAGCAAGAGATTATGGTCTTGAGGGTAGAATCCAGTGGTGCTTGAGGTAGGCTCCTAGACCATCTTTGGCATTGACTAGCTCCAACTAATAAATTGTAGCTAGTTAATAAACCAGAGGGAATAATCTATGTTCGGCGTGTGAGATAGCCTACCACAGTCTGTTGCCACTTACCCCCCCCCTTCCAGTTTTACAAACTACTCCCCTGACCGCTTCTGTTAAACATTTAAGTATAATTTTAAATAAACTACCTACATTACAATTTCAGTTTGCCATCTCAATTTCGCCACTAGGTGGCAGCATACACCAGTTGCAAAAGGACGTACAGTATAACTACCTTGTCCCACTAGTATATATTTAATTTAACTTCTCTCTGCCCCACATTAGAGAATCTGTGGAATACCCACTAAATTCCCGGGTTTCCCTGATACCTACTGAGAAAAACATAACATAATAGAAAACAAAAAACAAAAAAAAGCTTATTCTCTTGCTGTAGCTCTATCCCAGCTTCAGACTCCCAATCACTGATTATTTTTTTTTTCTGGACAATCTATCACTCCTTCTTGGCTCTACCCGCTCCATTCGCCCTGCGGGCTTACTGCGCTCCCCAACCCTGCTGCCAAATCTCAACCGCCCTCACTATCTGTACATTTATACATCCCCTGAGTCCAACCCACCCCACTCCACTCCAGTCACAATTAACTTAAACCAAACTCCACCCACCTGTAAACCTCACATTCACCACACACACTACAACCCCTCCTACAATGCTCTACATATCAACACTCACTATTACTCCATTTGCCCTACTAATCTGTCTGTCCTGTCTTACCTATCTCGCACAGTTTCCCAACCCTTACCATACCTCTCTTACACACTCCACTACATCATACCATCATCCTTACTCCCCCTCTTACTCCTCTATCTCACATGAACTCTTCAGCTCCAACCCAACATATCTATTCAAACCCCACCATAAATGTCATACCAAAAAAATCACTAGTCTCACACAACCCATACTACCATCCCCACCACACTTACCTCACTCTACTCCACCATATCTCACTTGCCGACATCCACCCTAACCCCCAGACCCAACTCCAACATTAATGTCACCAAACGCTCCACTCAACCCACAAAACCTAAGTCCATTCGCTTCACTGCACTTAATGCACAAAGCCTTAGAAACAAAATCCAAACCTCCATGCCTGGCTGTCCCATAACCACCATTTCTGAAACCTGGCTCAATCCTACATAATAGATAATGAAATCCTACCACCAGGTTACCAAGTCATTCCCAACGACAGAGCCCACAAAAAAGGAGGTGGAGTAGCTATAATCTACCCCTCCTCCCATAACATAACTCCCTACACCAATAAAATACCAACATTTGCCAATGCCGAAATTACAATAGGTTTATTAAAAGATAACCACAAATCCATATGTATCGCTGCCCTCTGTATTCCCCCTGGTGATAACATCAAAACACTTGAAAACATCCTATCCTGGTTCTCCTCTCACATAAAAATTGAAACCTATATCGTTGGTGATACCAACATCAACTGGACCACTATTAACTCTTCCCACACTATCAACCTGTACAATTTCTCCCAACTAATTCATTCACCAACCAGACCAAATAAAGATGGTACCTCTGGAACCATCATTGACGACTGGATCCTAACTCCTCACCCAAAACTTATCACTAAAGCTGGAGTAATACCAGATTCTCTCAGTGATCACTTACCTGCCTTCGCCAACCGGCTCCCATCTCCTCTACAAAAACACCACCATTACATTCAAACTCGCAACCTCTCCTCTTTCAACCCGCTAACTCTCTCAGAATGCCTAAAGCATACTGACTGGTCCCCTCTAAAAACCCTTCCACTAGATGATGCCGTATCCTATTTTAACCATGCATTCCTGACCCTCGTCAGCCAGCAAGCCCCCCCGAGAACCAAATGCATCAAAATCAATCCCTGTCCATGGTTATCAAAAGAAACTAAACTAGCCATGCAAAAAAGGGACAAAAAATGGAAATGATATCTAAAACATAAAACCCCCAACTCCCTACTAGAATTTAAGCAACTTCAAAACTCCACAAAAAAGCTAATGACTAAAGACCAAAAAGTCCACTACTCCAAACTCCAGTCCTTGCACTTGACAAATCCCAAAAAATTCATGGACTCCATCTCATCCATTCTGCACCCTGGTAATAAAGAAAACCCCTGTCCTAATCCCACCCTCTCCGACCTGGACACAGCCACCCTGTTCAACTCATTCGTCATAGACTGCATAGCCAAACTGTCCACAGCCTTCCCGCCCCCCTCCTCCAGCTGCTCCTGCCACAACCTCCACACCCTTCTGCCTTACTCCCATTCCCACAAGCACTATAAAAAGACTTCTCCTCAAACTCAGACCCTGTTGCAATGCACCTGACAAGCTTCCACCTACCTTCCTCAAATAATTTGCAGACAGCATTGCCTATCCGGTCTCTATTCTCATAAATAGATCCATACAAGAATCCTAATTCCCTTCTGTCTGGCACCATGCTTGCATAATCCCCCTCCACAAAGGTGGCAAAAATACTGACACCACAAACTTCAGACCTATTGCCATCCTTTCCCCTCTTTTTAAAATTCTAGAAAAAAACATCCAAGCACAACTCAATCATGACACACCTAACCCAAAACAGTCTCCTTTCCCCTACCAAACACGGCTTCCGCCATGGCCACTGCACCATGACTGCCCTTCTTTCCTTTCTGGAAACCAACAACCTTGCACGCAACTCAGGCAAATTTATATCTACGCTATTCCTGGATCTGTCAAAAGCCTTTGACACCATCTCCCACACCCTACTCATATCCCAACTCTCCATCCTACATCTCTCTCCACCACCATAGCCTGGTTTTCCAGCTACCTGTCCAACCGCCAGCAAGCTGCCCAATGGAAAACTTCAACCTCCCCCTTCCTACCTACACCCACAGGTGTCCCTCAAGGGTTCCGTTCTTGGCCCTCTACTCTATAACCTATTCATTAACCACTTTCACCACTCCATCCCAGAATAGTCTGTCATCCAATATGCAGATGACTCGACTATTATCTGCTCAGCCTTCTCCCCCTCTCAGCTCCAAGCAAAAACCCAATTAGCCTTCTCCACAACAGAAACCTGGAAGCAGTCCAACCACTTGTCTCTAAATGCAAATAAAACCAAAGTAATGATTTTTCCCCTACCAAAAACTCCATTATTGACAAAACCTCATTCACTATACAGAGCCAGAACAGCACCCCCCTTGAAATTTTTCCCACCACCTAGCTTCACAGCATCATCATTGATGGAAGAACTAAAGTTTGATACACCTACATCCACTCCAGAATCAAAAAAAAAAAAAAAAAACCACCAAAAGGTATGTCTCTTCTACAGACACAACTGTTTCCTCAGCGCCTCTACCTGTCAAATCACCTTCCTGCTCCCCTCTCTTATATATGGTGCCCCTTTGTTCACCAGTCTCCACCTCTGCTTATGATCCAAACTTGAATCCTGCTACAACAAGATCTGCAAAATCTGAAGTAGTTAACTTCATTTGATCAGCAACCTGTGGGTATCTGATCCGATTCGGATCCGAGCTGGCAGCTTTCCTAGCAAAGATATGAGCTCCAAGCTCCTCCCCCTACCCATAATGGCATGCTACCTCCCTCTAACCTTCAGTTCTTGTTTGGCGCGGCTTCTTGAAGTATCTGAGAACGAGCTCCTAGCGTTGGGTTTTGAGAGTTGTGTAGATCATTTAACTTTCCACTTAGATTCACTTTTTGAGTGTGTGTGACACCCCTTCTCTCCTATGTGGGTAGTTTATCGTTCGTTCTTTAGTGTAATTTTAAATCCCCTACCCCCTTCTGTCTGTGTGTGTGAAGGTGTGTGCGTGTGGGCCTATTTTATTGTTAGTATGTCCGAGGCCCCAAAAGCTATTTTTTCAAAATGCTCCGAGTGTGGCCATAAGCTGTCCCCAGCGGATGGCCACACTTAGTGCGTTATTTGCCTGGGTGTAGACCATCTTTCTTCAGGCTGCACTATCTGTGCAACCTTCAACCCTCAGGGCTTTGAGGGATAGGCGGACTAAGCTAGCCCTCGCGGGCCTTTTGCCCCCGGATTCAGCTTTGTTCTCCTCCCCCTCCATGACACCAGCCGTGGCTGCCCCACCGACCGTTCTCGCTCCCCTGGCCGGGATTCACACTCCCGCTTCGGCTCTGGAGGAAAGGGAAGCGAGGAAAAAAGACAGGAAGGATAAAGAGTGGGAGAGAGACGGGCATCATAGCCACAAGAGGCGGGCCGATTCAGCTCCCTCAGCCCTGCCATCTAAGCAGCTAGCCTCCCCTCTTAAGGTCTCCGGGTCTTCCCCCTCCAGGCTTCGATCTCCACATTTCTCCCCGGAGCCGGAGGAGGAGACCCGGTCACCTTCCAGGTCGTCCAGGCGGCCCTCCCAGCCAGCCTTGGCAGCCTCGTCCAGGTCCACTAGAAGTTTATCTGATGCGGATATGGATCGGATGATGTGTCGATTTCTTCAGGCCCAGCTGCAGATGGGAGTGCTCTTTCCTTCCCCCCTCGGGGGGGGGGGGGAGCTCAACCCCTTTTTTCGCCCCCATTACGCCTTCTCCGATCCGCTACCGGGGTTCGGAGTTGTCGGATCCGAGTAGCTTCGGAGCCGGAGTGGTGTCGGCACCAACAGCGTTTCCTACTTCAGCTCTGACTGTACCTTCGAGTTTGTTGGATCCCTTTTCGGATCCGAGCTCTCAGGGCAGTGAGATGAGCGTTGAATCCGGGGGGGGGTTAGTGTGCCTTCGGCTCCGTTGAGGTCTGATCGCACTGCCCTTTCGGATCTGATCGGGTCATCTCCGGCACCGATTCACGCGCCGGATCCGAGGGGACTGCTTTTGGATCCTAGGGAGAGCAGCTCACCCTCAGCATTCGACGTCATGGAAAGGGTTCTTTCAAGGGATTCGAGGTCCCTCTGCTCTGGCTACGGATCCACCCGCCATTCCCTCTCAGACGGGCCTATCTTCCATCATCCGGCCACAGGGACAGCCTGCTCCTACATCCCAGATGGTTCCCATGGAGGAATAGGACATTGTTGGTGAGCCCTCCTCGGACAGCCCCCCTGAGGAGGTCCCTCACAAACGTAAGTGCAAGAGGAGGCACTTGGACTCACCCGAGTCCCTCACAGAAGACACGGACTTGGAGGAAGGGGAAGGTTCCCCCAGGTCACCCCCGAAGACGTCTCCTTTGGAGACATTATGGAAATGCTTCATATTAGAGGGGGGTGGTCAGCCCAAAAGCCTTCCTTGGACAAGTCTGTCTTTCTGGAGGCATTCGCAGGCCCATCTACCTCATGGGTGTCCCCTCCCGTCGATCCCCTGGTGGACCTCATAACTACCAGGGCATGGAAGGAGCCGGACACTGTGGAGCCAATACCCAAGAGACTGGACAGGATTCTCAGCCCCCCCACAGGACAGTTTGGAGCAAAGGTGCCCCTGTAGATGCCATGGTGGTGGTGGCTGCCACCAAGAAGGAATTAGCACAGGAAAGTTCCTCGGTACATCTTCCAGACAAGGAGTCTTGGGCGATGGACCACCTCGGAAAGCGGATGTTCGCTTCAGCGACCTTCTCTGTAAGGTCACTCAGCTGTATGGCACACGTGATTTGACTACGAGACCTAATCAAAGAGTACGCTGGGTCACCCCCAGAGTCCATGTCGGCCGAGGACAAACGGACCTTCTCGGCATGAATGGCCACTCTTAAGTCTGTTACGAATACCTCTATGCAGCTTCTTTCCAATGCCATGGAAGGAGCGGCTAGAGCCAGCGGAATGGGCATTGTCTTATGACGACAAGCCTGGCTGCATCTCTGCGACTTTGCGGAACCCTTCAAGGCGTCCTTCGTGAACGCCCCCTTTGACGGTTCTATGCTTTTCGGCAAGACCGTCCACGATACGCTACTCCAGAGTGAGGAGGACAGGAAAACGTCTGCCGTCGGGATCTGCTTCTCAGCTCCTCAGAGGTCCTTTTCCAGGAATCAGAGGACAGAAGATGTGGTTCCGGAAATCCCAACAATCCCGTTTCGCTCCGGATCCCTCGTCCTTCAGAGGAAGAGGAGGACAAGGTGGACGTCGGCCCAGAGGCAGAGGGGGAGGCTGAAGAATTTTAGGTCGAGGGAACCCTTTTCCGATCGACCTACGCAGCAGCCCTGAGGGGTTGCCCGACTGCTCCTCTCTGGAGGCATTCGGGTGGCACTTCTCGGAGCATCTAGCACATTGGGAATCCATCACGACAGATCACTGGGTGCTCCGGATCATATCCAGAGGTTACTCAATCCCATTCCTAAATACCCCCCCCCCTCCGGGTCGGGGCACCTCCCCGATGTACCACCCAATCAGAGGGAGGTAGCAGCCCTAGAAATAAAAACTTCTAGAAAAAAGAGCCATCCAGCACGTCCCCCCACCCCCAGGTCAATCCGGATCAGGCTTCTACTCCAGGTTCTTTTTGGTGCCAAAAAAGACTGGGGACTTGCGGCCAATTCACGACCTGTCCGCACTGAACCGGTCAGTTGCCAAAGAAAAGTTCCGGATAGTCACCATACAATCCATTCTCCCACTATTACAGGAGAATGAATGGATGTGCTCCATAGACCTCAAGGATGCGCACTACCATGTTCTAATGGACAGACGATCCAGGAGGTTCCTCCGCTTTCGGCTGGCAGCCAGCCACTATCAGTTCAGGGTCCTACCCTTCGGTCTTACCACAGCCCCCAGGGTGTTCACCAAGGTCATGGCAGTTGTAGCGGCGCACCTGAGGTTTCAGGGAATTCAGGTCTTTCCTTACCTGGACTACTGACTCCTAGCCGCCCCCACCAGGCATCTACTATGTTCAGCGAGAGACTACTTCCTACATCTCGCCCGCTATCTGGGGATCACAATCAACCACAAGAAATCCTCCCTTCAGCCTACTCAAATTTTGGAACTGCAGTGGTGGTGCTGCGGTAGCGTTGTCGCCTCACAGACGTTGCCCGTTCGATTCTCAGAGCGTCTTCTGTGTGGCGACATGCGTGAACGGGCGTTCCTTCGTTGAGGGTTGTGCGTTAGGCCCGGCAAGCCAGCACGTAAAACTCTATTGCCAATCATTAGCGGACCAGAGTTCCACTGTGGCGACGCCTAACCGGGAAAAGCTGAAAGACACAACAACATAGCCAGGATAGACACAATTCAATCCAAAGTCTTTCTGACGTCGGACAGACTGTGCAATCTAAACCTACATGTTTTGGCTCTTCTTCCGTCCTCGGCCCCTCCAGCGGAGTTGGTCCTGAGGGCTCTGGAGTCCATGGCAGCGGCCATCAACTTGTCTCCACTCGCGCGTCTCAATAAGAGGATTCTCCAGTGGACCTTGCAGGTCCAGTGGTCCATTCTGCTTCATCCCTCGTCTGCTCCTATTCCTCTCAGCAGAGTTTGCAGGGAATCTCTACTTTGATGGCTCCATTCCAAGCATCTCCGGGAAGGGCGTCCCTTCTCCATGTCCACACCCCAAGTCACAGTGACCTTGGACGTGTCTCGCCTTGGGGGGGGCATTGCATGGGCAGCACCGTCCAAAGCACGTGGACTTACACAGAGACCTTTTTGCATATCAATGTTCTGGAGATGAGGGCGGTGCTTCTAGCGTTGCAAGCTCTCCATGCCCTTCTTCCTCTGGGGACTATTGCAATTCAAACAGACATGTCAAGTGGTCTGGTACATCAACAAGCAATGGGGAACCAGATCTTACCCACTTTGCCGAGAGGCCATGAGTGTGGGAATGGGCGATATCCACCAACTGCTTTCTCATAGCAACGTACATACCGGGCCGGTCAAACATCCTTGCGGGCAAGCTGAGTCGGACTATCCTCTCGCCCTATGAGTGGTCTCTGAACCCCTTAGTAGCGAAACAGATCTTCCTCAGATGGGGTCAACCTTGCTGCGGTCTGTTCGCGTCGCCTTCGAACACAAAGTGCAGCGAGGTTTTTCACTCTAATTCTCCCACCAGGGGAAAAACCCCAGAGACGCTCTAGTTCATGGTTGGCCATCCGATCTTCTTTATGCTTATCCTCCTCTTCCATTGATGACAAAAGTCTTGCAGAAAGCTCGTCGGTTGGGGAGCAGAGTTATCCTCATAGCCCCATTCTGGCCTCATCAAACATGGTTCCCTTGTCTACGGTCTCATCTAGTGCATCCTCCCTGGATCTTAGATCCCCTTCCGGATCTGATTTCTCATCCCCTGGGATTGAGGACCCCCGACCTGGACAACCTCAAGCTCTCTGCTTGGTTGATCCAGTTCCCTTGATGGCTAGGACTCCTGGTATCTCATCCTCAGTTAAAACCATTCTGGTGGCCGCTCATAAACCCTCTACCAGAAAAATCTACAAGAGTAAATGGAAACATTTTTCTATCTGGGCGGAGCATAAGAATTTGGACCCCTTTACGGCTCCTATTCCAGCAGTCCTCGATTTTCTATCTCAAATTTTCCATCAGGGAGCTAGCTCTTCAACCATTAAAGTTCAACTGGCAGCAATTTCCCACTTTCACATTGGAAACAAATTTGGCCCCTGGCATCATCTAAGATCTGCAAGACCTTTCTGAAAGACACCTTCCTTTTGAGACCCCCTGTTAAGGAAGCAGTCCCTCCATGGGATTTAACCCTAGTTCTCCAGGCTCTGACTGGTCCTCCCTTTGAACCCACAGCTTCGGTTGACTTAAAGTTTGTATCTTAGAAAACTGCATTCCTGATTGCCATTACTTCAGCCAGAAGAATATTGGAGCTTCAGGCTCTTTGCAGTAAGCCCCCATACATCATTTTTCATAAAGACAGTCTCTCCCTCAAGACTAACCACTTTTTTCTACCTATAGTGGCTTCCAAAGCCAGTATCAACCAATCTGTCAACCTGCCTGTCTTCTTCCCTAATTATCTCAACAAAGGAGAGTATAGACTCCATTGTTTGGATGTACATAGACAGTTAGAATTTTACCTACACAGAACAGCTGTTTTTCAAAAATCAGAACAGCTCTTTGTTTCATTTGCCAAGTCCTGTCTGGATAAACCAGTGACTAAGGTAACCTTAACTAGGTGGATTTCACAATGCATTCTTCTTGCATACAGAAGCTCTGGTCGACCTGAGCCCGTGAGTGTTCAGGCGCACACTGCCTGTTCTGTGGCTACTTCTGCCGCCGCCTGGTCAAAGGTCCCTCTGGATGACATTTGTTCAGCTGCTACTTGGGCTTCCTCTCTCACTTTCATTACCCATTATAAATTGGATCTGATTTCCAGAGGAAGGGTGTCCTTTGGCTCTGCAGTGCTCCGGAATATCCTTCCATAAGGGCCTCCCAAGTTGTGGTAGCTGGGGACTCTGTCCCACAGGTTGCTGATCAAATGAAGTTAACTACTTCAGATAAAGAAGTTATGTACTCACCATAACGTTCCATCTGAGTAGGTAACTTCATTTGTCTGCAACCAACCCTCCCTCCCTCCCCTGGACCTTTAGTTCGTTCTTGAAGGATCATGATTTGTCACTTTCCAGATGACTTCAGGTGGAACGTTCAAGTAGTTTTTTTTGTGTTATAGTAGTGTTCTATGATACTATGGCAAACTCGATCTGAGGGTTAGAGGGAGGTAGCAGGGCATTATGGGTAGGGGAGGAGCTTGGTGCTCGGATCTTTGCTAGGAAAGCTGCCGGTTTGGATCCAAATCGGATCCGATACCCACAGGTTGCAGACAAATGAAGTTCCCTACTCAGATGGAACGTTATGGTGAGTACGTAACTTCATTTTTGCAACCAATTCAAAAAACCCATCCCACCACTGCCACTCCATCACCCTCAATTGGCTTGAACTACCTCAGTTACCTACAACTCACCATTGCCCACAAGCTCATCTTTAAACCTGCAAACTGCCCATCTCTCGCTACATCCTTAAAACCCTACATATCCAACCACCCACACAGATCCACAAACCAGCAAGACCTCCTGGCCATCTACTACTATCCTACTCCTTAGTGAAACAGTGGAATCCCCCCCCCCCCCGACCTACGCAACCTACAAAACCATATGAATTTCAACTATCAGCTTTTGTCATCTGCCAGCCAAATGGGAATGCCCATGTCACGCTCTAACATAAACCCCTCTCTTTCTACCCTACACTGAAGTCATCACCAGTTACCAGTACTATAGCTTTATCTCAACCTAAAACAAGCTCTCCCCTACCTGGGACTGATTTTCTCTGTATCTAATGTGTACTATACTGTCCTTAACAAATATTCTGGTACTTTCTCTACTGTAAATTTTATTTGACGATTGGATGGGAGAAAGGAAATTCACCCCAGGGATCACGTCAGTCATCCTGCTAGACAGGGGTCCAGGGAAGTAAATAGTGTGGGAAGAAATAGCCAGGGAATGGTTATGGCTAGGCTTGTATAGGCCTTAGGGCTGATAGCCTAGTACCAACCTATGAACCTATTGCATTTGTTTACCGGGAAAGTCCACTGGGCTAGAAATTAGCCCATTTTCAGTGGAGGCCCGGGGAGAAAAGCTCCACATGTAATTACATAAAAATGAACATATAATACAGAGTACATCAGGTAGAGGCAGTACATTAGATAAGTAAATAACATCCAATAATATGGTAAGAACTACATACAATAATATGGTAATAACATTATATAACTTGGTAATATCAGTAAATAATTGTTAAAATTATGGTAGAAGTATAGAAATAGAAGTTTTAGATGGCAGGTGAGATTATTAGCCGAGAGATGAGATTGTATTAAAGGGAAAAAGGAGGAGGCAGATGGCTTAGATTAGGGATGACGCTGGCTAAGTGACAGCAGATGGAGTTGATGTGATAGCGAGAAGGAAAAAAAAGCCTAGGTGTAGAGATAGGATGAGTAGAAGATGCAGGATAAAACTTGGAACTATGACTGGTGAACCTTATCCATATTCCCAAGATCATGGTGGAGAGTGAGCATTACACTGCACTGCCACATACACATACCTTTGAACATGTACGCTGATGTATGAAGGTCCTTTTTTTTTTTTTTTTTTTTGCCCAGCCATATCAGGTCTTTCACTGCACTGCAATATTACTGAAAATATGCTGTAAAGTATTTGTTGTCTGTACCTAGCAATACAATATGATGCTACAAAAGCAGTTACTACGTGGGAGCAACATAGTACTGCCAGGCATACCTGCAGTCAGTAGTAAAGGAGGAGTCAGCTGAGAAATAATCAGAGAAATCAGTTAGAGAGGCATCCCATGAGAGATCAGCAGTGGGTGCAATGTACAGTGACTCTGGCAAAGAGGTGATTTCTTGTCCAAAGCTATGGGGAAAGAAATCAGTAACATTAAGTAAAACTAATGCGTGCATTAACATGCCAAGGCTATACAGCAGAGTGCATTGGCTGGCCGTGCTGTACATTAAACATTACCAAGCCTATGCAAGTCAGCAAGGTGGGAAAGTTCGGTCATCATCATTTGCACAGGCAATGGTGAGCCAAGTGACAGGAGAGAGGAGGCAGATGACAAGTAGCTATGAGGCTATGGGAGAACCAGGGATTGCATCTTTTAGACTTGAGATGGAGCTTCCATACTTAGAACCATGTCCAGGTGTACCATGTGATCTTCTGGTATTAAAAATGGAGAAGGCCTGTCAGACAGATGGTACGGCACACGACATGTATAGGAACTCCACTGTTGCCTCTCATGCATGGAAGTGGTAGATGATCAACTTCCATTGCTACCCGAATGGCAATGGCTATATGTTGCAGTCTAAAGTTCAGCAGAACAGTGGGAGAGCATGGGATGGTGGGACCCAGAGTGGGTGGCCCAGTGGTGTGTCCATTTAGTGGAGCTGTATTGCCAATGACTCAGTGGAGTGCCTGTGTCTAGGGATTGAGGCAGCCATTGTCAGATTTAACATGATAAAGTCAGTAGAATAATGTATACTATCTGTGTAAGCCTAGCTTGTTCCCATGTACCGCATATATGGTACTCAGGATGACTATGGTGGGTACTTGACAGTATCCTCATTGATGCATCAATGGGATCCCATCATAGCCTGCACTGACCTTAGCAGTGTTCCATGCGCTTGTATGCCATAGTACTCTGCAGGCTGGCCTGCAGCCCTGCAGCTGTTATCATTCCTCATGCTGGCCACGCAGCACACTCAACATCTCTGACATGGTGTGTATAGTATCCATCTGTGCTTGGATATCTGTCCTGTACATCTGCTGATAGATGGCAAAGGTGACACTAAGGTTAGGAAGTGTCTTTGTTTTGGTGCAGTGATGTCCAAAAATACAGCTCTATCCAGTGATGGGTGTACTCACCTCAGAGGTAGTATGATTCATTGATGCCACCTTTAGTGGTGACTGCTGTGTACCTTGGATCAGCTAACATAGGCAAAATATCCAGACCTAAAAATTGGGATGTCAGACATTCATTCTGCTCCTGCACCATTATTTCATCTGTGAAGGATGTGTGTACAATGTTAGTATTACTGATATTGTCATTGTGTCATTGGGGTGTGCCATGTGTATAGTGCCATCATTATCAACCCCACGTGCTGACCTGTGGTGCTGGACCTTTTCCTCATGAAAACTGTGAAACATAAAGATAACATGCTTGTAATAATACTGTAACATGTATATCACTTCCACCAGTAGATGGCAAGCAGATTGTTACATGTTAATTATTTACATGGCTTATGGGCGCATACATGCCTTGTGGTGTAGGTTGTTGCAGTTGCAGTCCCACCATACATAGAGGACCTGTATGTATATGTATTCTTCTGACTAGCACATATACAGTAGGGGGCACTGTGTAACAGTAATGAGACATGCTGCTACTAACCTGGTGATCCTTTACAGACAGCTGGACATTTGTTAGCAGTCATCTCCCACATCCAAGCCATGACCAGCCATGAAGCTTCTCTCACTTGTTCCGGATAGGGGTGCCAGGAACTCAACGCATCTTGACATGCCACTATGCTGGTGATCCACCTCCTTTAATGGATATGTCCCCTAGCAATAGCCTGTGCTTGGGTCTTGGCAGTATCATAAGGATAACTCTGAGATGCACCTGTACTAGTGTCTTATCATGGCTTCCCACGCCACTAATATCTTATTGCATTTTCCGAAACACCTTATCCAAGAAAGCCTCATCTGTATTATCTTTATCAATGTGTGTATATAAGTGTGTGTGTGTGGTGGGTGGGGGTTCTGTAGTAGCACCTCTGTCGCTAGTTTGGTGAATGTTCCAGCCATTGCTGTTATGTCAATTTCATAACAAGAAGTTTATAACTGTGAGTTATACATGTTGATCAGATGTATATGCATCAGTGTCGCACTGTTTCTATTTAATGTGACACTGATGAGACATTGATGCATATACATCTGATCAGCATGTATATATAAAAGTATAAATGTTTAATTGTTGTTTACAAATCTTTGTTATTCTTTTTGTAACTTGCAATATTTTGGAACTTTTCTCCCCGGGCCTCCACTGAAAACAGGCTCTTTATGGCCCAGTGGACTTCCCCGGTTATCAAACTTGAATAAAAGTAAGTAAATCTTATACCACTCATGTCCTGACATCTATGACAGAGGGAGCCAGGTAGAGACACTAGGGGGACCTTGTACTTCTAGAAGTTGGGCTGACCATCATGCCATCTGCTGGCAAGATATCCCTTGGATGAGGGCTAAAAGTGAATGTACTTAAACATCTACAGTTATGGTAAAGTCTTAACAACAGAACTTTATGGAAAGTAGCCTGCAAAACTGTACTTTGACTATTGCAGTGGGAGGAGTTCCAAGATAGCTGCACATGCAATAACAGTTTAATTCTATCTCTCTGTGTGTGAAAACAGAAACTTAGCAGAGAAGGCGGGTGGACATTTGTGATTCTGGGTAAATTTCAGTAACTGGCTAGTAAGTGCACTGCTTGGATGCCAGGAAAAGGAAGTACAGAGGCCTGAAGGAAAATCCGCTATAAAAGGTGAGGAAGAAAAACAATGACTGGGAAAAGTACTGCAGCTGTTTAGCAAAAAGCAGTGCAAGCTCCAGACATGACTCCCAGTAACCTAGAGGAAAGCATAAGACAACTGCACACAGACCTAAATAAAATAAATGAAACACTGATGGAGTAGATCAACTCAAACAATAAAAGGCTGGAAGAAATTGAAGAAGCTTTAAACAGGTATTCAGGTGAGGTGATGAAATTACAAAAATCAAAGGTTGAAATGAAGAAAAGACTATCTGAATATGAGGCTGCTCAAGAAGAGATGTTTCAAAAAATCGAATTAGAGGACAGAGTATGTAGGGAAAACCATGTTGCAGTATTCTCACATGTGGGATCCTCCGCCTTAGGCAACCTGAACGTTTGGCTCCTCTGCCAAAGCTTAAGCCTGGTTGCTGTCGGATGTGTGGGACGTCACACTCAGGGTCATAAACCATGGACCATAAATGTGATGTCTACACTCACAGACCTCAGAACTTCTCTGCCACATTCGAACATCAGCTTGCTCCTTCCACTCCGTACTGCTGTACCAGAAAAGAAGGAAGAAATAGACTGTATTAATTTTATGAAAGTACAAATCATCAACTAGACTGGTATTCCACAGCAGTTGTTGTTAATTGAAAGAGCACATTATGTGTATACTTCAAACTTGACTATGAGAAAGCAGCCTAGACCTTAAATAATAAAGATGCAATCCTACCAGCAGAAGGAATTGATGGTAAGAATGGAGAATGATTACCCATTGTACACCATGCAGAAGAGGAGTAAATTTATTCCACTCTTAAAGGAATGTCAAGAAACACACGTGAGATTCACACTGCTGTACCCAGAAATCTTTGAAATATTCTTCTCTGCATGGGACAAAATCATTTTTTTGATTAAGTTTTTGCTAAGGAGGAAATAGACATTTGTCCAACAGAAAGTGATCTGTGAAACGGAAGAAGATTCTCCTTCTGTTTTTTCTGGTAATGACCACAAGAGAGATTGTTCCACTGAAAACTGTTCCAATGTTTCGATGGAAAATGGAGGAAGGGCGCACTAGAGTTGACTAGAAGAATTGAGAAGACATTGAATTGAAGCAGGCTGCATTTGGAAGATGGAGATAAACAGGAATAAAACCAGTAACTTGGAAATTGACAAATGTGGGATTACAAAGCAATAATTATATTTGTGAAATATGATAGAACAAGAAAATCTGGAAATATTGGACTATGTTGGACTTGAGGGTCTCTAAAGTATAGGCCATACTTCATGCCATTAATGTTTCAGAAAAATGCTTCGGGAAGGGGAAGAGGAGGGAGAAAATTAACAGTAAGTAATAAAAAATTTTATGGTACTATTTTTAAGTGTAATGAGTATACTATTGTAAACAGGTGCTCCTGTTTTTTCCCTTCTCGCTTTCTCTGTTCAGGTTTAAGAAATGTAGCCACTGCATTGCAAAAAAAAAGTCTGGTTAAAGGAGCATGATAAAAGAAAAGTGAGTGTGCTTTTTGTCATTCTTGCACAAGGACATGACTGAATTAAGGGCCTTAGCTTAATCTAGTAACATGTTTTAAGAGAAAGCAAGTAAATTAAAAAGAATATTGAACTTTATAATGCTTTTTTTTCCCTAGCAAATGTATGCTTAGTAGCAATTATGTGTCTGGTCCTTGTGTCTCCATGGAGACAATCTGATAAAGAGAAATTGGCTAGGAGATAATGTTCTCTGAGGGCATTCAGTTGTTTTCCCAGCTCGAAGAACTATAAAGATAAGACAAAACCCGGCAGCACTTAGCATGGATAACCTTTCATCTGAAGTAGTTTACTTCATTTGGTCTTCAACCTGTGGGATACAGATCCGTATCTGATCTGAGCCGGCAGATATTACTAGCATGAGCTCCAGACGTCTCCCCTTACCCATAATACACCTCCATTGCCTTCCATCCTCAGATCTCGTTTGCCGCGATTTGTGCACATCGTGTCTTCAGAGCTCCAGCTAGCAGTGGTGATTTCTCTGCTGTAAGTATAAAACTTTCTTTTGCTTTCGCCGATCTAGGTTAGTTTAGGTACCCCTTCTCCCCTCCCATCGCTTTGGCGTCTAGTGTTTGTTTATTTAGGTAGATAGAGTAGTTTGTTCTGTGGTGCCCCTCCCCCCTTTTAGGGTTGTCTATAGACTAGCGTGGTGAGTGGGTGTGTGTTAGAGCTGAGAAAGTTTTTGCCTGTTTTTTCTTTTGCTTCTTTCTTGCTCACATTATGGCTGAAAAGCTTGTGTTCAAGCATTGCACAGTGTGTGGCCATAAGCTATCCCCAGCGGATGGCCACACTCTGTGTGTGTGTTGTGCCTAGGTGTGGCCCATCTTAGTGTGGATTGCTCCATTTGTGCGGGGTTCAACCCCCGTGCTTTAAAAGATAGGAAGGCCAAGTTGCCCCTCAAAGGTCATCTTCCTTCTACTGATCTTCCGCTTCAGTCACAGCGGCTACTGTGACTGCCTCTCCATCTTCTCTTCCTCTGGCCTCTCCTCCATCCCAGGCTGGGACTCAAACTCCTGCATCTAAGCCTGTGGTAGCGGAGCAGAAGAGAGGTAGAGCACGGGAGAGAGAGAGAGTCGAAGATGAAGGAAAAGAGGAAGAGGTCCCTGGACCTTGCTTCTCCAAGCAAGTCAGAATGGATCTGTGACTCCCCCTCAGCTCCGGTCTCAGAGGTTCTCCCTGGAGCCAGAGGAGGCATGTTCAGTCTCCCAGGCCTTGGTTCCCCAATCCGCCAGGTTGGAGTCCGTGGCCTCGTCACGGTCAACCCACTCCTTAACGGATATGGATCTGGATAAGATGATGAGGTGCTTTATTCATACACAGATCCAGATGGGGGTCTTGCCAGCCCCCCTCCCTCTGGAGGGGGGAGTTTGCTTCCTTTTTTCAACCCATTTCTCCTTCCCCTATCCGACCTTCGGCCTCTGAGTACTCAGATCCGAGGTTGGCCTTGATTAGGGGGTTGGTGCCTATGGTACTTGTTTCCTCAACGCTGACAGCTACCTGAAGCGTCTCAGATCCGACCAGTTCAGATCTGAGCCGGAGCTTGGGTGTCAGATCCAAGGAAGTGGAACCATTTCCATCAGCTCTGACATCTGGCCAGGTTCCCTTCCTCGGAGCTCCATCCACTTCAGGACTGGCCCCGATTCTCGTGTCAGACCCGGGGAGACCCGCCTCCTTATTAGCTTCCCAGGAGGTTTGTGCTCCTTCGACGTTCAATGTGGTAGAAAGGATCCTCTCCATCAGATCGAGATCCCTGACTGCCCCCTCGGACTCTGCCCAGACCCACTCTGCTCAGTCTACAGTCCCCATTGTCTTACCAGAGGGACAGTCCATGCTCGAAGAGCCCCAGACAGTTCCACCTGAGAAACAGATGGCTTGCGAGCACTCCCCTGAGACCCATGGGAGATGTGCCTTTCAAGCATACATGCAAGAGGAGGCACTTGACACAGATTTAGATGGAGAGGGCTCCCCAAGATCACCTCCCGAGGATGTCTCATTTGGAGACATCACAGCGATCCTGTGTCAGCTGGGAGGTTGGTCTGACCCCAGGCGCTCTTCTGATGAGTCTGTGTTCCTGGAGGCTTTCGGCACGGGACCGTCTACTTCCTGGGTGTCCCCTCCCACGGAATTGATCACCTCGCGGGCGTGGAAGAAACCAGACACGGTGGAGCCTATCCCCAAACGACCCGATAAAATTTTAAGTCCCCCCTCCACTGATGGGCCATCCTGGAATAAGGGCTCCCCTGTGGACGCCATAGTGGTAGCAGCAGCCACTAGGAAGAAACTATCTCAGGAGAGTTCCTCGGTCCACCCTCCTGACCGGGAGGCACAGATGATGGACCGCCTAGGGAAGAAGGTGTATGCTTCAGCTACCTTCTCCATCAGGGAGCTGAATTACTTGGCCCATGTCGCTAGATTCCAACATGACCTAGTAAAGGAGCTGGAGGAGTCTCCACCCGAGTCCATGTCTCAGGAGGACAAGGCTTTGTTCTCTGTGAAAATAGCCACTTTAAGAGCGGTATCAAATACGTCCATGCAACTCCTCTCCCATGCTGCAGAAGGAGCGGCTAGGACGGCTGGGTTTGGCGTGTCCATGAGGCATAACACCTGGCTCAGGTTGTGTCAATTTACAGAACCCTTTAAGGTGTCTTTTGCCAATGCCTCTTATGATGGCTCGACACTTCGGTAAGACCGTCAAAGAGACAATAATCCATAGTGAGAAGGATGGGAAGACACAATCTGCCGTCGGAATCTGCTTCTCTAACCCTCAAAGGTCTTTTTCCCAGAACCAGAGAGGGCAAAAGAAGATATGGTTCCGGAAGTCTCGGTATTGCCGGGACACTAAGGGCTCTTCTTCCCCTAGAGGCAGAGGGGAACAGAATGGACGCCGGCCTAGAGGCAGAGGGGGTCTGCGAAACTTCGCGTCTCGAACAGTTCTCGGACAGACCTGGGCAGCAACCCTGAGGGGCTGCCCAGCTGCTCTACTCTGGAGGCAATCGGGGGACGATTGTCCTTGCACCCAGCGGCATGGAGTCCATAACAACGGACTGCTGGGTGCTTCAAATCATATCAGAGGATATTCTGTCCCCTTCGTGGGTTACCCCATATCTCCCAGACACCTCCCGGACGTTCCACCCACACAAAGGGAGGCAGCAGCACAGGAAAACTCTAAGCTGCTAGAAAAACGAACCATCAAAGCCACCCCACCCCACCCCCCCTGCCCAAATCAGTCCTAATCGGGCTTCTAATCCAGGTTCTTTTTGGTGACAAAGAAAACTGCAGACTTGAGGCCCATTCTGGACCTCTCTACCCTGAGCCTGTCCATTGCCAACTGGATGGTCACACTACAGTCCATCATGCCGTACCTGCAAGTGTGTGACTGGATCTGCTCATTAAACCTCCAGGATGCTTACTGTCACATAAAAATGCACAGAAGCTCCAGGAGGTTCCTCCGCTTCTGGCTAGGGGCCAGTCATTATCAATTTTGAACCCTACCCTTTGGTCTCACCACAGCCACCAGGGTGTTTACTAAAGTGATGGCGATTGTAGTGGCTCACCTGAGGCTTCAGAGGATTCAGGTCTATCCGTACCTGGATGATTGGCTCCTCACTGCTCCCACCAGATGTCTACTTTCCCAAACCAGGGATTACTTTCTGACACTTGTCCTGAGTTTGGGTATCACAATGAACGCATCCAAATCTCTCCTAGATCCTGTACAGGTAATAGACTACAGTGGTGCAAGGATAAATACACTTCAGTGCAAAGTATGTCTGACTTCGGAGAGAGTTCAAAACCTCAGGATGCATGTCTCCCTGATCTACCATTCTCACTTCCCGATGGTGGAATCAGTGTTGAGGGCCCTAGGCTCGATGGCGGCGACCTTAACTCTTCTTCCATTTGCTCATCTACACATGGATTCTTCAGTGGACTCTAGCGGTTCATTGGTCCTTGTTGGAACTACCACTAACTTACCCTATCCACCTAAGGTGAGTGTGTCGGTCGTCCCTCATATGGTGGATGAGCTCTCCAGACATCTTGGAGGGACGACCCTTTGTTCCAGCCCTGTCCCAAACCACAGTGAACACGGATGCCTCCGAACTCTGGTGGGGGGGTGGGCATTGTTCGGGAAGGACAGTCCAAGGCTTGTGGTCCCCCATAGAGACCAACTTGCATATCAGTGTCCTAGAGATGAGGGCGGTCCTTCTAGCATTGCAGGCCCTTCATTCCTTTCTTCCTCTGGGGACAATTGCCATTCAGTCAGACAACATGTCAGTAGTCTGGTATATTAAGAAACAGGGAGGGACCAGATCTTAGCCACCTTTGTCGCGAGGCCATGAGAGTGTGGGAATGGGTGATCTCCACCTGTCGATTTCTCATTGCAACACACATTCCAGGACAGTCCATCATTCAAGCAGAAAGGCTAAGTCGATCCAATCTGATGCCTTATGAGTGGTGTCTGAATCTGTCAGTAGCAGCATAGATCTTCAGCGAGTGTGGTCAACCTTGCTGTGATCTCTTCGCATCTCCTTCCAACATGAAGTGCAGCAGGTTTTTTGCTCAACCCCCCCACCTCCCCGCCGGGGGAGTCCCCCAGAGAAGCTCTAGTTCATGCTTGGCCTCCCAGTCTTCTGTATGCTTACCCGCCAGTACCTCTCGTTCCAAGGTTTCTACAGAAAGCTTGTCGACTGGGGAGCAAGGTGATCCTCATTGCTCCATATTGTCCTCGCCAGGTATGGTTTCCCTTCCACCTTGGATCCTAGATCCCATTCAGGATCTGATTTCACACCCCTCGGGGGGTGCCTCATCCGAGTCTGGACAGCCTGTAGCTCATGGCTTGGCTGCTCCAGTTCTCATAATTGCTAGGACTCCTGGACTATCCTCCACAGTTAGATCTATTTTGGTAGCTGCTCATAAGTCTTCAACTAGAAAGGTTTATCGCGGCAAGTGAAAATGTTTTTCTTTCTGGGCCTCTCAGAGGAGTTTAGACCCTTTCACAGCTCCTATTTCCGCTATTCTTGATTTTCTAGCTGATATTTTCCAGCATGGAGCTAGTTCTTCTACTGTCAAAGTTCAGTTGGCGGCCATTTCCCATTTTCATGTGGCGAGAATTCTTCATCTTTAGCATCTTCCAGACTGTGTAAAGTGTTTATTAAAGGCACCTTTTTGCTACGTCCCCCTATCAAAGATCCTGTTCCCCCGTGGGACCTTACTGTGGTTCTCCAAGCTCTGGTCACTCCTTCGAGCCTGCCGCTACTGCAGATCTAAAATTTCTATCCTGGAAAACAGCTTTTCTGGTAGCTATTACCTCTGCTAGAAGGGTTTCAGAGTTACAGGTCTTGTCCATCAAACTTCCGTACATGATTTTTTTATAAAGACGGAGTTTCCCTTTGAACCGATCCATTTTTTCTTCCTAAGGTGGCATCACCAGTCAATAGCAATCATACTGTAAATTTGCCTGTGTTCTTTCCCAATTTTATGAACAAGATGGAATACCAGCTACACATGTTGGATGTTCATAGACCGTTATGATTCTATTTACACAGGACAAAAAATTTTCGTAAATCTGATCAAGTGTTAGGTTTCCTCAAAAAGGCTGTCTTGAAGGAAACAATTTCCAAGGTCACTATAGCTAGATTAATTTCTTCATGCATCCTGCAGGTCTATAAGGACAAAGACATGTCTCCTCCAGGTCAGGTAAAAGCTCATTCCACTAGGTTGATGGTCACGTCAGCAGCTTTCTGGTTTAGAGCATCTTTGGATGACATTTGCTGTACAGCTACTTGGTCCTCATCTCATACATTTATTTCTGATTACAAATTGGATTTGACTTGACTTCCAGAAGGAGAGTATCTTTTGGCTCCACAGTGCTCCGGAATATCCTTCCATGAGGGCCTCTCAGGAGTTTAGTAGCTGGGGACTCTGTCGCATGGGTTGAAGACCAAATGAAGTAAACTACTTCAGATAAAGAAGTTATGTACTCATCATAAAGTTCCATCTGAGTAGTTGTACTTCATTTGTCTTCAGCCGGCCCTCCCTCCTTCCCGCGGACCTTGGCGCATATTCAGTCTATGGGCTGCAGTATAGGTCACAAGTATGTTATCGGGTCGGGTTCTAAGTATAAGTTCAGCAAACTCAATCTGGGGATGGAAGGCAGTAGAGGTGTATTATGGGTAAGGGGCAAAGTCTGGAGATTGGAGCTGATGCTAGTAATATTTGCCAGCTTGGATCCATATCCCACAGGTTGAAGACATGAAGTACAACTACTCAGATGGAACGATGTTCTTCGTGTTTCACTGTTGCAGTCATTACATTAGGGTAATCTGCTGGCAAGTTGCCCTCAGTTGGCCTGAATAACAAAGTCTTTGGTCCTACGTCAGTTGCCGACTCCTCTTCCATGACGTCAGGTCGTCAGGGGTATAAAACATGCAGCCAACGCCATTTTAATCAGTTTTTCTTGCCGTGCTGTGCCCGAAGCAGAAGCAGTTCACAAGTGCCGGTCGGCCGACTCCTGAAATTTATGTTTTCGAGTTTCAGAACCAAAGTCTTCAAACTAAAGCTAAGTACCCCGTTGGGGAGACTTTTTCTTGCTCCTTACCGATGTCAGTAAAAGTTAATAATTGCATTACTTGTGGGAAGCAAATACCTCATAAGGATTTTCATTTTTACTGTATTCCTTGCCTAGGCCCTGATCACAACGTGCCTTGCTGTCGGCTTTGTGCAAAATTTAACCAACGCACTATTAAGCGTCTGTATATTTTTGCTTCCAAATATTTTGTCTCTAGATTTAACTACATTGAAATGTCATCGGTTAGCAATCCGACTACCAGAGTACACAAAAAACGCAAGGAAAAAGACAGAGACAGACCGTCGAGGTCCAAAACCAACAACGAAGCTTCTAAGCCAGTCGCCAGTTCGCCGGTACTCAGTGAGGCTCTTTCGCAGATACCCGCTACTTTTGAGTCGCAGACCTCTACCGAGACCCATTCGGAGTCCGGTATGCCGCGAGATTCGCAAAGTATTGAACCCGCGGGTGTCTCTCCCTTGGATGGGTCCGGAGCCGCTGTGCAGGCACCGGCTTCTGTGGGTGTTTTCAGGCCTCAACATTTTTATATTAAACTGACGCCATCAATGAAAAAGGGTCAAAAACAACTTCTATGTCTAAAAAACTACGCATGAGCCACGTGCTCAGGCCCCTATGCGTAAAAATCAAATGATCAAAATGGCTGAGGATTTGATTACCTTGATCGAGGGTTCCCAACCCCCCCACCCCCCCCGCTAAGAGCCCTTAGGCCAAGGCACTGATTATGAATCTTCAGATCAGGTTTCCATTTCTTCAGATTCTTTTTCTGATCAGGAATTTTCTGTCCCACGTTATAAGGTTTTTGATGCAGAGGAATCCATCCCATCTGCATCTCCTCCTGAGGATTACTCTTTTGGAGAGACTTTGCATACTTTAAGGGAACATTTGCACTGGGAGAGTCATTACTTCTCTGAATCAAAAAAGAGGCTTAGGGATTTCCTTCTTCCTCAGCATAGGCCTTTGGCAATACCTCCTGTTTTAGACATTGTTGATGATGTGTTCTCTGAATCAAGCATGGCTCCTGATTCCCTGCCCTCCGACTCCTAGTAAGCCAGACAGAGATATTACAGGGTTCCTGACTCCCACATATTTCTTTTCAAAAATCCTGCTGCTGATCCTGAGACTATTTCTCAGGGTCCCAGGGTTTTAAAGGCTTCCACAGCAAAAAATCCTACCCCTTCTGATAAGAGATTCCAGGGCGCTGGATTGATAGGGTAAGAAGGTTTATACGTCTGCAACCCTGGCAATCAGGGCTTTAAACTGCCAGTTTCATATGCTTAAATATCAACAGCATGGTATGGGCTTACTGAAACACAAAATGATGTTGATTTCTGATTGTGTGGAAAATAGAGTTACAAGATTTATTGCATTCAGAAGAACAGGTTGGAAAGCATACTTTGCAGTGTGGTTTTGATTCCTTGGAGGCCTCCTGCAGGGCCACTGTTACTGGATCTGTGATAAGGCATGCCTGGCTCAAGGAGCAAAATCTGTCTGCTCATGTTAAAGCTAAATTGTTGGATGCCCCTTTGCAGCATGATACTCTGGTAATAAGGCAGAAGAGGTATTAAAGAAAATGGAAGACAAAGCTAAATCTTTGCAAACTGTAAAAGATTTCTTGCAAGTGCAGCCACCCAGGATCAGTAGGCACTGGCCTACTAAAAATTGGTCCTTTCCTGTGTCCAACAGAGCCAATCAAGGCAAATCCATGTGCTCAAAAGGCTCCAGATATCAATCACAGGGATCTTACAGGTCAAAGCAATGGGGTGCCTCCACCTCCAAATCTGGAGGTAACAAAGCACAACCCTACAGTAAGCAGTCTCAATGACTTCCCTCTACCATCTCCAAGCACTTATCTTTTGGCAAGCCCCCTGGGGGGAAAACTAGTGCTTCATGCTCAAAATTGGCAGTTAATAACCCAGGACAAGTGGGTATTAAACATAGTATCCCAGGGATACAGATTTCATTTCCATACTTTGCCAATTCCAAACGGATGGCCGGATCTGCCACAAAACCAGTGGACAGAGGCCCAGAAACAAGTCATGTCCCTCATGGATATGGGCGCTATTCAGTCGGTACCAGAAAAGGAAAAAGGACAAGGATTTTATTCAAGACTGTTCTTGGTACCCAGAAAAGACAATTCCTGGCGTCCAATACTGGAATTATCGATTCTGAACATGTTCCTAGATATTCCAAAATTTAAAATGTTGACTTTGCAACAGCTACTGCCTATGCTAGGCAAAAATGCTTGGTTAGTAACTCTAGACTTAAGAGGCATATGCTAGGCAAAAATGCTTGGTTAGTAACTCTAGACTTAAGAGGCATACCTGCATATCCCAATAAGGGAATCTTGCAGAAGATACCTCCACTTCAAAGCAGTTTTTTTGCATTACCAATTCTCTGCACTGCCCTTTGGCTTATCTACTACGCCCAGGGTCTTTACAAAGTGCCTGGCACCAGTAATTGCATTCTGCCGATAAAGAAACATTTAAATTTGTCCTTATCTGGACGATTCTCTCATTCAGGCAGAGGACAAGGATACTCTTCTTCAACATCTTTAGTAGGTTCATAGATTATTAGTAGGTTCATAGATTAGTTCTAGGCTAACTGCCCTTGCAAGCCATTTTAAGCCTAGCCAATTATCCCTTGTGAGATTCAAACCTTGCACCTTGTGCTTGTAAGGTAAACACCTTAACCATTAGGCCACCCTCCCTGGCGTTTTAAAAAGGCTTCTAGCATGCCTAGGGTACACCATAAACGAAAATAAATCACAACTGGTACCCTCTCAAATAATTACATTCCTGGGTGCAAGCTTGAATACAACTTCTGGTTGGCTTACCTCACCAGACAAACAAATACAATTGACAGCATACTATAATCAAATGGCAACAAAAACACAGTTATCTGCAAGACAAATTCTGCAGGCTTGGGGTTCATGGCATCATGCATTCTTCTAATTCCTTATGCGAGACTGCATGTGAGGAAACTTCAATGGTATCTAAAAAGTTTATGGAGTCAACATTGTCAGAGCCTGAAAACAATGATTCCTCTCATTCCCTGCCTGCAACAGGAGTTTCTTTGGTGGGCAAAGACATGTCACCAAAACAAGGGACCGTCATTCACACTACCCCCTGCCACCCAAACCCTAACTACAGACGCATCAGACTATGCTTGGGGGGCCCACCTGGCAGGGAGATGCATTCAGGGCAGATGGAACCCAAACCAAATGCATCTGCATATCAACCAGAAAGAAATGCTAGCTGTTAAGAATGCTGTGACAGCCTTCAAGGACTTACTTCATCCAGGACAACTACTGATAAAGACGGACAACACCACAGTTATGTGGTACATAAACAAGCAGGGGGTACCCATTCATACCCCCTTTGCAGACTAGCCATGGCCTTGTGGAACACAGCCTTGACTTACCAAATACATCTTCAAGCTCAATTCCTGCCAGGAAAGCAAAATACTCTGGCAGACGACCTAAGCAGAAATCTTATGGACCCGCACGAATGGAAACTGGATCCATAAATCTTCAGCATGTTAACACAGAAATGGGGAAGCCCAGACATAGATCTATTTGCCTCTCCCCAAAACCATCAATTGGACAAATACTGCACAAGAACTCATCACAAAAAAGCATAGAAAGTGGGTGCTCTCTCCTTCAGCTTGAAAAACCTATCAGTCTATGCCTTTCCCCCTCTGCCTCTACTCCCCAAGGTCTTATTAAAAGACAGGAAAAAACAAAAATGATTCTAATTGCTCCAGACTGGCCTCACCAACACTGGTACCCGCTTCTAAGGAATATGTCACACCATCCTCCATGGTACTTGCCTCAAAATCTCATCTACTGTCTCAGCAGAACTATCAAATTCCGCACACTCAGCTACAAACTCTAAATCTTGCAGCATGGCTGATCAACTAATTATTCAAAACACACCTCTCAGTAAACCTGTGATGGATGCCATCTTGGAAGCCATAAGGCCTAGTACTAGAAAATCTTATGCTGATAAATGGAAGAGTTTCTATGCTTGGAACCAAGCACAAGGAATAGACACAGCAAGGCCTAATATTCCTCAGATTTCATAATACTTAACTGAGATGCCTGACAAGGGCCTATCTCTTTCTTTTATAAAAATCCATGTCTCTGCCATCTCGGCTCATTACAACACAGATCCTCCCCTCTTTTCTCATCCACTGCTAAAACAGTATCTCATTGGGGCCAAAAATTTAAGGCCTCCCAGGAGAGCACCAACTCCTGCATGGGACCTCAATTTTGTGCTGGAAACACTCACCCTGCCTCCTTTTGAACCAGCAGCTACTGCTGATATAAAATTTATATCTTGGAAGACAGCTTTTCTTTTGGCAGTTACTTCAGCTAGAAGGGTTTCGGAACTACAGGCTCTCATGGCCGTGGAGCTTTTCATTCTGTTCTACCCAGACAGGGTGTCCCTCAGGACCAACCCTCCCTTTATACCTAAAGTGGTATTCAGTGTGGCGCTTAACGAGACCATTCACCTGCCAACTTTTTCCCAAATCCGCAGAACAAGGGGGAAGCGGATTCTGCATTCACTGGATGTACACAGACAACTAAGATTCTACTTAAACAGGACAAAATCTCTAAGAAAGTCTGAGCAACTACTGGTAGCATTTGCTGCAGGATCAGAGGGGAAGGCTATATCAAAGCAGACTATTTCTAAATGGATAAGCCACTTCATTCGTTTCTGCTATTTGCACCATGGTAAACTTGTGCCCAAGGGAATCTGATCCAATTCCACAAGGGCTGCCTCCACTTCAGCAGCTTTTCTCAGAGGGGTCCCAACCAAAGACATTCTAGAAGCTGCAACTTGGAGATCTGTTCATACGTTCACAAAGCATTATTTACCTCTCTTCTCTAAATCCAGGGCAGGCTTTGTCACTGCAGTCCTGCAGGGCCTTATAGTTGCTCCTAATGCTGTTTAGTTCCATCCTCCCATCCATAGCTTTGGGATTCTACCCAAATGTAATGACTGCAACAGTGAAACACGAAGAACATAGTACAGTTGTGTACACTTACCATAAATGTAGATGTTCGAGTGTATTCACTGTTGCAGTCCAGGTTACCCACCCGCCATCCCCCATTCTATACCTTTTCTTTCCTTCACTATACTCAAAAGCCTTTGTGGTATATTTGCTTTTAGTTGAAGGTAAATTGTTTCTAAAGTGCATTTATATATTTACAGTTTATATATATTTTTGCTCTCCATTTGGGGGGCACTTGACATCTGGGGCAAGAAAAACTGATTAAAATGGTGTCGGCTGCATGTTTTGTACCCCTGACAGTCTGACGTTATAGAAGAGGAGAGGGCAACTGATGCAGGACCCCAAGACTTTGTTGTTCAGGCCGACTGAGGGCAACCTGCCAGCAGATACATTTATGGTAAGTGTACACAACTGTACTCTATTGTGAGTACATCATTTCTATTTTTTTTAGGTTAACTCAATTTTTTGTGTGTGGTTGTCTGAGACATTTGTTCCTGTTAGGATGGTAAAACTTCAATATTTGAAGATGCATATAGTTTTGTGTGTTCGTATTAGACTAATAGGTTTTAGAAGGGTATTGGGGTTTTTTTTGAGGGTTTTTGCTAAAACCATTTTTTGTAAGATGTGGCATAGGCTCAAATGGATAATGACAAGAGGAAACTGTATAAAAGTCCAATCTGCCAAACAGTGTACGCATGTATAACAAAAAAAAATTGGAACTAGACATTTAACAAAAAAGCTGTTATACATAAAAGGTGTGAATAATTTTATAATACAGTGACACTTTTTAATCTCTCTTAATGTCTCTGATCTCGCAGATAAATGCAAAAAAGAGTAGTGAACTATATTAAAAAAGTGAAGTGTAGATAGCTATATTACAGGAGAAACACTTGAAATGAACAATTTCTTTTTCTTCCGGCTGCTCTTGTTAGGGGTCTCCACAGTGGATCATCTGTTTCCATTTCTTCCTGTCCTCTCCATCCTCTGTCACACCAACCATCTATATGTGCTCTCTTCACCACATCCATAAACCTTATCACAGGCCTTACTTTTTTCCTGTTACCTGGCAACTCCATCCTTGGTATCCTTCTCCCAGTATACCCAACATCCCTTCTCAGCTCATGTTCAAACTAATGCAATCTCACCTCTCTGGCTTTGTCTCCAAACTGTCCAACTTGAGCTGACCCTGTAATATACTCATTTAATTTTAACTTGCCATCTCCAGCTCTGACTCCTGTCTTTTTGTCAGTCCCACCGTCTCCGACCCATATAACATAGCTGGCCTCACTACCGTCTTGTAGACCTTCCCTTTCACTTTTACTGACACCCGTCTGTCACAAATCACTCCTGACTCTCTTCTCAACCCACTCCACCCTGCCTGCACTCTCTTTTTCACCTCTCTTCCACACTCACCATTACTCTGAAAAGTTGATCCCAAGTATTTAAACTCATCCACCTTCACCAGCTCTACTCCCTGAATCCTCACCATCCCTCTGTTCTCTCAATCATTCTCATACACACATTCTGCCTTGCTCCTCTCTTCATTCCTCTCCTCTGTAGAGCATATCTCCACCTCTGCAGGGTCTCCTCAACCTGTTCCTTACTCTCTCACTACAGATCACAATGTCATCCATAATCATCATAGTCCATGGGGGGGACCCCTGTCTGATCTCGTCTGTCAACCTGTCCATCACCATTGCAAATAGGAAAGGGCTCAGAGCTGATCCTTGATGTAATCCCACTTCCACCTTGAATGCATCCATCACTCTTAACGCAGAACTCACCACTGTCACACTACCCTCATACATATCCTGTACCACTCTTGCATACTTCTCTGCCACTTCTGACTTCCTCATACAGTACTACATTTCCTCCCTAGGCACCCTGTCATATACTTTCTCTAAGTCCAAAAAGGCACAAGGCAACTCCTCCTGACCTTCTATGTACTTCTCCATCAACACCCTCAGAGCAAATATTGCATCTTAAAGCTCTTTCCCGGCATGAAACCATACTGCTGCTCACTAATCATCACCTCCCTTCTTAACCTAGCTTCTACTACTCTTTTCCATAACTTCATGCTGTGGCTGATAAAATTTTATCCTTCTGTAGTTACTACAGCTTTGTACATCACCCTTATTCTTAAAAATAGGTACTAATACACTTCTTCTCCACTCCTCGGGCATCCTCTCACTTTCCAAGATTTTGTTAACCAATGTGGTTAAAAACTCCACTGCCATCTCTCCTAAGCACCTCCATGCTTCCACGGGTACATCATCTGGACCAACAACCTTCCCATTCTTCATTCTCTTCATAGCTGTCCTTACTTCCTCCTTTGCTAATCTGTTGCACTTCCTGATTCACTATCCGCACATCATCCAACCTTCTGTCTGTCTCATTCTCTTCATTCATCAGCTCCTCAAAGTACTCTTTCCATCTGCTCAACACACTCTCCTTGCTCTTGAGTATGCTTCCCTCATTATCCTTTAGCACCCTAACCTGCTGGACATCTTTACCAGTTTTGTCCCTCTAGACAATCGGTACAGGTCCTTTTTCTCGCTCCTTAGTGTCCAGCTTTTCATACAATTTGCCATACATCTTATCCTTAGTCTTCGCCACTTCTCTCGACCATATGCCTCATCTTGTACTGTCTGCTTTCTTCATCTCTCTGATAATCCCACTTATTCACCAACCTCTTCCTCTCTTTAGTCTCCTGTACTTCCTCATTCCACCACCAGGTCTCCTTGTCCTCCTTCCTCTGTCCAGATGTCACACCCTTCTAGCTGTCTCCCTTACAACCTCTGCTGTGGCTGCCCAGCTATCTGATAACTCACTTTACTGCCACCTAGTGCCTATCTTAGCTCTTCCCTGAACTCCACTTTACAGTCATCCTTTTTCAGCATCCAGCATTTGTTCCTTGGCACTGCCCTCACTCCCCTCCTCCTGTTCTTGATTGCCAACATCATCCTGCAGCCCACAGTCCTATGCTGCCTAACTACAGTTTCCCCCATCACCACTTTGCAGTCTCCAATCTCTTTCAGACTGATCCTCCTGCATAAGATATAATCCACCTGTGTGCATCTTCCTGCACTCTTGTATATCGCCCTATGATCCTCCCTCCCTATGTATTCACAACAGCCACGTCTATTCTTTTCTCAAATTTAACTACCATCTGACATTCTGCATTCTTCTCCTTAACACCGTACCTATCCATCACCTCTTTGTCCCTTCTGTTCCCCTCACCAATATGCCCATTGAATTCTGCTCCATTTATCACCCTCTCACCCTAGGGTACACGTTCCACCACTTAATTCAACTCACTCCAAAATTTTTCTTTCTCATCCATCACACACCCAACTTGCAGAGCATATGCACTAACAAAATTCATCATCACACCATCAATTTCCAGCTTCATAAACATCACTCTAGCTGAAACTCTTTTCACCTCCAAAATACTCTTGACGTACTGATCTGATATCGTTAATCCTCATTCATTTCTTACGTATGGGTATCAGTTCCAACCTCCAAATCGAGCCGGCCATCTTCCAATCTCGCGTCGGCTACAAACTCTCGAGCTAAAACTCTTACCCAGAATTCCCCTCTCCCTGTTACCTCAGATTTTGTTTGCTGTGTCGCCATTCGGTCGGGTCAGGCTACTTCTCTTGAGCTAAGTACAATTTTTTTTCATCATACTAAATTCTAAAACAACCTTTTCTCACAGAAAAGTTATTAGATAATTTTCTCTTACCTTATCACATTTAGCGACTATCCTTTCTTGAATCCTTTCAATTCCTTTCCTCCTCTTTACCGCGAGGTAATTTCTTTTTTACCATCGTTGGTAAACCCCCTTTCCTTCGGGTAATTCTTGTACCATTGCTGGTATTTTTTCTGGTTTTTCCTTCTTTCTTTCTAACATGGCAGATAAAAAAGGTAGTCCAGGATTTAAAAGATGTTCAGATTGTGGTCATAAATTACCTACATCAGATGCACATTCCCTGTGTGCCTATTGCTTGGGTTTGCCTCATTTAACAGTTGACCCGCCCTGCGGGATTTGTAAGAATTTCTCTAACAGGACGTTGATTGAGAGAAAAAATAAACTGATATTGAAGAGGCTACTTAAATCTCCTTTTTCAGAGGCTATTTCTGGGTCGGAGGCTTCAACCCCTCCAAGATCCCATAAGAAAGAGTGATGAACATATAAATTCCTTCGTCCCCTGCTGGGGTCTCCCACGACCCGAGACCCAAGAAAGTTAAGCTTTCCACTTCAGATTTGACTTCTTAGACTCCAGCGCTTTCGGGACCCAGACTTTTGGCACCGAGGCCATCGGCACCATCTGTAACTTTGGCACTGACTAGCGTATCGGTACAGAGAGGCTCCTTGGTTCAGACTTCTTTACGAGCACCGACTGTCCAGTTGATGAAGACTGTTACGACGTCAATGGATTTTTTGACGCCCATTGCCTTTTCGGCTCCGACAACTTACCCGGCACCGACTACTCTCTCAGCACCGACAATTCAGTTATCGGCACCGATATTTTCAGTTCCAGCCTTAGTACCGACCTTATCTTCGGTGCAGACCATGACTTCTGCACCGATGATTTCCTCGGTGCAGACACCTGTAGTTCAGTCCTTTACAGCCCCATTGTTTTCAGTGCAGAACTGCGAGGTGGGCACCGAGCTTGCTCCATCTTTGGATAGACCTGACTCCCCTTAAGCTGTGTCCATGAAATTCACTAGAAGCCTGTCTGAGCACGGCATGTTGCGTCTTGTGGATCAATTGCTTTTGGCCAGAGGTATTCCGCCCCCCAGGACCTATCCTTCCTCGGGAGGTGATCACCCTTTGCAAAAGACCCCTACTTATTCTCCTCCTTCATTGCCTTCGAAGCTCCTTGATATAGCACAGTCTTCCCCTCTACGGTTCACTTTATGGATCTCGTTAAGGAGCCGCAGTTGCCTTCGTGGCAGGAGAGTTTTGATACGACCCAGGATGTCAGCTGTGGTGTACATAATTTGGTGTTTCACAGCCATCCATGGACTCCGAGTCGGCAGACTGAGCCACTTCGGAGAGGGGTGACCCCTGTCCTGGACACTCACCCCTCCTCAGGTGGACCGGCCTTCCAGCTAATGGAGAAGGCTCTGGCATCGACTGGCGATCCTGTGCTATCACTCTCCCCGCCCTCCTCTGGATCGCTATATACACAAGTTGCTCCTGGCGGACACCGGGCGCAAGGGCCTCAGGATATACTCCCACAGGAAACCCCTTTTGTGCTGTCTTCCCCAGCTACTCCATCTGAGGAAGTTCATCAAAAAAGCTTGTGCAAGAGGAAGCACATTGACTCCACAGAGGAGTCCCTTACTGAAGACAGACTTTGATGATGGGGAATTGTCCCCTCGCTCACCCTCTGAGGTATCCTTTGGTGATATTCTTGAAATTCTTAGAGAGGTGACTGGCAACCCTCGAAGCCTACCTCTGAAGAGTCTGTGTTCCTCCAGGCCTTTCGCACCTGGCCCCCTACCTCCTGGGTTACTTTACCTGCTGACGAACTGTTCCGGATTGTCGTGCAGCATGCGTGGAAGGTTCCTGACACCGATGAGGCCATTCCCCAGAGGCCAGATAAAATTTTTTCTCCTCCTGCTACTGACCCCCATTGGTCCAAGGGTCTTCCTGTAGATGCTTTTGGTGACAGCCAAAACAAAAAAGGACCTGGCGGAAGAAGAAAGCCAGACTGTCCATCCACCCAACAAAGAGTCCCATGCTCTGGACAGACTAGGGAAGCGTACTTTTGCATCAGCGACCTTTGCAGTCAGGTCCCTGAACTATATGGCACACTTTACCAGGTTTCAAAGAGATTTAATTTCTGAGCTCTCTGAAACTTTGGCTGGTGCCGTGTCTGATGAGGTCCATGACAAAGTGGCCTCAGCTAGCCACCATTGAATTGATATCTAGCTCCTCCATGCGCCTGATGTCTCACGAATCAGAAGGAGCAGCTAGAGCGGTGAGTTCAGGCATTGTTCTGAGATGACGAGCCTGGATGCCCTTGTGTAATTTCGCGGAACCTTTCAAGGCTTCCTTTCTCAACATTCCCATCGAAGCCTCTTCATTTTTTGGACCCAAGGTTAAAAGCACACTGGCCAGATGTGAACAGGACGGTAAGACCCTTTCTGCCGTGGGTGTCCATTGTTCTTCCCCTCAACGGGCTTTCTCCAGAAACCAGAAGAGTGGGAAGATATGGTACAAAAAGTCTCAGGGTCCTTTCCGTGACACACGGGCCAAGTTCTCCCCTACAGGCAGAGGGGGAAACTCACAGAGAAGACACCCTTTTCGGGGCAGAGGGGGTCCGCGTAACCAGGGTTCTAGGGACACTTTCTTTGGCCAATCCTACCAGCGCTCCTGAAGAGCGGCCCAACTGCTTTCCTCTGGAAGTGGTTGGGGGTCGTTTCTCTTTGTACCCTTCTGCCTGGCTAACCATCACCACTGATTCTTGGGTACAAAGGATAATAACCAGAGTTTATCATATTCCCTTCGATCTTTGTCCCAGTCCCCCAACAAACTTACCCGAAGTTCCACCCAGTCAAAGGGAAGAAGCTGCATTAGAGACATCAAAGCTGCTAAGAAAGAGTCATCCAAATAGTCCCTCCAGACCAGATAGGATCCGGATTCTACTCGAGACTATTTTTGGTGCCAAAGAAAACCGGGGACTGGAGACCAATTTTGGATCTCAGCATATTGAACAAGTTTGTAAGAGTACAAAAATTCTGGATGGTTACAATAGTCTATCCTTCTGCTTTTGGAAAAAAGACGATTGGATGTGCTTGATAGACCTTCAAGATGCGTACTACCAAATAAAAGTGGACAGGCCATCAAGAGGATTCCTTCGCTTCCGTGCGAGAGACAGTCACTACCAGTTCAGAGTACTGCCCTTCGGACTCTCTACAGCCCCCAAAGTGTTCACAAAGTGCATGGCAGTCGTCACATCTCACTTGCGACTACAAGGATTCCAGGTGTTTCCATACTTAGATGACTGGCTCATCTCTGCCCCCACCAGACATCTCTTGAAAGAAGCAGTGGCATACACTCTCTCCTTTCTGCAGAAAGGCTAGGCATAGCCATAAACTGGCAAAAATCCAGTCTTACCCCATCTCAGCCCACAAAATTCATAGGGGTCATCTTGAATACAAAGGATTGCAGAGCATCCATTCCAGAGCACAGAATTCTAAGGCTAAAGCAACAACTGATCCCAATCCTTTCAAGGGAGAAATCCACAGCTCATTCTGTTATACAGTTGTTGGGTTCCATAGCAACCTCCATCACCATTGTCTCCCTGGCCAGGTTTCACATGAGGCTTCTACAATGGCTACTGCTCACCCAATGGTATCCCTTTCAGTATCCTCTTTCAGCCAAGATTCTGGTAACTCACAGGTGCAAACAGGATTTAAATTGGTGGATGACCCACAACCCATCACAGTGGTCTCGCCCCTTCTGCCCCCAACAATCCAAGGCTACAGTGACCACTGACGCCTCCCTGATGGGGTGGGGGTGGGGGCTATGTCAGGAACAGACGGTCCAAGGTACTTGGTCCGAAATGGAGGCCCATCCGCATATAAATGTTCTAGAGCTGAGGGCGGTGCTTCTGGCATTGCAAGCATTCCATCCCCTGCTGCCTTCTGAGACTATTGCAATACAATCAGACAACATGGCGGTGGTCTGGTACATCAACAAACAGGGCAGAACCAAATCTTACCCACTCTGTCAAGAGGCCATGAGAGGATATGGCAATAGGCGATGGCTACCAACCCGTTTTCTTCTAGCAATGCACATTCCCGGGAGTTCCAACGTGATATCAGACAGACTCAGCAGGTGTATTCTACAACCTCACGAGTGGTCCCTGAATCCCGTGATAGCGGTGGAGATTTTCAACCACTGGGGTCTTCCTTGCTCTGACCTCTTTGCGTCCCCAATCAACTACAAATGCAGCAACTATTTCGCCCTGATTTCCCCATCTGGGACAGTCACACAGGGACGTTCTAGTCCACGATTGGCCATTGGGTCTACTTTATGCATTTCCACCTCTCCCCCTCATTCCCCAGTTTCTGAAGAAAGCCCTCCGGTTGAAGAGCAAAGTGATCCTCATAGCACCATATTGGCCTCGTCAGATTTGGTTCCCCTTCCTTTGGCCTCACCTGCTAGATCAACTGTGGATTCTCCATCCAACCCCGGGGTTGAGCTCCCATCCACAGAATCTGATTCACCCCACCTTAGACAGCCTGAAGCTCACAGCTAGGCTCCTCCAATTCGCTTGATTGCCAGGCAGAATGATCTTTCTTTGCCAGTACGTGACATTCTTATTGCATCTCATAAGTCTTCCACCAGAATTACTTATCTAAGCAAGTGGAAAAGATTTACTTTTTGACTGAAAGAAAAGCAGGTAGATCCTTTTTCAGCACCAGTGTCGATAGTACTGGAGTATCTAGCCACTCTTTTTCAGTCCGGTCTATCGGCCTCTACCATTAGAGTTCATTTGGCTGTAATATCTAATTTCCATGATGCTGTCCAAGACTCCTCTCTTATGTCACACAAATTATGTAAGACTTACATAAAAGGTGTGAATCATCTAAAACCCTTTTTTTAGAGAACTTACTCAACCATGGGACCCGTCATTAGTTCTACAAGCTTTGACAATGCCACCTTTCGAAAAATACTTGTCATGGAAAACCTTGTGTTTGGTCGCCATTACTTCTGCCAGACGTATTTCTGAGCTTCAAGCCTTATGCATCAAGAGTCCATATTTGATTTTTCATAGTGTCATTGAGAACTAATTCTTCCTTTCTGCCAAAAGTGATATCTGAAATGTCCATTAATCAAACCATTGAATTGCCAGTTTTCTTCCCCAACTATTCAAACAAAGGAGAGTATTGCCTACATACCCTAGATATTCACAGGCAAATTCGCTTCTACTTGAACAGGATTAAAGCGCCTCGTAAATCAGACCAGTTATTTTAGGCCTATTCTGGACCTAGATTATGATGTGCTGTTGCTAAGGTCACATTGGCTAAATGGTTGAAAGACTGTGTGACCTTCATTTATAGACAACGTAATGTTCCATTACCTACTACCATAAAGGCTCATTCTACAAGGTCGGTGGCAACTTCTCCTTCCTTCCATGCCTGAGCTTCTTTACATGACATTTGTGCAGCTGCAACTTGGGCTACCCCTCATACCTTCATCAGTCATTACAAATTGGATTTGGCCTCCAGGGGAAGAGCATCTTTTGGTTCTATGGTGCTCAGGAATGTCCTTCCATGAGACCCTCCCAGGAATAAAGGTAGCTGGGGACTCTGTCCCATATGTAAGGAATGAACGAGGATTAGCAATATCAGATAAAGAAGTTATGTCTTACCATAACGTTCCATCTGTATTGTTGATCCTCATTCAGTCATTACGACCCTCCCTCTTTCCCCCTACTGTGGCTTATAGTGGATCTCACCATCCGGTTCTATTAGGTCATTTGACCATAGGTAGCCTCTACCTTCTTTTGACTTGCAAACTCAATCTGAGGTAACAGGGCGAGGGGAATTCTGGGTAAGAGTTTTAGCTCTAGAGTTTGTAGTTGACGTGAGCATGGAAGATGGCCAGCTCGGTTCTGAGGTCGGAACCAATACCCATACGTAATGACTGAACGAGGATCAACAGTACAGATGGAACGTTATGGTAAGACATAACTTCTTTTTCTTTAGGATAGCCCCTACCCCATTTTTCTTCCCGTCCACACCATGGTAGAGCAGTTTGAACTTACCTCTGATACACCTGGCCTTACTCCCCTCCCACCTAGTCTCTTGCGCACACAATATATCAACTTTCCTTCTCTCCATCACTTCAGCTAGCTCTTTACCAGTCATACTGCCAACATTCAAAGTTCCTACCCTTGCTTTCAAATTCCTAAACTTCTCCTCTCCTCCTAAAACCGGGCATGCCTAACTCCTCTCCTTCTCCTCTTTCTGTCAACAGTAGCCCAATTTCCACCAGCAGCATGTTGGCTAACAGTACTGATGGCGGTTCTTGTTAACCCGGGCCTGTACTGATCCAGTATGGAAATCTGTCTTATTGTCCACATGTTTGATCTGGCAGAAGTTTTACACCAGATGCCCTTCCTGACTTAACCCTCCCCATTTATCTGGGCTTGGGACCAGCACGAAGAAATACACTGGCTTTTCCATCCCAGTGGCTGGGTTACACTTGGAATGAACTGAACATGTGAATTTGGTAAAGAAAGGTTTTCAGGATGGCTATTCAGCAGAATACCTGGGACAGAGGAAAAGAGGAGTACTTGTATTAATTGCAAGAGGAGCTCCACTAGTGATAGAAGAGGATAAAAAAGATGATAATGGTAGATTTGCAGTCTGAGGAGCAGCTGGTAAGGGAGGAGGATTAAATTGGAATGTATTTATATTCCACCTAAAACTGCTATAATAGAACCTAAGAAAATTCTGGGATAAATAATTGGGTTTCAGCAAGGAATATTACTTTTAGGTGGGGACTGGAGTTTGATTTGAAGATGTGTCTGGGGGCGTGGGGTTCCAAAAGGGAAAGTAAAACAAAGGAGGGTAGACTTTTGAAGACATTTATGAAAATATTTGTCATGAAAGATGTACTAGGCGTTCGGAGTGAATTTACATATTCCCCAAGATACAAAAACTGGACTAGTCTAGACAGAATTTACATTCCACAGGAACATGCGGATTTAATTGAAGGTCCTGATATGCACCCAATAACTGTCAGATCATGCACCAATAATAACTAAAATAAAAACATAGGGTAATGCAATAAAAATTAGAAATTGTAGCTTTCCCACTTAACTGTTTTTTGGTACTAACTATAGGGCACAAAAACTTTTAGCACAACGACTCGGGCAGCAGAAAGTAGAAGGGGCTGTCTCCAAGCTTAGGAAGCCCGTAACAAGGAAGGCAACGAGATCCTGTAGAGGTATGAGAAATATTTGGGAAATTCTGTGAAAGTCTGTATAAAGCAGAGAATTATGGAAATCAAGAAAAGATACAAATGGAAATGTTTCTGGAAGAATTAAATATGCCAAGGTTAGAGGTAGATGAGGCTGAATTACTAACGGGATAGGAGGAGATGAGATAAAAATGATGTATAATCAATCTACAGGAACGTCTCCAGGAATAGATGGTATTCCTGTGGAAGTTTGGAAGCTAGGAGGGAAAAAAACTGATGAAGATCTGGAAGGTTTTAACAGTATTTTTTAAGAGAAGTACCACCAACATCCTGGAAGAAAGTGGTGGTAGCTGTAATACCTAAAGAGGGTAAAGATCCATCAGATCCTGTTTCATACAGGCCTATTTCAATACTAAACCATGATTATAAAGTGTTCAGTCTGTAATGGCTAAAAGAATGGCAAAAGTGATGTCAAAATTGATAGATATGGATCAGTGTGGTTTTGTGGAGGGGTGCCAAACATTTGACCAGATTAACAGAACATTGATGATCAAGAGGGAAGGAGAATGTAAGAAAATACCACCATCATTGGTGGGTCTTGATACAGAGAAAGCACTGGACAGAGTAAGCTAGGACTTTATGTACAGGGCAATGGAAGCATTTGCATTCCCTGATAAAATTATAAGGTTGATTTATGAGGATATATGAGGGATCGGAGGCAAAAAGTTAAGTGAGTGGGGTCCTCTGAATATTTCTGCTTGAGCAGAGGAACCAAGCAGGGGGTGTCTTCTTTCCCCTTTATTTGCATTATATTTAAAACCATTGGCAAAGAAAATAAGGGACTCAGAAATTCATGGATATAATTTGTGTGGTAGTCAAGAAAAGCTGGCTCTATTTTAGATGATATTTTATACCCGACAAAACCAGAAAAGGACATTATAGTGTTGTGGAACATTTTGAGACAGCTTCTTATCTTTTCAGAAAACAAAATTAATGAAGCTAAAACAGAGGCATTAGCGGTAAATTATGTAACCACATACAAATTGGTTCAGGAATACCCATATTTATCAACAAACCAACAAATCCAACTAAGAAAGTTTTATCTTGTGTTTTGAATTAAAGATTTTTATCTGCAGTGGCTCCAGTAACTACTTATTTTATTTTGAATATCCATATTTATGGGGCATTATAAAATAAAGTGTTTAGGATTATGTATTGAAAATTATTTTGTTGTGGCAGCTAAGGTTATGTGGGTGGAGACTAAACTGAAGGTAATACAAAAACTGAGAAAGTGGAAGCTCTGTGATATGGATGTAAGATACAAGCAGTTAAAATGTTTTTAGTCCTTTTAGTCTTATACACAGGCCAGGCAGACAGTGAACTATCAGTTAACCGAAACTCAAGCAACCGGCAAAAAAATATCGAAGAAATTTTATGTTGCACACACACACACACACACACACACACACACACACACACACACACACAGAAACATACCTTGCTTTTTTAGAGTTTTAAAAAGGAAGATAGGAATAAATTTCCCCTCTCCCCAACCTGAGAACAAGTCAAACCAAACAAATTGTATACGGTACAGGATTAGTCATGCCTGTCTTTAATAGTAACTCTCAAGTAACCAGAAACTATAGTTATCCAGCATCTAACAGTCTCCATAGATGCCTATTAACTGAGAGTTTACTGTATTTTTATCAACCAGAGAAGTTGTGGATAGCAATTAATAAAGAGCTGAAGTATTTTATCTGGCCCACTCCAAAATGGCGGATTCTACTTCCTCAGACATACCTCCACCCCTTGAGAAAAAGCTTAAATGGCTTAGGCCAGACACACTTTCTCATTCTGACATACCTGCTGAGGTTTCAGAACCCATGGTGCATCTCACTCCACCTCAGATACCTTCTGCAAAGACCTCACTGTAGGCTGGTATGACGTTGAAGGGCCTTGCATCTGAGGAATCCACAGAGAAAAGTGAATTCCGGTTTATCTCAGAGGGTCCAGAGGGCAACCCTCAGATAGTCTTTAGGGAATAGGTCCCAGATAAACTAGTCAACGTACATCAGGGATCTGAACCATTATGCTCGGCTCAGGTGGAAATTTGCCAAAAAAGAAATAGCAAAGAGCTAAGCATGTCTCTTCTCCTCCTTTTTTCAGCATCTGCTCAAGGTCATTTTATCACTGAAGTTTCCTTCCTTTTCTTTCTAACTAAGAACATCTTGTTTGGCCCACAAGTAGCTAACCTTTTCAAAATCCCTCTGAAACAGTGAAGAGGAATGAAGGACTACAGACAGCTTCTGCTAATCGGTATACCCAAGTACCAGAGGAATTGTCTGACCAAACCCACCTCCTTTGTCTGAAGAAATCCTAGACCCAGTCGAAAACGCAAGAGAGACCCCAGAAGGAGATTCCCAGAAAAAAACTCTGGAAGGCATCCCTTTGGGGAAAAATCTCTGACAATCTAAGGACTCCTCCATCCCTCAGACCCACCGTGCTCCTCTCAGAAAGGCTTACCCAATCTTTTGCCACCTGGGAAAAGATTACTTTAGACCAGCGGGTTCTTTCTGTCATAAAAAAGGGGTTATGCCACTTCTTGGATGGAGATTCCACCATTAAATGGCATATCTTCCCCTCCCCACCACAAGCTCCGTCTGCTTCCACCCATTCTACAAGAGCTGTAAGCACAAGGCACAATAGAACCAATCCCCAAAAAATTTCTGAGGAGGGGATTTTACTTCAGACTTTTCCTAGTGTCAAGAAAAGAAGGGCAGTGGAGATCCATGCTGAATCTCTCTTTACTAAACACATCTGTAAAAGTATCAGCCTTCAAGATGCTTTCACTGCACACTGCAGCCCTTCATACTTTCCTGGTATTTCTAGAACTGAAAGATATCCCCACATACCAATTCACCCCCCCCCCCTTTTGCAGGAAATTCCTCAGGTTTTGTTGTGGGTCATCATACTTTTATGGGTCATCATACTTTTAGTTTACTGCTTTGCTTATTGGGCTCTCCACAGCTCCAAGAGTTTTCACAAACTGGCTGGTGCTAGTGATTGCCTTCTGTTGAACACAGGAAGTCTAGTTTATTCCCAAATCTTATGATCCAAGTTGTCTTGCCACAGTTACTTTTGCAGCACCTCCAGTTCTTAGTTGACTCCAGGAAGCCCTCCCTGCAGCCAACTCGGGAACTATTTTTTCTGGTCTGCAGGGTGGACAGAAAAAGATGCAGTTTTATCTATCTCAGGACAAAGTGAAGTGCCTAACAAACTACTTCCACAGCCTTGCCTCACTCAGCCAGT
Organism: Protopterus annectens; assembly: GCF_019279795.1. Classification (NCBI taxonomy): domain Eukaryota; kingdom Metazoa; phylum Chordata; order Ceratodontiformes; family Protopteridae; genus Protopterus; species Protopterus annectens. Next base: position 1,673,362,912 of record NC_056741.1, read on the forward strand.
GCTCTGCCAGGGAGGTCCTAAGGGCTTTGGGATTCATGATGGCTACTATCCCAATGCTTCCTCTAGCCAAACTGCCTGAGAATTTGTAGTCCCAGCATTCTCACCCTCTAGACACCGTGATTCCTCTATTACCTTTTCTCAAAAGGGACCTCTTATGGTGGAAGGACCAGGAGACACTCAATCCAGGACTTCCCTTCACTCCTCCAGACCCAGTTCAGAAAGCGTACACTGATGCCTCAGGCAAGGCATGGGAGGCCTGGACAAGGACGCATTACAGGGCAGGTGACAGAGCTATTAAAGGAGCACATCAACCTGAAGGAGATGAGGGCCATCATAGAACCTCTTCAAGTTTTCTCTCATGTCTAGAAACCAGATCTCCAACAAACATTCACAGAGAACACAACTGTCTTGGGGAAACAGAGCATACCAATTGTGCAGATTGGCATAGAGAGCCCTAGGACCTTTTCTCCCAGAGCAGAGTTTCACTCATAGCCATGTAAGATTCCCTCAGAAGGCAACGTGTTAGCAGGCACATTAAGCAGGACCTTGGAAGACCCTCATTAATAGACCCCGAACATATTTTCTTGGGCATCCTTCAACATTGGGGGACACCTCAGATCGGTTTGTCTCGGGGAAAACAATAAACAGCTCCCCTTCTTCTGCACTCAGGGCTCTTGCCCCTCAACCTGGAGGATTGATGATTTCCATTTTCAGTGAACACCTCTCTCTTCCCCTAGTGCCTCTCATTCCAGGAGTTCTTCTAAAGGTCCAAAGGAAAAAACAAATCTTTTACTGGTGTCCTTCTTTTGGCCAAGACAGCATTAGTTTCTTGTGTTTTTCATCTAGCCAGGGGTATGTGCTACAAACTACCACTGCAAGAAGATCTCATCACACTGCAGAAGGTCTCTACTATACCCCCAACCTGTCATTCCTAAACCTAACCCTGTGGAGGATAGTGTCACCATTTCTCTGAGGATGTGATTCAGGTTCTCCAAGAATCTAGGAGACCCACCACTAGAAAATACTATGTAGCCAAATGGAAGAGATTTTTAATTTGGTGCCATAGGACTGGACAGGATCCCAACAGATCAGAGGTACCTTCTATACTGAAAAAAATCTGTATGAGCCCATGCTTACAAGTCTGGCATATTTTTCCATTAAAGTCCAGCTGCCAACTATCTCTGCCAGTTTACCTCTCAGTTCCCTACTTGTGTCTACACCTGAGGTTAAACTGTTCCTTAAAGGAGCTCCGCATATTAGGCCACCAAGGAAGGCCATAACCCATCTCTGGGACCTCATCTTTGTGCTAGAAAAGCTTACCTTACTTCCTTTTGAACTAGCTGGATCAGCAAATCTGAAATTCTGCATCTAGCAAACTATTCTTGTGGTCCTCACTTCAGCTAGGAGAGTCCCAGAGCTTCATTCATTTATGGCTTTTCCCTTTTTTCTTATTTTCACATGGGCAGGGTGACCTGAGGGATAACCCTTCATTTATGGCCAAAGTAGTGAATGGGCTCCGTCTCCTCTCTCATTCAGGTCATAAACTTTCCCATTTTCCTCCCTAATCTACAGAATCTAACAGAAAGGCTCCTACACTCTGTAAATGTTTACATACAGCTAAGATTCTGTCTGGACAAAACAAACTCATCCAAAAGTCTGAACAGTTTTGTCTCTTTCATGGACTCAGAAGTTGGTCAACCAGCATCTAAGCAAATCATTGTAAACTGGATTTTTAAGGCCATCTTCTTTGTTCTCTGCATGGCAAATCTTTGCCCCAACGGCCCTGAGCTCATTTTACCAGGGCAATGTCATCCCCTGGGGCCTTTTAGAAAGCAGCCCACTTGGTCTTTGTATATACCTCCACTAAACATTACAGGATTGATTACTTTTCAAGGTCTTGAGCTGCCTTCACTAGATCAGGCCTTTCTGACCTGTTGTGTAACTCTGCTATCTCTTAGCCAACCCACCCTTACGTTCCCTTCAGCTTTGGGAATTACCCACTTGTTGAGAGTACTGCAGTGCTGCAACAGTGATTGCAATCAGGTTGTTTCTTTGGCTTTTCCCGGTTAGGGGTCGCCACAGTGGAACTCCAGTCTGCTAATGATTGGCAGTAGATTTTTATGGTGCCGAGTTGCCAGCCCGAAGCCCAACCTTCAGCAAAGGCACGCCCATTCACGCATGTCTTTCGAACACCACTCGACCACGGGGAGGACATGCAGACTCCACACAGAAGGCACTCCAGCCAAGAATCGAACAGAAGAACCTCTTGCTGTGAAGCAACAATACTACTGCTGCACCACCACAGCTAGTGATTGCAATCAGGACATAGTATAATGGTGTAAGAACTTGCCATAACAGTAGATGTCCTACTGATCAGTGTTGCAGTATTCCTTTCCCACCCTCCTTCCCCTCTGTGGCTATTTTTAATTCTGTCCTGTCTCCTTCTCTTTCTGCCGTATGAACAGTACCCTAGACAAGGGGCCTGCTCACCACTTAATGCTCTGCCTCTCCTAGCTGACCACTTCTTTCTCAGGGGTCTGCAGGCCACTGGTTTGGAGATGGTATGAATTACACTTGTACATCTGCTTGTGTGCTGAGGTCACATGTCAGACATACAGTTTAAGAATACTGCAACATTTCAGTCAGAACGTCTACTGCTCTGGTAAGTTCTTACACAACTATGCTGTGTCCTGACTGAAGTCAGTGTTGCTCTAATCATTCACTTAACCAGATACAACTTCCGCCAAGCTCCAGCTATCCTGAGGGAAACTTTGGAGGGAACCAGCTATTAGATGGTTCAATTATTCTTTCTTCCTTATACCCAGGTTGGTCAACCAGTTTACATGGCAGGACCGATATGGACCTCCACTAGAGTTTCTGCTGGCCTTGCCCTTCCCAGGCAAAGTTCGCCACCTTTCAGGTTCGACCTGGTACACTCATGCTTCTTCTTCAGTCATTGTACAGTGGGGTCTCGTGCCCACCCTCAAGCTTGAGCACCTGTTAGTCTCCTTGGTCTGCATACTGAAGTTGTACTTCTTGCAGCTGTGCTTAGCTATCCAGGACATTTTACTGAACAAGTTTGTTATTGTTAAACAGTTGGTAAGCTCTGCATGGTGTTGTGTGTATTCATGTAGTGCTGCTTGTAGCTTTGCTGTGTATATAAACAGCAGCCATACAGAACGTTGTACGGAGTGAGATTTTTTTATTTCTTCTTCATTTGTTATGCTGGCAATTGGCATCTGATGTAAAGCAGAAAATATGCATTGAATTAGGGAATCTTAAACTGTAGCTGTTTACATGTACATGTTCATGTTACCACACAGGGTGGACATATATCTTTTAGTGCCATAATGCAGTTCATTCTTCCTGATGACTGCATCTTTTCATTTTTGCCACTAGAGGTGTCAGAAAGGGTAAAATGAATTGGACCTTAACTAGCTGATGCAGTCTGTGGTTTGTTCTTATTGGTGGAAGAAACTGTGGTTTGCCATTTGGTGTCATAATGACTGATTTGGTTTCATGAATCAGATAATAACCTAAGATTATGATAAGCAATTTTTACATATCGTCGTGGGAACTTTTTGACTTCTTAAATCCCAGAGCACTTTTCTAATATTGTGTTTCCTTAATTTAGAAAGCTGCTTCAGGAAAGAAAATTCATCCACCCACAGGAAATAAAAGCATGTCGTACTTGCCTAGCAAATCAGACAGGTGACTTTTTTTCCTTACATTGTACTACTTGGTACTGGAAGACAGTGTGAAGGTTCTAAAGTGCAGTGGAGCTTAGTGTGTTATTACTTTTCAGGTCATTCTAATTATTGGGAGAAAACAGTAACTGGAGTTTGAAGTAATCATATCTGTTTGAAAGGTGTTTTAGTATTGGCCTAGGGAGTATTCTGAAGTTACCATCTTGGTGTCTTTTTTTGTAATCTCTAGATTCCACACAAGGAGATGCACTCACTGACTCCCAGTGCATGCTTACGATACTGTGTACCTACTCATTTGGGTGTGACTTGCTTTTGTGCTCCATATTGATCCTTTTGTGCTTCAGAAGAAAGCTTCCAGGTTTGATGCTGTATAGGTATAAACACTGTGATGCCCTTCTATTCATACGCTGTAGTACTCATGACATGGGGGAATCCACCTCCAGCTGACTCGTACATCCGGCCAGTATACAAAAGTCTAATGCTACTGTGAGGTACATGCAACGCCACACATCAACAAACGTACTTCAGTCATAAAGAAGCATCTGGTATAAAGTAGATGTCAACACGTACCAAGTTCAGAACTTTTCTGCCGCCTGTCAAGTAGCCTTTTCCAGTCATCACTCATCAGGTAAGTTGCGAACATTGGTTCAGATAAGTACCCCGTTGTTTTTTTTTTCTTTAATTTTTTGGTTACGTTATTGTGCTGTGATTGCATGTCAACTAAGGAGGGCAAGTGTAAGTGTGGAAGACAGATTCCACATGAGGACTCTCCTGACCTTTGCTTGTTTTGGTTAGGCCAAGACCACGACCATACCACCTGTACTGTCTGTAAGGCCTTCGTACCCAAAACCCTTCACAACCATTTAGCTTCCCTGAAATTATAGCTTGAGAAATGGGCACCTTAAGTGTCTTGCTTGTGATGTAGAGGTGGCATCAGGCTCATCAGACAAGCCGTAACCTAAAAAGGCCAAGAAGCCACAGCCTGCAGTATCCCCTGCTCCCTCTCTTCCAGGTGTCTCTCTTGAGACCGATATGGGCCCAGAGGCCATCTCAGAGTCTGTAAATGTTCCTTCAGTGGGTACCATAGTGGAGGCTGTGAAGGACCTACCAGCACGTCCATGAGGAAATTGCAGGTGTCCAACTCTGGCATAGGGGGAACCATGACTTGTAATTACTGGAGGCCTGCGTGGCATCACCCAGATCATTGTGCGGGAGGATGTGCCTACTGACATTGTGGAGTACAGATCGACGTCTGGCCCATCCACCTTCCACCGCATGGAGGCTCCTAAAAGAAAAAGGTCAAGACTAAAACATGTTTCTCTGGTCCCTCAGGATCAAACACTTGATTGACAGGCCTTCTCGATGCCTTTATGGCCCCACGTCAGACCTTGGCTCCCTCTCTCTCCTCCTGCATTTCCTCTTCCTACTCCCTTAAAGAGGACCTCTGAGGAGATTTCTTCAGATGATGAGCAATCATCAGGAGATGAATCCCTGGCTTATTATACCCAGATTTCTTCCCCTTTGGGTTACGGCTCACCAGAAGAGGAATCTAATGATATGGACTCTCTTGGGGAGGATATCTCCTTTGGGGAGACTATCCCGAAGATGAGACAGTTCTTCAAATGGGACTGTTGCCAAGTTTCTGACCTCCAAAAAAAGGTACTACAACCTTCTACAGATGGACTCCTCCTCTCCGTCTGTAATACCCCCATTCTGCCAGCCTTCTTAGATGCCTTTACAGGTGCTTCTAAGTACCCTGACTCCCTGTTCTCCAGCCCCAAGTGCCCAGATAGATTTTATAAGGTGCCTGAGGACTCCAAATTCCTCTTCAAATGCCTCTCTGCTGAGACTGATGCCATCTCAGTCACTGCAGATAAGGCATCCAAATTACTGCCTTCTACCTCCTTGCTTCCCTCCGATAAGGAGAGCAAAGTCATGGAGAGACATATTTCTTGGCACTTTTATTAGACACAGGAAAGCTTCTTTCTGAACTCCCTGATTCTCCCACCAAGACTAAGCTCTCCTCCATTCTTAATTCTTTGGCCCAGGTTGCAAGGCACTCCATTAAGTGCAGTTATTATGCCATAGAGGCCTCAGCTGGGGCAGCTGCCTCTAGATCTGTCTTGAGGAGGGAGGAGGTATTCATGGCTCAGGATCCAACCTTTGCTTGGTGATGTGAAAGCTAAGATCATGGATGCCTTTGTAGAGAGCAAAGCCTTGTTTTGTAACTCAGCTGCATAGCCTTTTAAGTCTTGAAAAGGGCAAGAAGTTGCAAAATTTAAAACATATTTTTGTTCCCCTGTCCCCAGGTTTCAGAGGAATTATCCTACCAAAATCACCTTTATCAGAAATCCTGCTAGGCCACTGTCTTCCAAAGGTAATAGAGATTCTAGGAAACCACTCCCATCTAAGTCCTCCTCTTCTTCTCTCACTCAGAAACAGCCCTTTCAGGCAAAGCCTGGTAGTCTATGACTACCTGCCTCCAGGCCCATCAACTTTTTTGTCTCTCTGCCTCCCTCCCTCTCTCTCCCTCTTCAGCTTGGAATCCGATAACCCAGGACTCTTGGGTCCTATCCATCATCCATCAAGGATATTTCATGGTGTGGGGAAACTCTTCCCTCCTACAGGGGCATGCCACAACCCCCGAAAGAACTGGAATTTTTCCTCCAGATCATATCCAGCCTTCTCTCTCAAGGCAGTATTCAGGAAGTCCCACCCTCCTAAGTTGGAAAAGGATTTTACTCCAGGATGTTCCTGGTTCCCTGGAAGAATGGGCCTAGACCTTTCCCATCTAAACACCTTTCTGAAAGTTGCCACCTTTCTTATGCTAACATTACCCACCTTTCTTCCACCTGTGCTTCCCCAGGCCTTTATGGTGACATTAGACATCAACGATACCTACCTTCATATCCCCATTCACCTTTGGTTCAGGAAATTTCTTTGCTTTTCTATTGCTTCCTCACATTTTCAGTTCTCTGCTTTGCCCTTTGGTCTGTCTACTGCACTGAGGGCCTTCATAAAATGCTTTTCTCCTCTCATATCCTACTGTAGACTACAGTGTGTACAGATTTTTCCTTACCTAAATAACCTACTCCTCCAGGACCTATCTCCAGAGATCCTTCTGGCGAATCTCTTCTTCACAGTGTCTCTCCTGGAAGAGTCTGGGTTTCACGATAAACTGGCAGAAGTCCACTCTGATCCCTTCCCAAAATCACATTTTTCTTGGCTGCAAGATTCAAACAGATGTAAGATGCTAACCTCCTTACGGCCAGAAAAGGTGCTGTCATTTAATTCCTATTTCCAGGACCTCTTGCTCCATCAATCTGTGATGGCCAGGGACTTTGTATGCCTTTTGGGGTTCATGGCCTCCATGATTCCCATGCTCCCTTTAGCCAAGTTACACATGAGAAAATTCCAGTGGTTCTTGAAGACAGTTTGGATACAGTGCTTTCATCCTCGGGACGTTGTTACCCCACTCCTGCCCTGCATGAAAAGGGAATTAGACTAGTGGATATTTCAGGTTGCAAGGAATCTAGGTCTACCCTTGAAACCACCTCTCCTTATTCAAGAGCTGTACATGGATGCTTCAGATTTAGGATGGGGTGTAGCACTGGAATTCTGGAAGGTCAAAGATGCATGGTCTCCAGTCCAAACAAGGGAGCACATCAACATCAAGGAGATGAGGGGCTTGATTTTTGCCCCACAAGTCGTCAAGCCTATGCTTTCCCCAGGGGTCCTAAGGTGGTTCACAGACAATACCACGGTCCTCTGGTATGTCAACAAACGGGCAGACGAAGTCTTACCTCCTGTGCAGACTGGCTTTACAGGCCTGGGAGCTAGCCTTGCAGAGTCAGGTCTCACTTCAGGCTATCTACATTCTATTTACTCAGAATGTTGTGGCAGACACACACAGAAGGTCCATGACTCAATCCAATGAATGGCTTACACAGGAATGTGTTTCTGGACATGGCCCATCGATGGGGTATACCTCAGATCTCTTTGCCTCCCCCATGAACAGACTGTTTCCTAAATTTTGTGCCAGAATCCCTCATCCCTTGACATGGAAGGTGGACGTTCTATCTTTCTCTTGGAATGGAATGTTTCTGTATGCACTCCCGCCATTCCCACATCTCCAAAAGGTCCAGCTAAAAATCCAGTGGGAGCAACCACAAATGTTGCTGGTGACCCTCTTTTGGCCAAGACAACATTAATTCCCCCTCCTCCTGCATTTAGCTAAGGGCAATCGCCACAAGTTACCCCACAGAAAGGAGCTACTCACACAGGGCAATTTATTTGACATTTGTTAATCAGGTTAGTCCAACTGGGACAAAGCCTGTTTTCATTGGAGACCCGGGGAGAAAAGCGCCATAAACATTCAATAATTACATTAAGTAAAACAAACTATACAAAGACCTAAACAATAAAATTTAACATTACTGGTACTTTTGAATAAGCATTGTAGCATAAAAAATACAGATAGACCAAGTCTTAGCAAAGCTAAAAACCAGTGCAAATAAAATTGGCAAAGAAAAATATAATAAATGAAAAAGAATGAAAGAATTTATAATTTACAGAAAAGAAACAGAGAGGAGAGAAGGAAAGAGTGATATAGTTGCCAAAGAGAAATAAGGAGAAAGGTATGGTTTCACAGATGTAGAAGTAAGAATAAGAGAGTAGTTTAATTAGAGAGAAAATTTAGTCAGGAGGAAGGTAGCACAGACGTAGTTTATTTTCCTTAAAGTGAAAGTTTACTGACTTTCTAAATAGGAATTTGGATCTGATGCGTCGGATGTTGAAGTAATCTCAGCAGGGTAACAGTTATAGAGATTTTTTCCTATGTTGGACTTGGTTTGAGAATGGTTAGGAGATATTGTTCAGAGCTATGTAGGGTTGTAGTAGGGGTATAGAAGGAGATGACAGATGAAATGCTGGGATGGAAAGTTGGTTGGTTTAGAATACAATGAATGATATATATATATATATATATATATATATATATATATATATATATATATATATATATATATATATATATATATATATATATATATATATATATATATATATATATATATATATATATATATATATATATATATATATATATATATATATATATATATATATATATATATATATATATATATATATGTATATATATATATATATATATATATAGATATATATATATATGTATGTATATATATATATATATATATATATATATATATGTATATATATATATATATATATATATATATATATATATATATATATATATATATATATATATATATATGTATATATATATATATGTCTATGTATATATATATGTATATATATATATATATATATATATATATATATATATATATATGTATATATATATATATATATATATATATGTATATATATATATATATATATATATGTATATATATATATATATATATATATATATATATATATATATATATATATATATATATATATATGTATATATATATATATATATATATGTATATATATATATATATATATATATATATATATATATATATATATATATATATATATATATATATATATATATATATATATATATATATATATATGTATATATATATATATATATATATATGTATATACACACACACACACGCACACACAAGGGAACTCTAGTACAGCCACAGATGTTAACTCTAAACCTGACTCTGACAGTAATTAGGGTTTTGAGTCCCTTCAGACACCCCTTTTCTGAGGAAGTGCTTCAAGTTTTGCAGGAGGCCAGAAAACCCACAACTAGGAAATCCTACATTTCCAAATGGAAGAGGTTTTCCATCTGGTGTCACAAAAAGGATTTATAACCGTTATTAGTGGATGTCCCAGTGGTTTTGTCCTATCTGTGTGAATTGATGCATGGGCTGTCTTTCTCCACTTAAAGCCCATCTTTCTGTTATCTCTACAGGTCTGTCCATGTCGCCACCTTTAGTTTCTAGGTTGAAAGTTAAGTTCTTCTTAAAAGGCATCCTTCACAGCAGGCCACCAAAGAAACTAGCTCCTCCTCCTTGAGACATCAGTTGTGTCTTGGAAAAATTAACCCTGGCCCCATTTGAGGCAGCAAGTTGTTCTCTACAGCATTGCACCTGGAAAACTGTTCTTCTCGTGGCAATTACTTCTGCCAGAAAGATATCTGAGATACAAGCTCTGATGTCCACATCCCCCTTCACAGTCTTCCATAGGGATAGGGTCTCTTTACCCACTAATCCTTCCTTTATGCCAAAGGTAGTCAGAGTGATCTCTGTCAGTCTGTCAACCTTCCAACCTTTTCCCCTTCTCCTCAATCCTCCAGTGAGAGGATTCTGCCCACTTTAGACATGCACAGGCAATTCGGATACTACTTGAACAAAACAATTTCTATCCATAAGTCTGACTCCCCGTTTGTTTCTCATCACCCAAGGGTTCTGGGTCAACCTTTTTCTAAGCAGACTATCTCCTCTTGGATTTCAAAAGCTATTTCCTTCTGTTACATAACCAGTGGAAAGAATCTGTCCTCACCTGTTAGGGCACATTCCACTAGGACATCATCTTCCCCTGGAGCTTTCTTTAAAGGGTTGGACACTTACTCTACCCTGGAGGCAGCTACCTGGTCTTCTGTTCATACCTTCACTAAACGCTATAAACTAGATATCATTTCCAGGTCCAGAGCTGTGTTTGCCAGAGCTATTCTGCATGGTTTTGTGGAAAATGCTTCTTCTCCGTCCAATTCTTCTTCTGCATGACCTTTGGCACTCTCCCTGTGCAGCATATTAATAGAAGAACGTAGAATAGTTGAGTAAAATTGTACCATAACCATAGGTGTCCTTCTCTTCTATATGCAGCAGTATTGTTTTCTCCCCCTGTCTTCCCCCTGATGCTTGCCTGGTGCCTAGTGGTCTGTTTTTTTTCACCTAAGATCAGACTGGTGCTTTTCTGGCATTCATTTCTGAAGTTGGTACGTGCAGACATGCGCTTTTTACCCGACATCTCTTTATGACCAATGTATGTTTGCTGATGTGCAGCGTTGCATGTACCTTGCAGTAGCATTAGACTCTTGTATACTGGCCAGATGTACAAGTCAGCTGGAGGCAGACTCCCCGATGTGAATACTGCAGCATATAGAAGAGAATGACATCTATGGTTATGTTAAGATTTTACACAACTATTCTTTCCCACTGTTTGGGGTCGGATCATTTCACGTATTCTTGAAAGTGCTAGTTTTACTTTGGTCACTTGCAAGTGACAGTGAGACACATTTTATACTTCTCACTGCTAAGAGGATGTCAGTGCTGTATAATTCATATTCCAATAATCAGGAGGGACTCACTGTTTTATAAAATAATAAACACTGAACATCAGTTGAAGCCTTAAACTCATAAAGCCACTACAAAGGCAATTTCTGCACCCCTTCTGTACTTGATTTTGTTCAGCTATCAAAAGATCGAACTTGTACCCCTCATTGTCAGACATTATTTAGTGGGGTCAGAGAGGTGCATACTACACTTCCACCACTAGGCGCAAGTCCTAGGATATTAACACCACCTTTTCTACTTTGGGCACCCAGTGGATGAAAACAAGTCGCTAATTATGTGTGGAGTATGCCCCAATGTCCTTCAAGGATGCATCTGCAGTCCTAACAAATGGGTTGTCCTGTCGTCAGGCAGCCCTTCGGTCGGCCGGATTCCAAAGTCTGGGTCTGGCCTCGGCTGGTGTCGCACTTCACCCGACGTCATCTCTGCTGGTCTTCGGGTATAAAGGCATCAGCCGACGCCATTTTCCTCAGTCTTTCTTGCCGCGTGGCGCCCGAAGCAGAAGCTGTTCGCAAATGCCGGTCGGTCAGATCCAGAGATTACTACTACCGAATGCAACTTCGAAGACTTCTAAAAGCTAAGTACCCCGTTGGGGACTCTTTCTTGCCTCAGCCGATGTCAGAAAAAGTAAATAACTGTTTAACTTGTGGGAAACAAATACCTCATAAAGATTTCCACTCTTACTGCTTACCTTGTTTAGGCCCAGACCACGACGTAGCAGCTTGTTTAGCCTGTGCTTCCTTCAACCGACGAACGCTTAGGCGTCGGTCAGAGTTTGCTGAACAGTTTTTCGGCTCAGACTTTGCGTACATTATGCCGTCGGATCCTCAGACTACCCAAATTGTTAAAAAACGCAAAGAAAAGGACCGACACTCGCGGTCCGCGGTTTCAGCCGAAACCACGGTAAAGCAAACCGCGAGTGTCTCTGTTTCGGCCGAAACCGAGCAAACGGTTCAATCTACAGCCGAATCCATGACTACTACCGAGGCCCCTTCTACCCTAGCTGAATCGGCCTCTGAAATTTTGCCTACTAATGTGGTTTCTCCAGAGTTATTGGACACCATCCCTTTGGATGTCTCTACCCCAGCACGTGGTGCTGCTAGGCCTCCTGCAGCCATGTCTATAAAGGCCTTTGCCAGGGCTAAAGCAGCCAAAACTGCTAAATCAGTGCCTGTTAAGCCCCCCTCTCACAGGCCCAGCTCCAGTTCTCAAATGCTTACTTTGGCAGAGGATCTCATCTCTTTAATAAGAGGATCCCAATCTCACCCAGACAGGGCCTCACAACCTCCAGAGAAGAGACCTAGAGTAGAGCCCCCTGAGCCAGGCTCCTCAGATGACTCTTCTGATGACTCAGACATTACAGACCATCCAGAGGCTCCTCTTTCTACTTATGAAGATTCTGATGCTGAAGAATCTTTTCCTTCTGCCTCTCCACCAGAGGAATTTTCCTTTGGGGAAACCTTACATGCCATGCGAGAGCAATTCCAATGGCAGGGACAAGATTTCTCAGATTCAAGAAAAAGGCTTAGGACCTTTTTACACTTACCGCAGCATAGGCCCTTAGCTATACCTCCAGTTCTTCCTGTTGTGGATGATGCATTTAATGATGTTTGCACTGCTCCAGATACTTTACCTCCAGCCCCTGCTAAGCCCGACAGGTTCTACAGGGTACCGGACACTCATCACCACTTATACAAGGCTCCTTTTGCAGATCCGAAGACTATCTCCCAGGGGCCTAAGGCAGTAGCTTCGACCTCAGCTAAAACCCCTCTCCCTTCTGATAGGGAATCCAGGTCCTTAGAGAGATGGGGTAAAAAAGTATACACCTCCGCTACTCTCTCAGCTAGAGCTTTGAACTGTCAGTTTCATATGATCCAATACCAAGAGTTTATGCTTGATCAGTTAACTAAGAAACTGTCCTCTGATGATTCCTTAGATAAGAAATATGTTCTAGAAATGGTGAATAACATTCAGCAGGTTAGTAACCATTCTTTAAAATGTGGCTATGATGCACTGGAGGCTTCATTTAGATCAGCCATGACTGGCACAGTTATAAGAAGGCAAGCATGGTTGAAAGAGCAGGTCTTGCCGGATCATGTTAAAGCAAAGCTTTTAGATGCTCCTCTGGACAAGGTCAGTCTATTTGGTTCTCCTGCCCAACAAGTAATGAAGAAAATCGAAGAGAAGGCAAAATCTGTACAAACAGTTAAAGATTTCTTACAGGTACAGCCCCCAAGGTTCAGCAGGAACTGGCCTTCCAAAAATTGGTCCTTTCCAGACTCCTCTAAAAATCAGAGAGGCAGGAATAGACGTTCCAGAGGCAGAAATCAATCCAGAGGAGGTGCCTACAGGGGACGCCAGTGGCAAGGCAATAACCAACGAGGCACGGATACAACCACTACCACTGCAACAGGACAATCACAGTGACTTGGTTCTAACACCGCCTACCAGGAAACAAATAGTAGCACCCTTGGGCGGAAAGTTAGCCTTATTTTCAAAAAACTGGCACTATATCACAAGAGACAACTGGATTTTGCAAACTATAGACCAAGGCTACAGGTTTCATTTCCACACCTTACCAACAAAAAGAGGAATGCCAAACCTGCCACCAAATCAAAAGTCAGAAGCCCTAAAACAAATAGCTCAATTAAAAAAGATGAGAGCTGTGGAAAGGGTACCACCTACAGAACAGGGCAAGGGATTTTACTCCAGACTCTTCCTAGTACCAAGAAAAGAAAACAGTTGGAGACCTATTCTCCACCTGTCCACTTTAAACACATTCATCATTGTTCCAAAATTCAAAATGCTGACCCTACACCAACTTCTTCCCATGCTGGGCAAGGAGTATTGGCTGGTAACTCTAGATCTCAAGGAGGCATACCTGCACGTCCCCATACGACCAATTTGCAGAAGATACCTCAGATTTCTTGCAGGATCAGAGCATTATCAATTTTCAGCATTGCCCTTTGGCTTATCTACTGCGCCCAGAGTGTTCACGAAATGCCTGGCATCAGTAATCGCTCATTGCAGGCTTCAGGGAATCCAAATTTATCCATACCTGGACGACTGCCTGATACAAGCGGACAACAAAAGCAAGCTGACACAAGATTTACAAAGAGTCATTTGCTTACTACAAGCCCTGGGATACACAGTCAATTTAAAAAAGTCAAAACTGATACCATCCCAGACAATAACATTCTTGGGTGCAGAATTGGACACAGTAAAACAGATGGCATTCCTAACTGCAGAAAAACAAGAACAACTTCCTCTGTACTTCTTGACACTAGCAAAGCAGAACAAACTAACAGCAAGGAAAGTACTACAGGCCTTGGGTTTCATGACATCCTGCATAATCTTGGTCCCCCATGCCAGACTGCACATGAGAAAGCTACAGTGGTACCTAAAGAATTTATGGTCTCAACACAAGCACAGCTTAGAAACCGAAATACCACTAATTCCATGCCTGAAACAAGAGTTCCTATGGTGGGCTCAGACATGCCAGGCAAACCCAGGATTGTCCTTCCACAACACTCAAGCAAGCCAAACCATAACAACGGACGCCTCAGACCTCGGTTGGGGGGCACACATGCTGGACAAGTGCATTCAAGGCCTATGGACTCCAGATCAGCTACACCTGCACATAAATCAAAAAGAGATGCTGGCAGTAAAACTAGCAATCCAGAATTTCAGACCATTCCTCAGAGAGGGCCAAGTGATAAGGACAGACAACACCACAGTCATGTGGTACATCAACAAACAGGGAGGCACTCATTCATACCCCCTATGCCGAATGACTCTGGACCTGTGGAATATGGCTCTGAGCTACAACATTCAATTGCAGGCAATATTTGTACCGGGAAAAGAAAACATCCTAGCAGACATGTTAAGCAGAACTACCTCGGATGCTCACGAATGGATGCTACACCCGGACATCTTCAAGGCCATCACAAAGAAATGGGGAATGCCACAAATAGACCTATTTGCATCCCCACTCAACCACCAGCTCAAGAAATTCTGCACAAGGACATACCACCCTCTTGCTTGGAAGGTGGAGACTCTATCCTTCAATTGGAAAGGCCTGACAGCATATGCATTTCCACCCCTTCCTTTGATGCACAAGGTACTACTGAAAATCAAAGAGGAACGTCCAAGGATAATTCTGATAGCTCCAAATTGGCCAAGACAACATTGGTATCCATTACTGAGGAGCATGTCTCGGGGGGGGGGGGGGGAACGTGGACGCTACCCCTGATTCCTTTGATGTTGACTCAGTTGCAACTACAACATCTTGCATCCAAACCTGAAAACTCTGCAACTCACTGCCTGGAACATTACATAAGAACTTCTAACCCAGACTTATCCCAAAGGGTTAAAGACATTATCCTTGAGGCCCGCAGACCTTCTACTAGAAGGAACTATGCAGGGAAATGGAAAAGGTTTGTCATTTGGAGTACGGAAAGAGGGAAAGATGTGTCAAAGGTAGATATTGCCAACATCCTGGAATATTTGGCAGAGCTCCTACATACTGGCCTGTCCTATTCCTCCATCAAGATACATGCATCAGCTATTTCTGCAGAATACAGCCTCGATCCCCCTGTCTTCTCGCATCCTCTACTCAGGCAGTTCCTCAGAGGAATTAAGAATGTAAAACCTCCTAGGAAACCACCGTTACCAGCATGGGACTTGAATTTTGTGCTAGAAAAATTGACACTCCCTCCATTCGAACCAGCAGCAACAGCAGATCTTCAACACCTATCCTGGAAAACTGCTTTCCTACTGGCAATTACTTCAGCAAGAAGGGTTTCGGAACTACAAGCTTTAATGGCAGTACAACCCTTCCTAATCTTCCATCAAGATAGTGTCCATGAGAACTAATCCTACATTTATGCCTAAGGTGGTATCCAGACTGTCTCTAAACCAGGCAATCCACCTACCTACCTTCTTTCCCAATCCACAGAACAAAGGGGAAAGACTGCTGCATACCTTGGATGTACATAGACAGTTGTGCTACTACCTGGACAGAACCAAGGGCAATAGAAAAACTGACCAGCTCCTAGTAGCCTATGCAACAGGAAGGGAAGGAAAAGCAATTTCAAACAGACAATCTCCAAGTGGATAGGAAATTGCATAAGATTCTGTTACTCCTATCATGGAAAGCAAATTCCACAGAACATAAGGCCTCATTCTACAAGGGCTACAGCCACTACCACAGCCTTCTTACGAGGAGTGGCTACCAAGGACATTATTGAGGCTGCTACTTGGACCTCCGTGCATACATTTGCCAAGCATTATAACTTACCTCTATACTCTAGATCCCGAGCAGGGTTTGCCACTGCTGTGTTGCAAGGGATCCTAAGTACACCATAATTCTTATTCCTCCTCCCCTAGTTTGGCTATGGTATTCTACCCATTTGTTAGGACTGCAGATGCATCCTTGAAGGACATAGTACAGTTTTGTACCTACCATAAATGTAGATGTCCGAACAGGATAGCATCTGCAGTCAGGATTACCCACCCTCCTTTCCCCTCTGTGGTACTCCTAGGGTATTGCCCACCTAATAGCTAGCTGGGGGGGGATCTCTTATGGTGTATTTGTTTGTATATATGTACATACATGCATATTTTTTGTGTTTGCCTTCTATTTTTTGGGAAACATTGGCATTTACCCAAAACTTTAGCTATCCAAGAGGGCTACTGGCATCTGGGGCAAGAAACACTGAGGAAAATGGCGTTGGCTGATGCCTTTATACCCGAAGACCAGCAGAGATGACGTCGGGTGAAGTGCGACACCAGCCGAGGCCAGACCCAGACTTTGGAATCCGGCCGACCGAAGAGCTGCCTGACGACAGGACAACCCATTTGTTAGGACTGCAGATGCTATCCTGTTCGGACATCTACATTTATGGTAGGTACAAAACTGTACTTTGTCCTGTGTTTAAGGAGCCTGCGATTGATCTTTGATCAAGATTCTTCTCTTCTTTCTTATGAGTCTAGTTAGGTTCAGTAGTAGGGATTGTGAAGTATTTTTAAAAGTTGTTCCTGAGAAGCTCACTTTCCAGGGATATCAGATATCTGTACCTGTTCAGCATCTTCTGGGAGTTTATGGAATGTGAGCAGATGGCTAGCGAACCATCAATGATGTCTCTGCAGGCTGTCTTGGTGACATCTTGATCCCCAGCACAAAGTTTTTGAGGTGCTTACCCATTCCATGCTTTTGACCTTCAATCGACTGTCTAGTATCCTTCTACTGTTTGCACGTCACTTCCCATGTTGTTCAAGGACTGGCAGCTTGGAATCAGACTAGGAGATGTTGTCAAAGGCACTGAAGTCCCTGCCTCTGAGACATGGACAAGAGGGCCTCCCAGTCCGATCCTCTAAGAAAATCCCCTCTTTTTGACAAGAAGAAAGTCTTATATAGTCTTCCTAGTACTGTCTTAGTGTTCCTCTTCCTTTAACTACTGACTGGTCAGGAATGAAGAATAGGCTTGGATTAATGCTAATGCTGAGTCTGAAATATTCTCTGTGGTCCAGTGTAGCTCACAGAAGCCACAATATATTATCTTCACTGCTACCAGACAAAGTCTAAAGCTTGAATGGGGCTGACACATTCATAATTTGTGAACTTCTGTCTTACGTTAATTAGATTGAGTCATTTTAGTAGAATGGGCTTCAAACATACTTGCATACCTTGTGTTCCTTGGACCAAGGGAACTCTACAGTATTTTCATTTTGATTGTGTGAGATAACAGCATCTGATGAAGGCAGTGTCAGTGGCACAACAGGTAGCATAATCTGCTGTGGTGCAAACGTTTAAGCCATTTCACACTGAGCTAATCGGAGGACGGCCTCTGTGCTAACTAATCTGTGATATATAACATTAAGTATCCTGTTTTTTGCTAAATTCTGAGTTATTTATAGCACTTTTATTTTACTCACTGTGTGCGAGGTATTAACTAGAATTTTCTACAGTTAAGCATCTGGTTGGGTTTGTTTGTTCTGATTTCCTGCTAGCAGTGTATCATATAACTTGCTTGCATTTAAAAGCATTCTCTAGAATCTCCTTGATCCTTTATCTGTTTAAACATTTCTTCATTTTTTTCTACCTAAGTAGTGTTGGTAGTGTAGCATTGTCCATATTCAGGCTTGTGTTTTGGGCCTAGTTTGTTAGTAGAGGCTTTGTCTGAGCACATGTTCCAGGCCATCATAGCTTAGCCAAAGCCAGTATAGCATTTCAGTGAGAGTGAATTGTTTGTGGTCATTGGCTGACTGGGGTTGCCTGGACTACGCCTTTGTTACTTAAGAAGTTAACTTGAGTGTTTCTGCCATTTCACACTGAGCTAATCGGTGGAAGTCTGAGGAAGGGTTCTGAGCGAACTAATCTGTGATGTATAGCATTATGTATCCTGTTTTTGCTCATTTCTGAGTTATTTATAGCACTTTTATTTTACTCACTGTGTGTGAGGTATTAACCAGAATTTTCTACAATTGTTAAGCATCTGGTTGGGTTTGTTTTGATTTTTGTTTCCCACCCTCCCTCCCTATTGGTATCCTGTTTTTATACTTGGTGGGTTTGCAGATGTTCTTCGTGTTTCACTGTTGCAGTCATTACATTTGGGTAATCTGTTGGCAGGTTGCCCTCAGTCGGCCTGATTAACAAAGTCTTGGGTCTTGCGTATGTTTTGTCCCTTCTTCCATGACGTCAGGTCGTCAGGGGTATAAAACATGCAGCCAACGCCATTTTCATCAGTTTTTCTTGCTGCACGGTGCCCGAAGCAGAAGCAGTTCGCCAGTGCCGGTCGGCCTTCTCCTGAAATTTTCGTTTTCGAGTTTCAGAACCAAAGTCTTCAACCTAAAGCTAAATACCCCGTTGGGGAAACTTTTTCTTGCTACTTACCGATGTCAGTAAAAGTTAATAATTGTATTACTTGTGGGAAGCAAATACCTCATAAGGATTTTCATTTGTACTGTATTCCTTGCCTAAGCCCTGAAGACAACATGCCTTGCTGTCGGTTTTGTGCTAAATTTATTTAACGCAGTATTAAGTGTCTGTATATTTTTGCATCTAAATATTTTGGCTCAAGTTTTAACTATCCAGAAATGTAGTCGGTTAGCAATCCGACTACTGGAATACACAAAACGCAAAGAAAAAGACAGAGACAGACCGTCGAGGTCCAAAACTGACAACAAAGCTTCTCCCAAGCCAGTCGCCTGTTTGCCGGTACTCAGTGAGGCACTTTCACAGCCCCTGATACCCGCCACTTTTGATTCGCAGGCCTCTGCTGAGACCCATTCGGAGTCCGGTATGCCGCGAGACACTTTAAGTATTGAACCTGCGGATGTCTACCTTAGATGGGTCCGGAGCTGTTGAGCAGGCACTGGTTTCTGAGGGAGTTTTCAGGCCTAAAGATTTGTATATGAAACCGACGCCATCTTCAAAACCTAGGCCAAAATCAACTTTTATGTCTTAAAAACCAACGCTTGGGCCATGTGCACAGGCCCCTATGCCTAAAAAACAAATGATCAAAATGGCTTAGGATTTAATTACCTTGATCAGGGGTTCCCATCCCTTTCCTGCTAAGAGGCCTAGGCAAGGCAGTGACTATGAATCATCAGGTTTCTATTTCTTCTGATTCCTCTTCTGATCAGTAATTATCTATCCCACCTTATGAGGACTCTCATGCAGAAGAATCCATCCCTTCTGCTGCTTCTCCTGAGGATTTTTCTTTTGGAGAAACTTTGCATACCTTAAGGGAACACTTTCACTGGGAGAGTCAGGATTTCTCAGAGTCTAAGAAGAGGCTTAGGGATTTCCTCCTTCTTCCTCAGCATAGGCCTTTGGCTATACCTCTTGTTTTAGACATTGTTGATGATGTTTTCTCAGAATCCAGCATGGCTCCTGATTCCCTGCCTCTGGCTCCTAGTAAGCCAGACAGATATTACAGGGTTCCTGACTTCCACAAATTCCTTTTTAAAAACCCTACTGCTGACCCTGAAACCTTTTCTCAGGGTCCCAAGGGCATTAAGGCCTCTACTGCTAAAAATCCTGCCCCTTCTGATACAGAATCCAGGGCGCTGGGT
This sequence comes from Protopterus annectens, assembly GCF_019279795.1. Taxonomy (NCBI): domain Eukaryota; kingdom Metazoa; phylum Chordata; order Ceratodontiformes; family Protopteridae; genus Protopterus; species Protopterus annectens. The sequence continues at coordinate 1,673,383,046 of NC_056741.1, forward strand.
AGATTGGGTAAGAAGGTTTACACGTCTGCAACCTTGGCAATCAGGGCTTTAAACTGTCAATTTCTTATGCTTAAATATCAGCAGCATGTCATGGGCTTACTTAAACAGAAAATGTTTTTTTCTGACTGTGTGGAAAATAGAGTTGCAGGACTTATTGCATTCATCTGAACAAGTTAGAAAGCATACTTTGCGATGTGGTTTTGATTCCTTGGAGGCCTCTTGCAGGGCCGCTGTAACTGGATCTGTGATAAGAAGGCATGCTTGGCTTAAGGAGCAAAATCTGCCTGATCATGTTAAAGCAAAATTGTTGGATGCTCCTTTACAACAGGACAGTCTGTTTGGTAATAAGGCAGAAAAGGTTTTGAAAAGATGGAAGATCTAAATCTATGCAAACTGTAAAAGATTTCCTACAAGTGCAGCCGCCCAGGTTCAGTAGGCATGGGCCTACTAGGAATTGGTCCTTTCCAGTACCCACCAGAGCCGCTCAGGTCAAACTCAGACACTCCAAAGGCTCCAGGTTTCAGTCACAAGGAACTTACAGAACAATCTCAATGACTTTCCTCTGCCATCACCAAGCACTTATCTTTTGGCAGCCCCTTTGGGGGGAAAACTGGCACTTCATGCACGAAATTGGCATCTAATTACCCAGGACAAGTGGGTTTTAAATATAGTATCCCAGGGATACAGATTTCATTTCCACACATTGCCAATCCCAAACAGATGGCCAGATCTGCTTCCAAATAAGTGGACAGAGGCCCAGAAGCAAGTTATGTCCCTCATGAATATGGGAGCCATTCAACCAGTACCAGAAAAGGAAAAGGGACAAGGTTTTTATTCATGATGTTTCCTGGTACCCAGAAAAGACAAATCATGGTGTCCAATTCTGGACTTATCCATTCTAAATACATTTCTGGACATTCCAAAATTCAAGATGCTGACTCTATAACAGTTACTCCCTATGCTAGGCAAGGATGCCTGGTTGGTAATGCTAGACTTAAGAGGCTTACCTGCATATCCCAGTCAGGGAATCTTGCAGAAGATACCTCCGCTTCAAAGCAGGCTCTTTGCATTATCAGTTCTCTGCACTGCCCTTTGGCTTCTCTATTGCGCCCAGGGTCTTCACAAAGTGCCTGACACCAGTAATTGCATTTTGCAGACAAAGAAACATTCAAATTTATCCTTACCTGGACGATTGTCTAATTCAGGCAGAAAACACTTCTACAGCATCTGGCATTTGTAAAGAGGCTTCTAACTTGTCTAGGGTGCACCGTAAACGAAAATAAATCACAACTGGTACCCTCTCAAATAATTACATTCCTGGGTGCAAGCTTGAATACAACTGCCCAGATGACTTACCTAACGCCAGAAAAACAAATTCAGTTGATGACTTACTTCAAACAAGTGGCCACAAAAACCCAGCTATCTGCAAGACAAATTCTGCAGGCCTTGGGGTTCATGGCTTCCTGCATTCTACTAATTCCATATGCAGGACTGCATATGTGGAAACTTCAGTGGTACCTAAAAAGCTTATGGAGTCAACATTGTGAATGCCTGGAAACAATTATTCCTATCATTCCTTGCCTGCAGCCAAGAGTTCCTATGGTGGGCAGAGGCCTGTCACCAAAACAAGGGACTGTCATTTATTCCACTCCCTGCCACCCAAACCCTGACTACAGACGCATCAGATTATGCTTGGGGGGCACATCTGGCAGGGAGATGCATTCAGGGCGAATGGAGCCCAAATCAAATGCACCTACATATCAACCAGAAAGAGATGCTAGCTGTACAGAATGCTCTGACAGCCTTCAAGGACTATCTTAATCCAGGACAACTACTGATAAAGACGGACAACACCACAGTAATGTGGTACATAAACAAGCAGGGTGGTACCCATTTCTACCCCCTTTGCAGACTAGCATTGGCTTTGTGGAACATGGCATTGACTTACCAAATGCATCTACAAGCTCAATTCCTGCCAAGAAAGCAAAATACTCTGGCAGATAAAGTAAGCTGAAATATTTTGAATCCACACGAATGGAAACTGGATCCGCAAATCTTCAGCATATTGACATGCAAATGGCGGAGCCCAGACATAGATCATTTTGCCTCATCCCAAAACTATCAGTTGGACAAATTCTGCACAAGAATTCATCACAAAAAAGCTTGGAAAGTGGATGCTCTATCCTTCAGCTCGAAAAAAACTATCTGTCTATGCCTTTCCCCCTCTGCCTCTGCTCTCCAAGGTCTTACTAAAAGTCAGACAGGAGAAACCCAAAATGATTGATTGCTCCAGACTGGCCTTGCCAACACTGGTACCCACTCCTACTCAATATGTCACACCTTCCTCCGTGGTACCTGCCTCAGACACCTTATCTACTGTCTCAGCAGAACTATCAAATTCTACACACTCCGCTCCAAACTCTGAATCTTGCAACATGGCTAATCAACTAATTTCACCAGTTACATCTCGCAGCAAACCTGTGATGGATTTCATTTTGGAGGCTAGAAGGCCTTGTACTAGAAAATCTTATGCTGATAAATGGAAAAGATTCTGTGCCTGGAACCAAGCACAAGGAATAAACACAGCAATGCCCAATATTCCTCAGATTCTGCAATATTTAACTGAGATGCTTCACAAGGGCCTATCCTTTTCTTCCATAAAAATCCATGACTCTGCCGTTTCAGCTCATTACAACACAGAGCCACCCCTCTTTTCTCATCCCCTGCTAAATCAGTACCTCAGATGGGCCAAAATTTGAGACCTCCCAGGAGAGCACCAACTCCTGCATGGGACCTCAATTTTATGTTGGAAAAACTCACCCTACCTCCTTTTGAGCCAGCTGCTACTGCAGACATAAAATTCCTCTCTTGGAAGACAGCTTTTCTTTTAGCAGTCACTTTAGCTAGATGGTTTTCAGCACTACAGGCTCTCATGGCAGTGGAGCCTTTTATCTTTTACCTGGACAGGGTGGCTCTCAGGACCAATCCATCCTTTATACCTAAAGTGGTATCTTGCGTGGCTCTTAATCAGACCATTCATCTGCCATCCTTTTTCCCAAATCCACAGAACAAGAGAGAGCGGATTCTGCATTCATTGGATGTACACAGACAACTAAGATTCTACTTAAACGGGACAAAATCTCTAAGAAAATCTGAGCAATTCTGGTGGCATTTACTGCAGGGGCAGAGGGAAAGGCTATTTCAAAGCAGACTATCTCAAAATGGAAAAGCCATTGTATTTGTTTCTGCTACATGCACCATGGTAAACCTGTCCCCAAGGGGATTAGATCCCATTCCACCAGAGCTGCATCTACTTCTGCAGCCTTTCTCAGAGGGGTTCCTACCAGAGACATCCTAGAAGCAGCTACCTGGAGCTCAGTTCATATGTTCACTAAACATTACCATTTACTTCTCTTTTCTAAATCCAGCGCAGGCTTTGCCACTGCTGTCCTGCAGGGCCTTATAGCCGCTCCTAATGCTGTATAATTCCCTCCTCCCAACCATAGCTTTGGGGTTCTACCCAAATGTAATGACTGCAACAGTGAAACGTGAAGAACATAGTACAGTAGTGTACACTTACCATAAATGTAGATGTTCGAGTGTATTCACTGTTGCAGTCCTGGTTACCCACCCGCCAGCCCCCTATTTTTCTCTTACTATACCTCTTCCTTTTACTGTGCTCAAAAGCCTTTTTGGTGTATTTGCTTTTATTTGGAGGTATATTTTTTGTGTTCTAAATTACATGCATATATATATATATATATATATATAGGTTTACTATTAAATGTTCGAATGCACTCCGTGCGAACGGCGACCCCATCGACGCGTTTGCGCGAACCGAAACACCGAAACCATTTCGATAGCGAACCGAAACGCGAAACTCCGACGATCGACATTACCGGCCGCAACACCTCCACACCCATGCTACCATGGGTCGGATGGGGCGAGATTTTGCCGTTCGCACATCTGGGCGTCGGTGTAGTGATTCGCAGTTCAGCGTTGCAATGCGCCGCACAAACGGGATCGACAATTTGATAGTAAACCATATATATATATATATATATATATATATATATATATTTTTTTTTTTTTTCTTGCTCCCCATTTGGGGGGCACCTGAAAACTGGTGAAAATGGTTTCGGCGGCATGTTTTATACCCCTGACGTCATGTAAGAAGGGACAGCAACTGACGCAGGACCCAAGACTTTGTTAGCCAGGCCGACTGAGGGCAACCTGCCAGCAGATTACCCAAATGTAATGACTGCAACAGTGAATACACTCGAATATCTACATTTATGGTAAGTGTACACAACTGTACTTTGCCCGCCCCTACTGTAAATTTGTTCTGGGACACTCCTCCCAGTCTAGTGTCATTGCCTCATTCTACCTAATCCAGGGAGAACATTTGAGAAGGCTAACCCAGTTAGCTTCTGCTCCTCCTTTCCCCTTTCCACTTTACAAAAAAAATTATTTTCTAAGCTTGTTCCTGCCTTTCCTGTAAGTCGTCTAGTCCAGATACAGATTGGCTGTATCCAGGACTGTTTGTAAGCTTCTGAGCCCCCAAGCCTTTCTGTGTTGGAGGGAAGCCTTCTAACTTAATTTTGTTTCTTAGAACTAGCCAGATGTTCTTCATGTTTCACTGTTAGTCATTACATTTGGGTAATCCTGCTGGCAGGTTGCCCCTCAGTCGGGTCCATTGTCTGTTGCTCTCGCCCCTTCCCTAACGTCAGGTCGTCAGGGGTATAAAAGATGCAGCCAATGCCATTTTCTTACGTCTTTCTTGCCGCGCGGTGCGTAAAGCAGAAGCAGTTCGCAAGTGCTGGTCAGCCGACTTCTGAGATTTTCATGTTCAAGTTTCAAATCCGAAGTCTTCAATAAAGCTAAGTACCCCATTGGGGAAACTTTTTTCTTGCTCCAGACCAATGTCAGAAAAAGTTAATTGTATTTCTTGTGGAAAGCAAATACCTCATAAGGACTTTCATTCTTACTGTATTCCTTGCCTAGGCCCTGACCACGACTTTTCAAGTTGTCGGTTTTGTGCTGGATTTAACCAATGCACTATTAGCGTCGGTATGATTTTGCATTAAGCTATTTTGGACGCAGATTTAATTATAAAATGTCGGCAGATAGCCATCCGACTACCAGAGTTCACAAAAAACGCAAAGAAAAAGAAAAAGGCAACCGAGGCCCAAAACCGACGACTAAGCTTCTAAGCCAGTCGCCGGTTCTCAGTGAGGTGCTTTCGCAGCCCCTGACACCCGCTACTTTAGAGTCGCAGGCCGCTACCGACTCCCCCGTGGAGTCGGCTATGCCACTGGAAACTCAAGGTATTGGGGCCTTGGACACTATTCCCTCAGATGGGTCCAGAGTCGCTGAGCAGGCTTCTGAGGGTGTATTCAGACCTAAACAATTATATATTAAACCAACTTCAATTTCAAAGGCAAAGAATAAAGCACCTTTAAAGACAAAGAAACAAATTCAACAGCCACATGGACAGGCCTCCATGCCCAAAAAACAGATGCTCAAAATGGCCGAAGACTTGATTACCTTGATCAGGGGTTCCCATCCCCTCCTGATAAGAGGCCTAGGCAAGATCAGATCAGGTTTCTATTTCTTCTGATTCCTCTTCTGATCAGGAATATTCACTTCTCCCTTATGAGGATTCTGATGCTGAAGAAATCTATTCCTTCAGCTTCTCCTCCTGAGGACTATTCTTTTGGGGAAACCTTGCATACCATGAGGGAGCATTTCCACTGGGAGAGCCAAGATTTTTCAGAATCTAAAAAGAGGCTCAGGGACTTCCTTTTACTACCTCAACACAGGCCTCTAGCTATTCCACCTGTGTTAGACATTGTAGATGATGTGTTTTCAGAGTCTAGTCTGACCCCTGACTCCTTACCTCCAGCTCCTGTTAAGCCCGACAGATATTACAGGGTTCCTGACTCTCATAAATTCCTTTTCAAAAACCCTACTGCAGACCCAGAAACTAATTCACAGGGTCCCAAAGGGGTTAAGGCTTCCACTGCAAAAAACCCTACCCCCTCTGACAGAGATTCTAGGGCACTGGATAGATGGGGAAAAAAGGTTTACACATCTGCTGCCTTGGCTATAAGGGCCTTGAACTCCCAGTTTCATATGCTCAAATATCAGCAGTATGTCATGGCATTGCTTAAACAAAAAATGTTGGTAAATTCTGAATGTGCAGAAAACAAAGAAATGCAGGATTTATTGCATGCAGCTGAACAACTTGGAAAGTATACTTTGCAATGTGGTTTTGATTCTCTGGAGGCCTCCTGCAGGGCCACAGTTACAGGTTCTGTAATTGGGAGGCATGCTTGGTTAAATGGACAAAATCTGCCTGATCATGTCAAAGTTAAATTATTAGATGCACCATTACAGCATGATACCTTGTTTGGTGTTAGGGCAGAAGAGGTGTTAAAGAAAATGGAGGACAAAGCTAAATCTATGCAAACTGTCAAAGATTTTTTACAAGTACAGCCACCTAGGTTTAGCAGACACTGGCCTACAAAGAATTGGTCCTTTCCAGTGTCAGACAGACCTCAAAGGGGCAGATCCAGACGCCCTAGAGGCAGATCCCAGGTGCAAGGTTCGTACAGGTCTAAGCAATGGGGTGCTTCTTCCTCCAAAAGTGGAGGACAAATCACAACCATACAGGAAACAGTCCCAATGACTTCCCCCTGCCTGCACCAAGCACTTATCTCCTGGCAGCATCCTTAGGGGGAAAAATAGCACTTTTTTCTCAAAATTGGCACATTATAACCCAGGACAAATGGGTTCTAAACATAGTGTCACAAGGTTACAAGTTTCACTTCCATACCCTGCCAAAGGCAAATGGTTGGCCAGATCTGCCAAAAAAATCAGTGGGCAGAGGCACAAAAACAAGTCTCATCCCTCATGGACATGGGGGGCTATTCAACAAGTGCCAGAACAAGAGCAGAGACAAGGATTTTACTCAAGACTGTTCTTGGTACCCAGAAAGGACAAAGCATGGAGACCAATACTGGACCTATCTATTCTAAACACTTTCCTGGATATACCAAAATTCAAGATGTTGACTTTGCAGCAGCTTCTGCCCATGCTGGGCAAAAAGGCTTGGCTCGTGACTTTAGACCTAAAAGAGGCATACCTGCATGTCCCAATCAGGCAATCATGCAGAAGATGCCTCAGATTCAAGGCTGGCTCAATGCATTACGAATTCTCTGCACTGCCCTTTGGCTTATCTACTGCGCCCAGGGTCTTTACAAGGTGCCTGGCACCAGTACTTGCTTTCTGCAGACAGAGGAATACAAATATATCCTTACTTGGATGACTGCCTCGTTCAAGCAGAGAACAAGGACATTCTACTACAGCATCTAGCGTTTGTGAAAAGACTTTTAACATGCCTAGGGGACACAGTCAATGAAAAGAAATCAAAACTAGTACCCTCTCGAGATCATATTCCTGGGTGCAAGCTTAAATACAACTTCCCAGATGGCTTATCTCACACCAGACAAACAAAGGCAACTGACTACCTATGCCAAAGAATTGGCAACAAAGGCCCAGTTATCTGTAAGAAAAATTCTGCAGGCTTTGGGCTTCATGGCATCCTGCATCTTACTAATTCTATATGCAAGACTGCATATGAGGAATCTACAATGGTACCTAAAAAGTGTCTGGACGCAACATTGCCACAGCCTGGAAACAATGATTACTCTCATTCCCTGTCTGCAACACTAGTTTCGATGGTGGGCAAAGGCTTGTCACCAAAACAAGGGACAGCCATTCTCACTACTCCCAGCCAGGCAGAACCTAACAACGGATGCATCAGATTATGCCTGGGGGGCCCACATGGCAGGAAGAGGCATTCAGGGCACCTGGTGCACAAACCAAATGCATCTACATAGCAATCAAAAAAGATGCTAGCTGTTCAAAATGCCCTGACAGCCTTCAGGGACCTAATTCATCCGGGACAACTATTGATAGACAGACAGACACCACGGTCATGTGGTATATAAACAAGCAGGGGGGCACGCATTCTTGCCCCCTTTGCAGACTAGCCATGGCTTTGTGGGACACAGCATTGACTTGCCAAGTTCATCTGCAGGCACAGTTCCTGCTAGGAAAGGAAAATACTCTGGAAGACGAACTAAGCAGAAACCTCATGGATCCCCACGAGTGGCACCTGGATCCACAAGTCTTCAGCATGATAACATGGAAATGGGGATGCCCGGACATAGATCTATTTGCCTCCCCTCACAGCTACCAACTAAAAAGGTTCTGCAGAAGGACTTATCACAGACAAGCATGGAAAGTGGACGCTTTATCTTTCAAATGGAAATACTTATCAGTATATGCCTTTCCTCCACTGCCCCTCTTCCCCAAGGTACTCCTAAAGGTCAGACAGGAGAAAGTAAAGATGATACTGATTGCCCCAGACTGGCCCTGCCAGTACTGGTATCCGATCTTAAGGAACTTGTCTCAATGCCCAGCCTGGACCTTACCTCAAATACCTCATCTACTGTCACAACAAAACAATCAGATTCTGCACAGCCAACTCAGGACTCTAAACCTGGCAGCATGGAGGATAATGTAGCCATACAAAGCACACCTCTCAGTAAAGCTGTGATGGATGTCATTTTGGAAGCCAGAAGGCCTAGTACTAGAAAATCCTATGCTGGAAAATGGAAGAGATGTTGTGCTTGGAACCAGGCACAATGAACTGATACAGCTGTACCAAATATTCCTCAGAATTTGCAATACTTAACTGAGATGCTGGACAAAGGCCTATCTTTTTCATCAATTAAAATTCATGCCTCTGCCATTTCGGCTCATTACAATACAGAGCCACCACACTTTTCTCATCCTATATTAAGGCATTACCTCAGAGGAGCCAAAAATGTAAGGCCTCCAAGGAGATCGTCAGTACCTGCATGGGATCTCAATTATGTCTTGGAAAACCTCACCCTACCTCCTTTTGAGCCAGCTGCTACTGCTGATATAAAGTTTTTATCTTGGAAAACATAGTTTCATAGTTTAGTACTAGGCTATCTGCCCTGGGGCATTTGTAAGCCTAGCCATAGTGATGTGGCTTTTGCCACCCCATGAAATGGTACAAAAATGTACAGAATAAGTTTAGAATACTGTGCCTCTGTCTAGTAGTGACACAATGAAGGTCCCCTTATATAATAGAATTAGTTTACTGTGCCCCTGTCTAGCAGTGACACAGATGTGTGACCCCTGGGGTAAACTTACGATCTCCCATCCACTCATCAAGATTTCTCTTGAAGAGAGTCAGTGAGGGGCTCTGCCTAATATGAACTGGGATCTTGTTCCAAAGCATGGGAAGCCTCTGAGTTAAGAATCTATCCCTCCAGCATGTCCTGTTCATACTTGTGCCGAGGTTTAAGTCTTTAGCTCTCGTGGTCCTGATGGATTTGGATTTTTTGAGGTGGAGCATGTCCATCAAATCCTGATTGGACATGGCCTTGTACGTCAGGCAGAGATCACCTCTGAGCAGGCGGTATGCTACTGAATAGAGCTGAAGTTTCTTTAGTCTGGCAGAATAAGACATGTTGGAGACCCTTGATCCTCTTGGTGAGGTACTGTTGTGGTCTCTCCAGTTGTTGCAAATGCCGGGTGAGGTACATACCAAATGGGGCATTGTACTCAATCATGGGTCTGATGAGGGAGGAGTATAGGGGTACAATGACATCCTTGGATCTGGATGTGAATCCTTTCATGATGAGGTGTGCAAGGTAGAATGTTTTTCTAACCACTTTGGCAATGTGGGTGTCAAATGAGAGGTCGCGGTCGACTTGGGTCCCTAGGTCTCTGATTACTTTTTCCGTACTCAGTGGGTTGCTGTCTCTGTGAAAATTTGTGGGTACTTTGTTTTTCCCAAAGGGGATGACTATACATTTTTTGGCATTTAGTTTAAGGCCGTGACTCCGGCACCAGTTGTCCGTTTCTGTGAGGCCTTTTTGTAGGATGTATGTGTCTGCTGGTGTATCGACTATGGCGCCTAGTTTGCAGTCATCTGCAAACTTTGTCAGCCACAACCCTCCCATGTTTGCTTTAACATCTGAGAAATAAATGCCGAACAAGAGGGGTCCCAGGACAGATCCCTGTGGGATACCACTTGTGACTGGCTTTGAGTCTGACATTGCTCCAGCGATTTTAACTTTATGGGTTCTGTCCTTTAGCCAGTTTGCAACACATCTAGTGACATAAGGGTTTACGTTTAAGCTGTTGGGCTTATCTATGATGCCTGAGTGGGGTATTTTGTTGAAGGCCTTTGCCATGTCCAGGTAGGCTATATGGACTATTTTGCCCTCATCAATGGCTCTAGTGACTGTTTCGAAAAAGTCAACCAGGTTCAAAAGGCAGGATCTGCCCTTTACAAAGCCAAACTGGGTGGGGTCAAGTGTCTGTAGGTCCCCTATGTCTGTTTGAGTTCCATAATGATTCTTTCCATAGCTTTGCAGACCAGGCTGGTTAAGCTTATGGGGCGGTAGTTCCCAGGGTCTGTAGAGGTACCCCCTTTGTGGAGTGGGACCACTGTTGCTGTACGCCAGTGTTCAGGTACATATCCTGTAGTAAGGCTAAGGTTAAATAGCATTTTTATGTGCGGGTTTAGCTCCTCTTGGAGTTCACGTAGCACGCAACCCGGGATACCGTCAGGTCCCATTGATGCTGTGTTTTTAGCTTTGTTGAGGGTGGTTCTCACTTGGACATCTGAGATGACAGGGAGATTACATTCAGCTGGGATAAGTATTTCTTCTTTTGGGGGTGAGGGAGGGGAGAAATTTGCACTGAACCTGTCAGCCAGAATGTTGGCAATATCTGTGGGTTCAGTGTATTTTTTGTTGTTGTGAACTAACTCTGAGCATATCTGAGGGTTTCCGCCCAGGTTTCTAACATAGCTGAAGAAGGCTTTATGGTTATCTTTAGTGTCCTTAGTGATTTTTCTCTCAAAGTTGGCCTTGGACGTTTTTATGAGAGAACGTAGTTTTGTGCTAATGTTGATCAGAGAGCTCTGTTCCTAGCAATAACTTCTGCAAGACGAGTGTCAGAGCTACAGGCTCTCATGGCTGTGGAACCTTTTATCATTTTTTATCCAGACAGGGTCTCTCTGAGGACAAACCCAACATTTATGCCTAAGGTGGTGTCCAGTGTAGCCCTTAACAAAACTATTCATTTGCCAACTTTTTATCCAAATCCACAGAACAAGGGGGAGAGAATTCTGCATTCTTTGGATGTACAAAGACAACTTAGATTCTGTTTGGACAAAACTAAAGTTTTCAGGAAGACAGAGCAATTACTAGTGGCATATGCTGCAGGATCACAAGGAAAGGCTTTCTCCAAGCAGACTATTTCAAAGTGGATAGGCCACTGCATTCATTTCTGCTATTCACAGCATGGCAAGCCAGTGCCTAAGGGCATTAGGCCCCATTCAACCTGAGCTGCAGCCACTTCAGCAGCCTTTCTCAGGGGAGTACCAACTAAAGACATTTTAGAGGCTGCTACTTGGAGTTCAGTGCACACCTTTACAAAGCATTACCATCTGCCACTTACAGTAAATCCAGGACAGGCTTTGCCACTGCAGTTCTGCAGGGCCTCATTAGCCGCACCTAATGCTGTTTAGCTCCAGCTCCCCAACCATAGCTTTGGGACTCTACCCAAATGTAATGACTGCAGCAGTGTAACACTAAGAACATAGTACAGTTGTGTACGCACCATAAATGTAGATGTTCGAGTGTATTCACTGTTGCAGTCCAGGTTACCCAACCGCCATCCCCCTTATTTCTGCTGGAACTTATCTTTACTTCTCTGACCTATACAACCTATGTGGTGTATTTGCTTGTAGATGAAGGTAAAGATTATATTGGTGCATGTATGCTTTATATATCCATAGATACATACATTTTGGCTACCCTTTTAGGGGCACCTGACATCTGGGGCAAGAAAAACTGGAGAAAATGGCATCAGCTTCATCTTTTATACCCCTGACAACCTGACGTCAGGGAAGGGGTGACAGCAACCGAGACAGGACCCAAGACTTCAGAATTCAGGCCGACTGAGGGGCAACCTGCCAGCAGGATTACCCAAATGTAATGACTGCAACAGTGAATACACTCGAGCATCTACATTTATGGTAAGTGGACACAACTGTACTTTTTCTAGTGTCAGCACTCAAATCGGTTTCTTTGAGCTCAGCACTTGTTCAGAATTCATTGTAAGCAGTAAATTAGCTACAAATTACTACAACACTCAACTTTACTCACTTGTCTAGAGGAAAACAGTTTTTAGTACTTAATAAATAAGCACCTATCCAGGCATGTCTAAGGGTTAGCTCCCGATGTTTTCTCCTGTCTACCTAATGAATCTGGGCATCTTGGGGCAATGCTGCAATTGCTTCATGTACACAAACAACCCTCTCCTCCTTCCACCCAGCACTACAACCTGTGGGAGATGCACTTATATAGCCAAACTGGAAGCAAAGCTCTCTTCACCCAAGACTGGACTAGACAGTCAAGAGGAAAAGGTAAACATTTGCACCACACCACACTCATCATGTAGTCCCTCAAAACCTATACCACCAAAACACAGACATAGAAACACAAAACACACACCTACATTCACAGAGGCTCTCAAATAAATTCTACCCAAGCAACAGGGACCTCCAAAGCAGAAATGCAAGCAACCTCCACCCCCAACATAACCCAAATGATATAGCCCACAAACTCAACCACAGCCCATAAGACATAACGTACCCAGCACTCTAGTCATAGGTGACTCTGCAGTCAGGCACACTGATGTTCCACACACCAGGCTAAATAAGGAGAAGGTTACTGTCAGCTGCCTGTCAGGTGCCAGGATCTGCTACATAACGCATGCACTCAGGTCACTCCACAACAAGTACAAATATGACTCTGTCATTGTCCATGTTGGTGTGAATGACCTGAGATGTACCTCCCTGGACTACATGAAAAGAGACATGGAGGAGCTGTTCGATCTTGTAGCCCAGACAGGTATGACCCTAGCCCTGAGTAGCATCCTGCCATCACCAAGAATGATACCACAGTACAAGGACAAAATGGCTGACTTCAACAATTGGCTAAGCTTCTGATGTCATTCTAAGGGGATCCAATATCTCTCTGCCTGGGGTAACATGATCGGCAAACCACGATGCTTTGCCAGAGATGGCCTTTGCACCTGTCACCCTTGGGATTCCTGATACTGGCTAAGGCTCTTGCCACCCCTGTACTGCCTTTTTTTAGGCAAGATTCAAATGACAAATTCACCACCATAACAGGTACAAGCAAGCAAAATCTGAGGGTAATGCTACTTAATGCTAGAAGTCTAAACCTCACAATGCACTCACTCGAGGCACTCCTTAAAATGGAGAACATCGAAATCTGTGCAGTGACAGAGACCTGGTTCAAGGCTCCAGAGAGCACCCCTGCATTACCAGGCTATAATTCATACCACACCTTTTGGCCACCTAACCTGGACCGAAGCACTAAAGGCGGATGTGTGTCCATATTCATTAAGGATTTCCACACCTCCAGGCTAATTGCTCAGCATAATGCATCCGAGATTATCCAGGTGCAAGTAACTCTGGCAAGGCCTCAATCCAAATTCTAGCTTGCTACAGATCCCCCACCATGCCCCAGGATTCCCCCTCATTACTTCATACACTGGAAAATATTAGGGTACAACCTAACACCCTAATAATGGGTGATTTCAACTACCCCACCATTAACTGGAAAAACTACTCATGTGCCAACTCTTGTAACCAACATTTTATGGAATTCATAAATTCCAACTCATTGGATCAACTTATCCACACCCCCACCAGGGGCAGCAATATCCTAGACCTGGTCATTACCAACCTGGGCAACCGGTGTTCCATACCAGAGGTCAATTCCTTGTTGGTCAGATCTGACCACAAGCAAATCACCCTAGACATCCACATCCCACCCCCACCCCTCATTAGGGAAACCACAGTAAAAAATTTCTCCAAAGCCAACGTCACGTTTCTTAAGACAGAAGTGGCAAACTTCACGACACCCATGCTGACGGACAATAGAGGTACGACTGCTGAATCCTATACAATTGCACTTTATAAACACTTGCACGAGTGCATGCATCGTGCAATCCCCAACAGAACCAAGATGCTATCCTCCAAAAAAAGGATGCCAATCTGGTGGTCCCCGGCTATAAACTCTACAACAGGAGAAAGAAACTGTTGCAAAAAAAAGAGTAAAATCCCATGATTGGAGGAGCTCTGTGTTCAGCCTCAGTAAGAAGCTGAGATCCCTCATAAAATCCTCCAAAGCTAGTTACGAAAACAAAATTGCCACTGATTCTAAAGACAACCACAAAACATTCTATAGCTATGTCAAGAATCCCAATGCCAACACTCAGATCTGCTCTGAATTACAGCACAGTGGCACTAAATATACAGAATCAACAGATATTGCCAACATCCTGGCAGATAGGATCAGTGCTAACTTTACCCCTCTCTCATCCCCTAAAGGGCCTATCTCTATACCGGAAGAATACAAAGTTCCTATAATCACGGCTGCACAGGTAAAAAAAAAAAAAAAAAAAAAAACAGCACTCTCCAAAGCCAAGAAGACCGCATCCATGGGACCTGACAACATCCCAGGCTGCGTTCTACAAGAACTACAGAACGAACTGGCACCCCCACCTATTTACCATGTTCAGTCATAGCCTCACCTCAGGCTTTGTGCCCACTGAATGGCGCACAGCAACGGTTATCCCACTCCACAAAGGGGGAGCCACCATGGACCTCAGGAACTACCGCCCCATTAGCCTGACGAGCCTGGTCTGCAAGGCTGTGGAATGTATCATCATGGAACTTAAACAATGACATTGGTAATCTCCAAACTCTGGACCCTACCCAGTTCAGGCTTGTAAAAGGCAGATCATGTCTCTTAAACCTGATAGACAACTTTGAAGTGGTCACCAAAGCCGTAGATGAGGGTAAGGTGGTTCACACAGCCTATCTAGATCTCGCCAAGGCTTTCAACACCATCCCCCACTCTGGAATTCTAGATAAACTCACTAAACTAGGTATAAATCCCTATGTCACAAGATGGGTTGCCAGCTGCCTCACTGACAGAACCCACACTGTGAAAGTAGCAGACTCTAAATCCAACTTTAGACCAGTGACAAGTGGAGTACCACAGGGTTCAGTCCTAGGTCCTCTCCTGTTTATCTACTTCTCTGAAGTACAGGCTAACACAGAAGGTCTTTGGCTAACAAAGTTTGCAGATGACTGCAAACTAGGATCCACAAAAAAAAACTCGTAACGATGTGGACATGCTACAAAAGGGCCTCACTGAGACAGATGCCTGGTGTCAAAGCCATGGCCTCAAGCTCAGTGCCAAAAAGTGCATTGTCATCCCTTTTGGTAAAAACTCTGTGCCCATGAACTACCACATAGGCGGTAGTCTACATAATACCGAAAGTGTGATGAGACCTTGGGGCACAGGTGGACAGTAGTCTCTCCTTTGATAATCACATTGCTACAGTAGTTAGGAAATCCTTCTATGTGGCACACCTCATCACAAAAGGGTTTCTCATCCATAAAAAAAGAGGTCATTGTTCCTCTCTACTAATCACTCATTATACCCATCATTATACCCATTAGAGAGTATACTGCTCCTTTTGGTATGTACCTCACAAGACATCTACAACAACTGGAAAGGCCACAGAAATACCTCACAAAGAGGATTACTGGCCTCAAACAGATGTCCTTTGCAGACCGTCTTAAAAAGCTCCAGCTTTACTCTGTCGCATATCACCTACTCAGAGACCATCTCTGCTTAACATACAAAGCTATGTCAAACCCAGAGCTGTTGGACATGCTCCATGTAAAGAAATCACAATCCCTCTGAGCTGCACGCTCCCGGGACCTAAACCTTGTCACCTCATGCTGGAGGGATAGATTCCTGTCCCAGAGACTTCCCATACTGTGGTACAAACTACCTATCTATATCAAACAGAGCTCCTCATTAGCACTCCAAGAAAAATCTTGATGATTGGATGGGAGATAGGAAATTCACCCCGAGGATCACTTCTGTGGCTCTGCTTGACAGGGCCACAGTAAAATAATTTTCTTGGGTGGCAAAAGCCAGGGTACCGTTTGGTTAGGCTTATGTAGGCCCTAGGGCCAATAGCCTAGTACCTACCTATGAACCTATGAATTTTATTTGCACACCAGGTAGATCGATTGCGGACACTACAGTGCAGCTATGGGGTTTACTGCATTCCTGAGCATGATGTCCTTCAGATGAGACATTAAACCATGGTCTCATTTGCTTGAATTGGTGGTAGCAGATGGATGTAAAAGATCCCACAGCACCTATTGAAAAGAATAGGGGAAGTTCCCCGATGACCTGGCCAAATTTTCCCTAGTAGTATAAGTACCTCCTAGAGTCTCCTCCCCAGTCAACAAAGTATAAATTGTTTTTGCAGGATGGTATGGTTGAGGGTTCACGCTTCATCGGGCCAATTTGTGGTAGCAGATGGACATAAAAGATTCCACGGCACATATTGAAAACAGTAGGGGAAGATGTCCTATTCTCATGTTGCAGTATTCATTACAGTACGAAGGTTGCTGTCTGCAGCTCTGCCATCCAGTCAGTATACAAAAGTCTTTGCTCCTGGAGGGTATATGTGACTTCTCTTGTCAGGACCATAAACCGATGTAGGGTATAAAAGTGATGTCTGCACGTATCTCTTCAGAATTTTTCTGCCGCAGTGAACGTCGGACTCCTGTTTGCCAGTTCCGAAGGCAGATTGCTATTCAGATGACCGCTTCAGGCTACTGCTCCAGACCAGGTGATCGCTTCAGGCTACTGCTTCAGACCAGGTGACCGCTTCAATCTACCGATAGAGATAAGTGCATTGTTGGGTTTTTCTGTCTTTTGATTACTGCTAAGACGTACATGTCAACTAGAAAAGTCAACTAGAAAGAGGAAATGTGCTTGTGGGAGACAAATTCCTCTCAAGGACATGCACAAAAAGTGCATATTTTGCTAAGACAAGTCCCACGGCCATACCTTCTGCCCCATCTACTAATCTTTTGTCCCAAAAACACTTTGTAGCTGTCTGGCCGCATTAAAACTGTATTTGAAAAATCAGAGATTACGACGTCTTGCGCTTGGTACTGGTATAGAAGGTGGAGTAGGCCCGTCTGACGAGCCGCCGAGGGAGAAGGCCAAGAAAATCAGGCCAGAATCCTACACCGTCCCTTAGGCGTCTAAACAGTTTCTTGAGGCTGATGAAAGTCTAGGATCTTCTCAGACCTTCTTTCCAAGCCAGGCCTGGGGTCCTCAGTGGAAGCTGGGTTGCCAGAAACTTTAAGTACATTCTCTGAGGATAATCAGTCATCAGATCCTGATGGTGGAGGGCAACCACGGCTCATTCATTCCGGAGGACCCTGCTCCTTCACTTCCACCCAAACAGATGTCAGCTCCAATTCTTTCTTGACTGGCTTACCCCCTTGAAGAGAAAACAAAAACTCAAGCATTCTGACCCTCAGTCGGTTCCTGGATGGGAAGTATTTTCACAAAGTCGTTTTAAGGCATTCCCGGCCCTGCAGACAATTACCACCTGCTCCCTCTCTTCAGCCCCGTTTAGAAGTATCAGAGGAAGACTACTCCTCTTCAGAGGAATCTATTGCTTACGAATCAGAAATAGACTCTTCCAAGGATTTCATTACCGCAGAGGAGGAGGACTCCATTACTCCTGAGTCCCCTGGGGAAGTATTCACCTCTGAAGACGCAATCTCCCTCATGAGGGAACATTTCAAGTGACAGGTATCAGAAGTATCTGACACCAAGAAAAGGTACTTTGACCTACTTCAAATGAAGCAACCCTCTCCTTCTGCTATGCCCCCTTTGTTACCTGCTTTCCAGGGTGCCTTCTTAGCTGCTTCAGTCCCTAGACACAGCCACAAGCCTCAAAACGTCCAGACTGTTTCTATAAGGTCACCTCAGGACACCCATTTCCTTTTTAAAAACCCTCCAGCAGACCCAGCAGTTATTGCAGTCTGTGCTGACAAAACATCCAGACAATCCTGCTGCTGCTCTCTACCCAACAGCTAAAGACAGCAAATTCATGGACAGACTAGGGAAGAAAGTGTATACCTGCTTTACTCTGGCTGTAAGAGCTCTCAACTACCAAACACACATGACTAGGTACATCCTGGACACCATCACCAAAGCTTCTAACCTCCTCTGAGTCTCCTGACTCTCCCATTAAAGCCCAGATTAACACCCAACTTTCCACAGCATCCCAAGTTACTAGGCAGTCCAAGTGTAGTTATGATCCTGTGGAAGCCTCACCAAAATCTGCTGCATCAGGCTCAGTTTTGAGACAATATTCCTGGGTGAGACTACAACCACTCCCTGTTGACGTACAAACAAAATTGCTTGATGCACCACTAGACTATAAGGCGCTGTTTGGTCAAGCCTCAGCAGAGCTTCTCAAATCCCTTCAAGAAAAGGGAAAAGAACTTCAAAACCTAAAACATTTACTGGTATCCCCTATACCCAGATACCACAGGAACTACCCACAAAAACCTTCCTTTGTTAGAAGACAGTCCTCACACCCATCTGCTCAGTCGAAGGGACATAGACAACCAAGGGAAAGCTGTACTCCCAGGTTTCCCATAAACTCTACCACCACCACTACCTTTCAGAGTCAGTCTGACCAAACCAGACCACCTCCACTGTGACCCAAATACCCCATCCCTTTGTCTCACCATCTCCTTACCCCCCTGGTGGATAATTACATCAGAACAATGGGTCCTCTCCATCATTCATAGGGGATATTTCATGACTTGATGGATGTTACCCCCCCTCCCTTCCAGGGTATTCCTCAACCACCTGCAAACCAAGCTCACCTTTTCCCACCCACCATTCAACAACTTTTAGCTCAGGGCAACATAGAAACAGGTACCCTACCCACGAAGAAACTTGGGATGTTCGTGTTTCACTGTTGCAGTCATTACTCTTGGGTTATCCTGCTGGCAGGCTACCCGCAGTCGGACAGAATTCCATAGTCTAGGTCTGGCGTTGGTTGCTGTCGCCTCTTCCCTGACGTCAGTGCGTCAGGGGTATAAAAGATGCAGCCAACACCATTTTCTTCAGTCTTTCTTGCTGCTCGGTACCCAAAGCAAAAGCATTTCGCAAGTGCCGGTCGGCCGACTCCTGAGATTTTCAAATCCGAATTTCAGAACCGAAGTCTTCATTAAAGCTAAGTACCCCATTGGGGAAACTTTTTTCTTGCTCCAGACCGATGTCGGAAAAAGTTAATAATTGCATTTCTTGTGGGAAGCAAATACCTCATAAGGATTTTCACTCTTACTGTATTCCTTGCCTAGGCCCTGATCACAACGTTGCTAGCTGTCGGTTTTGTGCTAGATTTAACCAACACACTATCGAGCGTCGGTTCGATTTTGCATTTCATTACTTTGGCCGAAGATTTAATTATGTAATGCCATCAGACCAGCCGACAACCGGAGTTTACAAAAAACGCAAGGACAAGGAAAAGGATTGGCATCCGAGGTCCAAAACCAACGATGAGGCCTCTGCTTGGCCAGTTGCCGGTTCTCAGTGAGGTGCTTTCGCAGCCCCTGGCGCCTGCTACCTCAGAGCCACAGGCCGCTTCCGACTTCCACGTGGAGCCGACTGGGCCTCTGGATACTTAAGGTATTGGACACTTGGAAATCATTCCCTCAGATGGGTCCGAAGTCACTGAACAGGCATCGGCTTCTGAGGGTGTCTTCAGACCTACACAACTATATATTAAGCCATCTTCAGCTTCAAAGACAAAGACTAAAGCAACTCTAAAGACAAAGAAACAAGTACAGCATTCTCCTACTCAGACTTCCATGCCTAAAAAACAGATGCTCAAAATGGCCGAAGATCTAATTACTTTGATCAGGGGCTCCCATCCCCCTTCTGATAAGAGGCCTAGGCAAGAGACAGAGTATGATTCTTCTGATCAGGTTTCTGTTTCCTCTAATTCCTCTTCTGAACAGGATTACTCCATGCTTCCCTA
Organism: Protopterus annectens; assembly: GCF_019279795.1. NCBI lineage: Eukaryota > Metazoa > Chordata > Ceratodontiformes > Protopteridae > Protopterus > Protopterus annectens. Next base: position 1,673,403,149 of record NC_056741.1, read on the forward strand.
TGAGGTTTGTGATGCTGAAGAATCCATTCCTTCAGCCTCTCCTCCTGAGAATTATTCTTTTGGGGAAACCCTGCATACCATGAGGGAGCATTTCCACTGGGAGAGCCAAGATTATTCTGAATCTAAGAAAAGGCTCAGAGACTTTCTGCTACTTCCTCAGCACAGACCCCTTGCTATTCCACCTGTTCTAGACATTGTAGATGATGTATTTTCAGAGTCCGGCCTGTCCACTGACTCTTTACCCCCACTGCACCTGCTAAGCCAGACAGATACTACAGTATCCCGGATTCTCATACATTCCTATACAAAAACCCTGCTGCTGACCCAGAAACTATATCTCAGGGTCCCAAAGGGGTTAAAGCTTCCACTGCAACAAACCCTGTCCCCTCTGATAGGGTTTCTAGGGCTCTAGACAGATGGAGGAAAAAAAGTCTACACTTCTGCTACCCTGGCTGTAAGGGCTTTAAATTGTCAGTTTCATATGCTTAAATATCAGCAATATTTAATGTCACTGCTTAAACAGAAGTTGTTGACAAATACTGAATGTTCAGAGAACAAGGAATTGCAGGATTTATTGCATGCTGCTGAACAAGTGGGAAAGCATACTTTGCAATATGGTTATGATTCACTGGAGACCTCTTGCAGGGCCGCAGTTACAGGTTCTGTGATTAGAAGGCATGCTTGGTTAAAGGAACAGAATCTGCCTGATCATGTTAAAGCAAAATTATTAGATGCACCATTACAGCATGCACTTTGTTTGGTACTAAAGCAGAAGAGGTGTTGAAAAAAATGGAGGATAAAGCAAAATCCATGCAGACAGTCAAGGATTTCTTACAGATACAGCCACCCAGGTTTAGCAGGAACTGGCCTTCTAAAAATTGGTCCTTTCCAGTGTTGGACAGACCACAAAGAGGCAGTACAGGCATCCCAGAGGCAGATCTCAGCCCCAAGGCTCATACAGGCCTAAACAATGGGGTGCTCCTACTTCCAAAAGCGGAGAAGACAAATCACAACCTTACAGGAAACAGTCCCAGTGACTTTCCTCTACCAGATCCAAGCACTTTTCTTTTGGCAGCCCCCTTAGGAAACTAGCACTTTTTTCATCAAATTGGCAAATGGTTACCCAAGACAAATGGGTCCTGAGCATAGTGTCCCAAGGCTACAGGTTCCATTTTCACACACTACCAAGGTCAAAAGGTATGCTAGACCTGCCACACAATGGGCAGAGGCACCAAAAACAAATTACAGCCCTCATGGACATGAAGGCCATTCAGCAAGTACCACAACAAGAGCAGGGGCAAGGATTTTACTCCAGACTTTTCCTAGTACCCAGAAAGGACAAAACCTGGAGACCAATACTGGATCTGTCTTTACTAAATACGTTTCTGGAAGTTCCAAAATTCAAAATGTTGACTCTACAGCAGCTACTGCCCATGCTGGGCAAGAAGGCCTGGCTCGTAACTTTGGACCTAAAAGAGGCATACCTGCATGTCCCAATCAGACAGTCCTGCAGAAGATACTTCAGATTCATAGCTGGCTCAATGCACTACCAATTTTCTGCACTGCCCTTTGGCTTATCTACTGCGCCCAGGGTCTTCACAAAATGCCTGGCACCAGTAATTGTGTTTTGCAGACAAAAAGGAATTCAAATATATCCCTACTTGGACGACTGCCTAAATCAAGCAGAGAACGAAGACATTCTTCTAAAGCATCCGACATTTGTAAAAAGATTACTAATTGGCCTAGGGTACACAGTAAACAAAAAGAAATCAAAACTAGTGCACTCTCAAGAGATAATATTCCTGGGTGCAAGCTTAAGTACAACTGCCCAGATGGCTTATCTCACGCCAGACAAACGAAAGCAACTGACTACTTACTTCAAGAAATTGGCAACAAAACCCCACTTATCTGCAAGGAAAGTCCTGTACGCCTTGGGTTTCATGGCATCCTGCATTCTACTAATTCCATATGCCAGACTGCATATGAGGAAACTACAATGGTATCTAAAAAGTGTTTGGACTCAACATTGCCACAGCCTGGAGACAGTAATTGCACTCATTCCCTGCCTGCAACCGGAGTTTCGATGGTGGGCAGAAGTCTGTCACCACAACAAGGGTCTGCCATTCAGTTTGCCCACAGCCAGCCAGACACTGACAACGGATGCATCAGATTATGCCTGGGGGGCCCATATGGCAGGAAAATGTATTCAGGGCGCATGGCCTGCAAACCAGATGCGTCTTCACATCAATCAAAAAGAGATGCTAGCTGTTCAAAATGCCCTGACAGCTTTCATGGACTTGCTTCATCCAGGACAGTTACTGATAAAGACAGACAACACTACGGTCATGTGGTACATAAACAAGCAGGGAGGTACACATTCCTACCGCCTCTGCAGACAAGCAATGACCTTATGGGACACAGCATTGGCTTTTCAAGTTCACCTGCAAGCATAATTCCTGCCAGGAAAAACAAATACTCTGTCAGACAAACTAAGCAGAAACCTCATGCATTCCCACGAATGGAAACGGGATCCACAAGTCTTCAGCATGATAATAAGGAAATGAGGATGCCCAGATATAGATCTATTTGCCTCCCCTCACAACTGCCAATTGCAGAGATTTTGCACAAGGATTTATCACAAGCAAGCATGGAAGGTGGACGCCCTATCCTTCAGCTGGAAAAATCTAACAGTATATGCTTTTCCCCCACTGCCTCTCCTTCCCAGGGTACTCCTAAAGGTCAGACAAGAGAAGCCAAAAATGATACTGATTGCACCAGACTGGCCACGCCATCACTGGTACCCAGTCCTAAAGAGCTTGTCTCAAGGTCCCGCATGGATATTGCCTCAGACATCTCACTTGCTGACCCAACAAAACAGTCTGATCCTGCACAGCCAACTCAGGACCTTAAATCTGGCAGCATGGCGGATAATAGAACACTCCTCTTTCAAAAGCTGTTATAGATGTTGTCTTGGAGGCCAGGAGGCCCAGTACCAGAAAATTTTATGCAGAAAAATGGAAGAGATTATGTGCTTCGAACCAGGAACAAGGCATTGACACAGGTGTACCAAATATCCCTCAGATTTTACAATACCTAACTGAGATGCTGAACAAAGGCCTTTCTTTCTCATCAATTAAGATTCATGCCTCTGCCATTTCAGCCCATTACAATACGGAACCACCTATCTTTTCTCATCCTTTAATAAGGCAGTACCTCAGAGGGGCCAAAAACATTAGGCCTCCAAGGAGAGCGCCAATTCCAGCCTGGGACCTCAATTATGTTTTGGAAAAACTCACACTGCCTCCTTTCGAGCCAGCATCAACAGCAGATATAAAATTCTTATCCTGGAAAACAGCTCTGCTCCTAGCAATAACCTCTGGAAGGCGAGTTTCGAGTTACAAGCACTCATGGCTGTGGAACCTTTCATCATTTTTCACCCAGACAGGTTTTCTCTGAGACAAACCCTACATTTATGCCTAAGGTGTTGTCCAGTGTGGCCCTCAACGAAACCATTCACTTACTTACCTTTTATCTAAATCCACAGAACAAGGGTGAGAAAATTCTGCATTCTTTGGACATACACAGGCAGTTACGCTTCTACTTGGACAGAACTAAAGCTTTCAGAAAGACTGAGCAGCTTTTAGTGTCATATGCTGGAGGATCACAAGGAAAGGCCGTCTCAAAACGGACTATTTCTAAATGGATAGGCCATTGCATCCATTTCTGCTATTTTCAACATGGCAAATCAGTGCCTAAGGGCATTAGGCCTCATTCCACCAGAGCAGCAGCCACTTCAGCAGCCTTCCTCAGAGGAGTACCAACCAAAGATATCTTGGAGGCTGCAAATTGGAGTTCAGTGCACACCTTCACAAAGCACTACCACTTACCTCTTTACTCTAAGTCCAGAGCAGGTTTTGCCACTGCAGTTCTGCAGGGCCTCATAGCCTCTCCTAATCCTATTTAGCCCAGTCTCCCATCCTCAGCTTTGGGATTCAACCCAAGAGTGATGACTGCAACAGTGAAACACGATGAACATAGTACAGTTGTGTACCTACCATAAATGTAGATGTTCGAGTGTATTCACTGTTGCAGTCCAGGTTACCCACCCACCATCCCCCATTTTCTTTGCTGGGATTTATATACAACCTATTTGGTGTATTTGCATGTAGATGAAGGAAATGTTGTTTTTTGCATGCATTTTTATTGGCATATTTTTCAGCCTACCAATTTGGGGGCACCTGACATCTGGGGCAAGAAAAACTGAAGAAAATGGCGTCGGCTGCATCTTTTATACCCCTGACGCACTGACGTCAGGGAAGAGGTGACCGCAACTGATGCCGGACCTAGACTTTGGATTTCTGGCCAACTGCGGGTAGCCTGCCAGCAGGATAACCCAAGAGTAATGACTGCAACAGTGAATACACTCTAACATCTACATTTATGGTAGATACACAACTGTACTTTTCTACTCCAGAATGTTTCTGGTACCAAGGAAAGACGGCCCATGGAGGCCAATTCTAGACCTTCCTAAACCTCTTTCTCAAGGTACCCAGCTTCAAAATGATTACCTTACCCTTGCTGTTTCATACCCACACAGGCTTTCATGGTAGCCCTGGATTTGAAGGATGCCTACCTGCACATTCCTATACATCTAGGGTACAGTATATTCTTGGCATTTTCAATTCTCTGCCTTGCCGTTTGGACTCTCCACTGCTCTTCGAGTGTTCACAAAGTGTCTAGCGCCCTTCATTGCTCATTGCAGAACACAGGGTATACAAATATACCCATATCTAAATGACCTGCTTATTCTTCAAGACCACCAAGTCATTCTACTCCACCTACAACAGCTGATTTCCACTGTAACTCAGTTAGGGTTTACCATAAACCACGAAAAGTCTCACCTGAACCCCACTCAAGACCTGTTTTTCTTGGGATGCAAGAGCAGAACAGACAGAATGAAAGCCTTCATTCCAGGCCAAAGAATCCTAGACCTTTGTCTATACTTCAGCAACCTCCTCACCCACTCCTCCTTGCCAGCTCGGGAATTCCTAAGAATGTTAGGCTACATGGCATCCCTTATACCCATGTTACCTCTAGCAAGACTCCACATGTGGAAAATTCAGCGCATCCTAAAAGAACGTATGGAACCAACACTCAAAGCCCCGGGAGACTCACCCCTTCCCCTACTTCAGTGTCTGAAGAGGGAACTCCAATAGTGGGTATCAGCACTTCACCTCAACTAGGGAACTCCCCTTCAGATTCCAGCCCCCATACAACAAATCTCCGCAGACGCATCAGACTTGGGGTGGGGTACAATGCTACTAATAAACCAGAAACAATTCACCATACAAGGAAAATGGTCCAACCTAAGACAAAAGGACCATATCAACATCAAGGAAATGAGGGCATCAGCTCTTCAGCCAGGAACCCTGAAAGTGATCACTGACAATATGACTGTCCTATGGTACATAAACAAGCAGGGGGGGGAACAAAGTCCTACCCTCTGTGGAGCCTGGCCACCCAGATTTGGAACCTAGCATCATCAATCCAGATTCACCTGGTAGCAGTGTACATTCCCTCAACAGAGAATGCTATGGCAGAAACACACAGCAGATCTTCAGCTCCCTCTCACAAGTGAATGCTTCACAGAGAGGCATTCCTGGACCTTATCCACAGGTGGGGTATTCCACAAGCAGATGTCTTTGCCTCCCCACAGAACAGACAGATGCCCAGATTCTGCACAAGGGACCCACATCCACAAGCTTGGAAAGTGGATGTCTTCTCCTTTCCTTGTGAGGAAATGTACCTTTATGCCTCCCCTCCCATCACACTGATTCAGAAAGTCCTCCTGAAAATACAGAGGGACAAACACAAAATCTGTTGGTGACTCCCATTTGGCCAAGACAGCATTGGTTTCCCCTCCACCACCTACTAGCCAAGGGCAGTCATCACAGGTTACCCCACCAAATAGACCTGCTCACACAGGATAGGGGATCCCTACTACGGATCTAGGACTATTGAACGAAAGTTCAATAGTCCGAATCCACAATCACCGAACTCACTTTTTAATGAAAGCGCTTTCGTTAAAGTGTGTTAAAAAAAAAAAAAAAAAAAAGTTGTTTTTGTGCCACCCACACCCCCCTACTTTAATATTCTCAATCCGAGGTCGCACTACAGTGGGGAAGAGGGAATTTTCCCTTATTTGCACTGTAGTACGACCTCCGCAACAGGCATACTTATGCAAAAGTGTTTCTTCGGTGAAAAGCACTTTCACGCAAGTATGCCCGGCCGAATCTGTTTCGGTGATGCTGCTATTCGGGAATCTGTACAGATCCCCCTACTACACCCCCAGGTGAACAATCTGTTTCCTCTTAAGAAAAAGGAAAATGCTTCTGGTTCTTACTGTTATGAAGGGGATGGCAAGTTTCTTTCCCGTTTTACTTCAGCATGTTCATTGACCACATTAGGTATATCAAATTTCAGAAGGTCTCTCTTGGGGTCTTGCCCATGATCCTGTGGGGCATATAGATGGTGTTGCTGGACATGAAGGATTCATTTTAGTCTTCGAGTCCAAGGTCTACATAGGAAGTCAGTATGCTTTGCCCTGTGAACAGCTGTGTTTCAATACAGTATGTAGCCATTTGGTTTAGTCCTGTATACCCTAGCTGATTACCAGGATTTTGACCACTGAGGCAGAAGCTTCAGAGCAGAGGAGATCCCTGATGTTCTTCGTGTTTCACTGTTGCAGTCATTACATGTGGGTAATCTGCTGGCAGGTTGCCTTCAGTCGGCCTACTTAACAAAGTCTTGGGTCCTGCATCAGTTGCTGTCCCTTCTTCCATGACGTCAGGGGTATAAAGCATGCAGCCGACACCATTACATCAATCTTTCTTGCTGTGCCCGAAGCAGAAGCAGTTCGCAAGTGCCTGTCGGCCGACTCCTGAAATTTTCGTTTTAGAGTTTCAGAACCTAAGTTTTCAACTTAAAGCTAAGTACCCCGTTGGGGAAACTTTTTCTTGCACCTTACTGATGTCAGTAAAAGTTAATAATTGCATTACTTGTGGAAAGCAAATACCTCCTAAAGATTTTCATTCTTACTGCATTCCTTGCCTAGGCCCTGACCACGACGTACCTTGCTGTCGGTTTTGTGCTTTATTTAATCAGCACACTGTCTGTTGTCGGTACATTTTTGCCTCTAAATATCTTGGTTCTCTCTTTAATTATCCAGAAATGTCATCTGTTAGCCATACGACTACCGGGATTCCGAAAAAACGCAAAGAAAAAGACAGGCCACAGAGGTCCAAAACTGCTGACGACGCTTCTCCTAAGTCAATCGCCAGTTCGCTGGTACTCAGTGAGGTGCTTTTGCAGCCCTTTATACCCGCTACTTCTGATTCTAAGACCTCTACTGAGACCCATTCGGAGTCCGGTATGCTGCGAGATGCTTCACCTATGGAACCCGCGGATGTCTTTACCTTGAATGGGTCAGGAACTACTGTGCAGGCACCGGCTTCTGAGGGTGTATTCAGGCCTACAGACTTGCATATTAAATCGACACCGCCTTAATTACCAAGACCTAAATCTTGATCCATGTCTAAAAAATAGATGTCCAGGCCACATGTTCAGGCCCCTATGCCTAAAAAACAAATGATAAAAATGGCTGAAGATCTAATTATTCTAATCAGGGGTAGTCAACCCCCCCCCCCCCTCCAAGAGGCCTAGGGATGAGCTTGATTATGAATCATTTGCTCAGGATTCTGTTTCTTCTAACTCTTCTAATGACCTGGATTTGTCCATACCCACTTATGAGGATTCTGATGCAGAGGATTCCATTCCCTCTGCTTCCCCTCCTGTGGATTTTTCTTTTGGGGAAACTTTACATACTTTAAGGGAGCATTTCCACTGGGAAAGCCAGGTTCCTTTGGCTGGATAACCATCTTTTCATGGTCCCTGTCAAGTAGCCTCATCAGTGGTCTTGCCTGAGCCCTCCATTATTGCAGGCCCTGACGATTACCATCATGTAGGAGTAGACTGCTTTAGTTCCAGTTTAGTAGAGTTCCTTAACATGGGCAAAAATTAATATTTTCCAGTGCCAGCCCTTCTTGCTTGCAGACGAGCCCGTGGAGGTCATAATTTTCCCTGGGAATGTATGCAGAGGTAGGTACAATTATGCGTCCTTCTGTGCCTGTTGGACCTTGTGATGCCACTGTCTTCTGAAGTCTTTCCTTTTTTTGGATATTGATGCTCCATAGTTGCCATACTCATGTCAGCTTTCTTTTAGTGTCAGATCCTTGTCACTGGACTCTAAAATTCTGGACAGTTCCTGTCAATCCGTATGAGAGAGTTTTTCTTCCATTCATCTCCTTTACAGATTGTAACAGTGGATGATTTGCTGTTGGGTTAAGGAGTACACATAGGCCCTTCTTTGCAAAGGTAGTGGAACATCTGGTAGTTCCACAGAGGTGCAAGTATGTGAGCTGTTAACCAGTAGCTTTATGTAGTTCAGGGTTTGATTCCCTTCGTCATCATTTGCCTACTGTCTCTCTGAGTAAGTGACTTAACCAGACAGTGTTTTGAGGTAATTGGACTAGTCTTCTCTGTGCTTTACTGGATAGCTTGCCTAGTAACTACGTACTGACCTATAATGTAGCTTCACATCAACTTGCTTAAGGTAAGACCAGTTTTGCTTGCCCTTCTGGCTTTAAAAGGGAAGTAGGTACTGGAACCCCTGTTGTTCTGAGTAATCAGCATGTGTGTGATACTGTGTATGTACAAAATAAGCATACCACAATTGTCCCTCAAGTGCAATGAGGTGATGCGTTTCTGGCATTTGGTTGCAGAACCCAGGGCATCACTGTCACAGCAGTTAATGTCCATGAGATGTAAACACGATGAGCAGCCTGATTTATGGGGCTACCATCGTATTTGAAAGTGCTTTCTACCATGTTTTTCTGTAAAAAAAAATGCAGACTGGTAGTTTTAGTGGCAGTGTTGCATGTTTTTCCCAGGATAGAGGCACTATTTTTGGCTTGACTATGGAGCAGATCGTCACTCCCATGGTCAGACCTCATTCCAGCCACAAAAAGAAAAAGTTAAGCAAACAGCCTTTGCCACCACAGCAGGCTTGCAATTTGCCTCAGATGTAAGTGGTTGGCTCTCCTGTGGCCAGTTCTTGCACCAAAGACCACTCATCTTCTACCCTGGATCCCTCTGGTGTAGCACTTACAAGCCACTATGGACCGGGAGTTAGCCATGTCCTCTGCAGCTGTTGAGGTCCCCTCAGTTGGCAAGGGAGAACCACCTTTGTTGGTCTTGAAAGAAAGAACAAGGAAGGTTCCCTGTTGTGTCAGAATGCAGTTGCCCATCACTGGAGAAGCAGCGGCTGCCATTAGTAACATGGTTGGCCCTATTTTTCTTGTAAAAAAAAAAAAAAAAAAAAACAGAAAACCAAGCATGTATCTACTCCTCTTCAAATTTCGCTGGATAGGAGCAGTTTACTGGGACTGGCTCAGGGTTTGATTTAGGTTATTGATCCTTCTTGTAGAGTAGTTTTTGGTAAAAGAGAGGCCTTCTTTCCTGAAGAGATGCAAGATTCTGAATCTGAACAGGAAGATGCAAGAGTAGAGAGTAAATGCAGGATTTTGTCCTCGGATTTCTGATTCAAGCTGAGGGGATCTTTCTGAGTCTCCCTGTGGGGGATAGACTTCCTCTGAGACTACTGCAAGAATGTCTTGGTGTTTTCGGTGGGAGAACACTGAGGTTTCTCATTCTCTCAAAAAATGCAATGAATTGTTACAGAAGGATTTTTTTTAATCCACATGCATTCATCCTGTACTGTCTTCTCTAGAGGATGTGTGTGTTGTTACCTGCATTTTTCCTAATAGCTAGCCAACTGTCCCTAAAAAGGCAGTTAGGATGTATAAAATTCCTCAGCCTTTAAATTTTTATAAACTATTCCCAAATCTGACCCAGCAGTTATAACCATAGTTGACACCCATGCTACTAAGGACGTAGTTAATTCCAGTCTTACTACTACTGATAAGAATGGGAAAGTTATTGGTATGGGAAAAATGTATACTTCTGCAACTTTGAATTTCCGAATTTTAGATGGTCAGGCTCACAACTTTGAATTTCAGAATTTTAGATTGTCAGGCTCATATGTTAAATTTTATTCTGACATATTGTGAAAGTATGAGGTATGTTTTATCTAAAGTTTCTTTTTGTGAAAAAAAATCTGCTTTAAATAACTTGGTTTCTTCTGTTGCACAGGTCACTATTGTTTGTGTATATGACTCTGTTGATGATACTTCCAGGGCTATGACCACTGATATGGTTTTAAAAAGGTCTGCTTGGCTGCATTGTCAGAACCTTCTAGATGAGTATAAAAATGAGATTTTAAATTCTCCGTTGGAGATTGTTTGGTCCCTTTGCTGCAAAAGTGATGAACAGGGCAAGCTGATCGAAGGAATCTAAGATTTCTCACCCCTTCTTTTCCAAATTGCCCAAGGGATTTTCTTTCTCCTCATCCAGTTTCAGCAAAAAAAAAAAAAAAAACCAGAATAAGCAGTCTGAACAGAATTCATGTAAGCAGACATTTTAAGAAGTTGCGGCAAAAAAGGTTCCAAAAAGGAAGTCTCAGCCCTCCCAAAATCAAGGATACTCCAACAAGTCTGAATAGCTATTCAGGAGACCTTGTCACCCCTCCTACCCTGACCCCCTTTCTCTTCCAGAAAATTTAAATCTCCATTTTTCTCTTTGGCAACAGATCGTTTTAGACAAATGGATTCTGAAAGTCATTCATCTGGGTTACAGATGGCAGTGGAAGGAAATTCTTACTTTCTGGGATGTCATTCGTCATCCTGCAGATCAGACTGTTGTCTTTCCTTCTATTCTACATCACATGCTGACCTAAGGAGTGATAGAACCAGTTTCTTATTCCCAGCTGGGGAAAGGTGCTTTATTCAAGGATGTTCATAGTCCAAAAGAAAGAAAATGCTTGAAGACCAGTTCTGTATCTTTCTTTCCTAATCCTGTTTGTGATAGTGCCCAAACTGTCACTTCACAACCTGTTGCCTTTTTAAATTATCACTTATGACATAGGCAATCTTACATTTATATAAATGAAAAAAAAAAACATTGACACCACTTTAGCAGCAAAATTGTACATCACAGACACCACTGAAACAACTGTACTTGCAAACATTATACATCACTTATAATCTATCCAGTCATTGTCAGTTGAGCATTATTATGGCTCATTCAAATCCTGCCTCTTAAACCTTGTTCCGTCACTGCATATATTGTTCCCACAATTCCCATTTTTTCTATGTAGCTTGCTCGGTCCCTTTTCTAAAGATCCCAATTCCATTTGTTTTATCATTGTTACTATATTCACTACTTCTAGTAAAGTTGGTCTAGACTTTGATTTCCATTTTCTAGTAATTGTTGTTTGGCAGCCGCCATAATTAGACTCAGCAAGACCTTACTATATCTAGGCAATTTTGATTCTGTATTGTAACTCAAAAAAATCATCTTCCCAGTCAGTCCAATCCCCTCACCCAGCATCTCTGACAGAGCGGTTCGCAGGGAATCCCTGAAGTCTGCCAGCCCATTACTCTCCCAAAAATATGTTCTCAGCCATCTCTTTCTTGCCCATCACACCTCCAACATTTGCTGTCTACCTGAGGAAAAATTATTTGGAGTCTACTTGGGGTATAAAAATACCTATGTAAATACCTCCAGTCAAAGATCTTAAATCTTCTAGACTTTGTTGCATATTTGGGAGATGTACATATATCCTCCCACATATATCCTTCCATTGTCTCCTTGTGAATTGCTTATCCATTCTCTCTTCCCAATCCTTTCTCAGCTCCTCTGATTGATTCTTATAATTATCTTGCAATATTCAGTGCTGGTCTTTCATTTAGGAACCCCCTATTTCTTTCTCTTTGCCTATACTCTGATATCAATCCTTGATAGGGAAGGCAGTCTCTAACTTGCAGTCCAAATAAATTCTTGGCCTCTTCCCATTCTATTACCTTTCCCTTTCTAGTTATTTGCTCCCAATGCCTTGGTTTCTTTGCTAGTTTTCTCCAATAAATTCCAACCCCCCTCTTGCTTATCTGTATCCTTAACCACAGTCATCTCTGTTGGCAGAATCTTTTTTCTCAATTCTCGTGCTTCTTTAGTTCTTAGAATACTCCCTGCTATTTTATGAATATAGTACAGTGTATGATTTGTTATTCTCCTTAAGAGTCTGCAACCAAAATCCTAGTCTCTCCTTATTTTTGAGCTTCACCCCTGTATCATTATCCTTCCTTTCCACTTTGAATTATAGTTTTCTGTTTGTGCTATGTATAAGAGCCTTAACTGCATTGCTCTAAAATGCCCCCTCAAATTAGGTAATCCTAGTCCGTCTTGTTCCATTGGAAGAATCAGCTTATCCCACTTGACCCTTGTTGCCTCCCCTTCTCAGATAAAATCCTTCAGCTCTTTTTTTAATTGCTATCCACAGCTTCTCCTCTGGTTGATAAAAGTATGTCTGGCCTGTGTATAAGGCTAAAGGATTTTAATTGTATGTATCTTAGTATCCATATAATAAAGCTTCCAGTTTCTCAATTTTTGTATTATATTCTGTTGAGTCTCTTCCCATGTATCCTTAGCTGCCACAAAATTCATTTTTAATCCATACTCCTAAATACATCATTTTATCATGACCCCATAAATATGGATATTGTTGGACCAATTTATTTGTGGGTACATAATTTACAGCTATTGCCTTTGTTTTAACTTCATTAATTTTGTATCCCAAGAAAATTTCAAACTATCTTAAAATGTTCCACAACATTGTAATTTCCCTTTCTGGTTTTCTGTTGTATAAAATATCATCTGCAAATAGAGCCAGCTTTTCCTGACTACTATGCCGGGTTATATCCTTGTCCCTTATTTTCTTTGCCAGTGGTTCTGAATGTAATGCGGACAACACTCCCTGGTTCCTCTACTCAACCAGAAGTTATCGGAGAGCACCCCACCCACTTTAATTTTTGCCTCTGATCCCTCGTATATACTCCTAATCAACCTTATAATTGTATCAGAGAAAGCAAATGTTTCCATTACCCTGCTCATGAAGTCCCAGTCTACTCTGTCAAATGCTTTCTCTGCATCAAGACCCACCAATAGCAGTAGTATTTTATGTTCTGCTTCCCTCTGGATCCTCAGTGTTGAATTAATATTGTTAAATATGTGCCTCCCCTCCATAAAACCACACTGATCCGTATCTGTCAATTTATTATCTCTCTTGCCATTTTTTTTAGCAATTGTAGACGTAAACACTTCATAGTCATGGTTTAGTGTTGAAATGGGCCTGTATGAAGCTGGATCCGATGGATCTTTACCCTCTTTAGGTATTACCATTATCACCACGTTCTTCGAGAATGCTGACTGGTATTTCTCCCCCTCTTAAAATACTGTTAAACAAAACCTTCCATATCTTTAACCGTTTTTTCACCTACTAGCTTCCAGACTTCCACAGGAGTACTATTTATTCCTGGGGACTTTCCTGTAGATTGGTTATACATAGCCATTTTTTTTATCTCATCTTTCCTATCCTAACTCTTAGTAATTGAGCCTCGTCTACCTCTAAACCTTGGTATATTTAATTCTTCCATAAACATTTCCAGTTGTATATTTTTCTTGATTTCCATATTTCTCTGCTTTATACAAACTTTCATAAAATTTTCAGAATAATTCCAATACTTCTACAAGATCTCTTATCTTCCTTGTTATAGGTTCCGTAAGCTTGATGACATTTTCCACTTTCGTTTACCTGAGTCATTGTGCTAACAGTTTTTGTGCTGTAGAATTATCAAAAAACAGTTGCTTAACAGAAATCTTTCTAAACTTGTGCATATTAACCATGCTCCCCCTCTGCAGATAACCTCCCTCCTCTCTTTCTTAAACTCACATCTCACTCAATAGTGTACCCTGTCTCTATTCTTGTTAACAGGTCAATCTAAGAATCTACCGTCTCTGACATTTGGAAATCTTTTTACACCATACCACTACACAAAGGAAGCAGCTCCACAGATCCATCAAATTATTGACCCAGAGTCATTCTCTCACCACTCTGTAAAGCACTAGAAAAATGCATACACAATCATCTTGTCTATCTAATTGACAAAAACTTCCTGACACCGACTCAACATGGCTTTAGGCCAAACCATAGCACATCCACCACACTTCTTTCTTTCACACGTACAGTTGCAGAAGCTAGAGACAAAAACCTACTGGTCTCAAGTTTTTTCCTTGACCTCTCAAAAGCTTTTGACACAGTCTCACACTCCCAACTGCTAACTAAACTAACCAAACTCAACCTGTCCTCTGCTGTTCTCTGATTCTCTAACTACCTTTCCAATAATCTACAGTCAGTCAGATGGCTTTCCACCTGCTCCCCTTTCTTACCCTTCCAGACTGGTGCTCCCCAGAGCTCCATCCTGGGACCTCTTCTCTTCATTATCTATACAAACAGCCTCCACTCTTCCTGCTCCTCCTCCCTGATAAAATATGCTGATGACTATACCCTTATCTTCTGCTCTGACGACATCTCTCACCTCCACTCTATCACTCAAAACACATTACACATCATTGAACAGTGGCTAACTGAAAATCGGCTCATCCTCAACCCCAAAAAAACAAAACTCCTTTTCCTCCCTAAATCCCTCGCCAACCATAAAACCACCTTTACCATCACATCACATGACAATATCCTTATTAAAGCTAACTCTCACTAAACCTCTTGGTATTATAATTGATGACCAGTTAAAATTTGACCTACATATACAACATTGTATTAAAAAGACTAATCAAAAAATGGGACTACTCTACAGAAACATAAGAATTCTTAGCTTCTAACTCCAAACCCTCTCTAGCTCAGGCTTTCCTCTTACCCTGTCTTGTCTTTTGTATTCTCCGACATTCACATTTCTACAATCTACCCTAATAACCAGACTGAAACAAACCTTGCTCGATTTTCCAGTAATCAGTCATACAAATCCCATCACTGCTTTGCATTAAAACAATTTCAGTGGCTTGAGTTCCCCCAACCTCTTCTGCTTTTCACTCTCTCCTTACTTTACAACCCCTTAGCCTGTCCATCACTCTCCTCCTCATATCCCTCTACACCCCCTCTCGAATTCTGCGCAGCTCCGACCAGCACCTACTAAACATTTATAAAACCAACAAAAACATTGATACATTTCTCTCTATCTCCCATTACACATTTGTAACATCAGAAATACAACCCACTTCAGAACTGAACTCAAAAACTACCTTCTCAACTCCAATCCCTGCCCATGCCAGGACCTTCCTTAACACCCCTCTTTTCCCTCCTTAATTCCCCCTCTCTACTCAGAATCTTTGGGCACCATGTCCCTCAACATCCTACTTATCGATAGCAGTACCAACACATAGTCACCACCTGTCTCAATTTCTTTTCTGCATTAATATGACCTACTAACATGAATTTTATAATGGACTTTGCTAAGCAGACAAAGTAAGAGAGGTAAAAATAGAAATCTCATTTTACCTTGTACTTCATTTTCATGTAAATTCTCTTTGTACTTATTCAACATTGTAAACTTTTCGTAAGTTATGAATGTATGATATTACTATGTTCTTTCTGAAATTTATTTTCATGTTAATATCTTGTAAAAAAGTTTTTTTTTTTAGCTTTTCTCCTTGGGTTTCCACTGAAAACGGGCCTTTGGCTCAGCTGGACCAACCCAGTTAACAAACAACAAATATTATCGAGGTAATCCCTTATTTTCTGTTAGCCTTTTACAGTTGCTCCTTTTCTTCTGATCGATTCCCCCTATTTTACAATACTTTAACATTTGTTAGTCCCTCTAAATAATTTTTACTTCTTAGCCATACTCCCTTTCCTTTATTTCCATCCTAGTTTTAAACTCCACTTTAATTTTATCCCACTCCCTAGCTATATTTTCAGAAGAAATTTTTATCTTCTCTAGTAGCTCATGAATTAATTCCAAAACCCATTCTTTAAATTCCTCTCTTTTCAGCCAGTATAAGTGGGAAAGTGCCACTGTCTGATTTTTATTTCATTATCTTGCATTTTTATTTTAGTTATTATTGACGCATGATCTGAAATAGTTATTGGGTGCATTTCAAGACCTTCAATTAAATGCACATACTCCTGTGAAATATAAATTCTATCTAGCCTAGCACAGTTTTTGTATTTTGGCGAATATGTAAATTCACTCCGAACTCCTAGTACTGAATTCACACCCTCCATGCCGAACATTTTCATACAATTCTTCAAAAATCTACCTTCCTTTGTTATATTTTCCCTTGTAGGCCTCCCAGTCACATCTTTACTGTTGTAAACCAAATTCCAGTCTCTACCTATAAGTAATATTCTTTGCTGAGAGCTGATTATTTCTCCATGAATTTTCTTAAGCTCTATTATGGCAGTTTCAGGTGGAATGTAAATGAGTGCCATTGTAATCCTCCCTTACCAGTAGCCCTTTAGTACTGTACATCTTCCATTGTTAACTTTTTTTTCCCTCTTTTATCACTATTGGCGCTCCTCTTGCAAGTCATACAAGTACTCTTCTTTTCGTTTGTCCCAGATATTCCACTGAGTAACCATCCTGAAATCCTTTCTTTATCAAATTCACATGTTCATTTCTTTCCAGGTGTGTCTCCTGTACCATAGCTATTTGCACTTCACATTTTTAATATAGTTCACTATTCTTTCTTTTTTATATTTATCTGTAAGACCATTCAGATTGAAAGACACTACATATAACATAAATTTCTTATATAGTTATTACCACCTTTTATGTGTAACTGCTTTTTTGTTAAATGTCTAGTTCTAACTTTTATGTTACATGCATATGCTGTTTGGCAGATTGGTCTTTTATACAGTTGTTTCTTGTCATATCCATTTGAGCATATGCCACATCTTCCTTAACTTTTTTTTTTTTTTTTTTTTACAAGCCCTCCGATAGAACAACCAACCCCCCAAAACTTATTAACTTAACACACAACTATGTACATATTAAAATATTGAAGTTTGTGCTTCCTAATTAGAACAAAAGTTCTAAGTTGGTAGATACACAGACAGGCTAGAGCTGACCAAAAAAAAAAAGGTTAAAAGCCACACAGGCTAGAGTTAACCAAAAGAAAGGTTAAGACGCGTGGTACAGCCTGTGCTTGTTAGTAAGTGTTGTTTTTTATTTTGTCTGTCTTTATAGCTCTCTCAGCTGAGAAAACACTTGAATGCTTTCAGTAAACATTTTCTCCAAAATATTTCTCTTAACAGATTGTCTTCTAGTGACATTCAAACCAGACACAAAACTGCGAAGGGTACCTTATTTACCAAAAAAAAGCCTTATAAAATCAAAATTTTTTCATTTACATGCTTTGTAATAAACTTGTTACTAGATCACGCCCAAGGTCTTAAACCAGCCATTTCCATATGCAGGTATGGGAAAAAGCACACTTATTTTTCTTTTGTTGTACTATTAAGCAGACCTTTCCTCTCTCCCCCCACTTTTCCTTTCTCTCCTCTTTTTTATATTGCAGTGCCTACATTTTTTTTAAAACTGAGCAAAGAAAAAGAAAGAAGGGAGAAAAAGATAATAAAAAACAAAAGCACCTGTTTATATTGGTATCCCCACTGCATTAAAAAAAAGAGAGAAAACTTAAAGTCTAATTGGTTTTGGCTTATCTTTAAAGCCCTCCCAGCTGGGAAAACCCCTGCTTGCTTTCAGAGAACATTATGCCCTAGCCATTTTCTCTTTCCATTTTTTTTCCTTTTCCCTCAGCAAATTCCCTTCCACCAGACTGTCTTCTGTTTCTCTCTATTTGATTGTCTCAGTGAAGACATGAGAACCAGACAGCCAGTTTCTCTGTCTCTTTATCAGATTTATTACTGTTCTTCATCCAGATCCTGTCTCTGCTTCATTTCCAACATACTCTTGATTCTTCTAGTCAACTCTCGTGCTCTCCTTCCTTTTCTCCAACATTTTCCATAGAAATACTGGAAAAGGTGTCACAGGTACAGTCTTTCTATTTTCTTTCTTACCAGAAGAACAAGAAGCAGAATCTCCTTCTGTTTCACAGCTCACTTTTTGTTGGACAAACTTTTGTATTTCCTCCTTACCATGCACTTCATCAAAAAATGATTTTGTCCCTCCAGGGAAGAATACTTTAAAGACAGCTGGATACAGCAGTTTGAATCCTCACACCCCCATGTTGACATTCCCTGAATAGTGGCATGAATTTACTCCTCCTGCTTGGTGTAAATTGAGTAATCATTCTCCACAAATACTCTGCTGTCTCCCACTTTTAGTATTTTGCCCTTCTGCCACAGTTTTGTCAGAATCAACTCCTCCTGCTGGTTGGATTACATCCTTACTATTAAAAGGTCTGAGTTGCTTTCTTTATAGTTGGGTCCGGAGCATGCATGCAGTGTGCCATTTCAATTAACAGTTTCTGCTATGGAATATCAGTCCATTTGCGTATTTGTGCTTTTATAAAATTAATGCAGTCTGTTCCTTCTAGCTTCTCTGGTATAGCTGAAAATCTCAGGTTTTCCTTGCGTGTTCTGTCCTCTAATTCTATTATTTTTTGAAACATCTCCTCCTGATCAGTCTCCTATTCAACCAGCCTTTTCTTCATTTCGACCTCTGATTTTTGCAGCTTTTATCATCTCATCTGAATATCTGTTTAAAACTTCTTCCATTTTTTCCAGCCTTTTTTTTTTTGTGTTGATATACTTCACCAGTGTTTTGTTTAGTTTAACCAGGTCTGTATGCAGTTGTCTTGTATCTTCCTGTAGGTTATTGGAAGTCATGTCTGAAGGTTGCATTGCTTTTTGCTGAACAGCGGCAAAACCTTCCCCAGTCAGTGTTTCTTCCTCACTTTTTGTAACTGACTTTTTCCAGGTCTTCTGTATTTCTTTATTCCTGGCATCCAGGCAGTGCACTTACTAGCAAGTTACTGAAATTTATCCATAAACACAAATCTACTGACCTTCTCTGCTGAATTTCTGTTTTTATACTAGGAGAGCTAGTAACAAGCTGTTACTCAGTGTGTAGCCATTTTGGAAGTCACAACCTGTTGCTGCTGCTTCTTTTTTTTTTAAGTTTCCTGGAAAAATTAGACTTAGAGGTTTATCATCACATTCCTATTCATCCAGACTTCAGGTGTATCTTAAGGTTTTGTGTGTCTGGGTAACATCATCAGATGTTCTTCCTGTTTCATTGTTGCAGTCATCACTTGTGGGTTATCCCTGCTGGGTAGTCCTCAGCTGGCCCAAATACCAGAGTAAAGATTTTCCCTCCTGCGTCGCCTGTCTTGTAACAAAAACTGTCGTTAGGGCTGTAAAGGAGATAGTAAGCATCATTACATCAGTCTTGCTTACCATGGAGCCTGAAGCAGAAGCAATTTCACGAGTACGTTGGTCGGCCGTTGCCAGACTGAGGGAGAAACCATCCAAAGCCAAGTACTCCATTGGGGAACATTTTCTTGCCTATATCCGATGTCCGAGAATGTCAGTAACTGTCTCAGTCGTGGAAAACAGATCCCACACTGAGACTTTCATTCCCACTGCGTCATCTGCCTAGGTCCAGACCATGACGTCCCTGGATGTCATTTCTGTGCCCTATTTAATACTAGAACTATTAGACATAGAGCTGAAATTGTAGCTAGACATTTTGGCATTTTTGTCTCATAGTATGGCGTTGTCGGTCAAGCTGTAGATTTACCTAGGAAAAAGAAAGATAAGCCACAGAAATCTAGGTCTGCGGACGTCTCTGGTCCGAAACCTCCCGGCCTCCCTCTGACTTCAGTTGCTGAACACAATGAGGCACCTTCACAGCCCCTGATGCCAGCGGAGGACCATTGCAGGCCCCTACCAAGATTCATTTGGAGTCTGGTACGTTGTCGGGCCCATCTTATCCTGCTAGGATTTTGGTCTCCGTCATGCGGTTTGGTCCGGAGCCGCTTTGCAGGCACTAGCTTCCACGGACATGGAACCGAAGACTGATGCCAGACAGAGACCAACCACCCTGTTGGTTAAGCTGACCCTGTATAAGGCCTCTGAATCATCTAGGCTCAAAACCAAGGCTACTCCTAAAATGACCTCCCAGTCTACCATGCAGCCACAGCAGCTGCTTAGGATGGCAGAGGATTTGATCACTCTTAATTAGAGGAAGCCAAGCCTACTCAAGGCACCTCAGCTAAAAGGAAGGACGACACTTCACTTGAGGTTCTTTCTGACCAGGACTTAGAGGAATCAGGACTAGAAAGCTCTGACAATGAAGAACAGACGTTTGCAGCTTTTGAGAACTCTGATGCTGAAGACCCTATTCCTCCTGCCCCCCCCCCCCCCCGCCCCCGAGGACCTTTCCTTCAGGGAAACCTTATATTCCTTCAGAGGACGCTTCCACTGGGGGGTCAGGATTATCCTCAATCTAAGAAAAGACAGAGTTCCTTGACCTGCCCCAGCATAAACCACTGGCCATCCCTCCTATCCTGGATGTGGTGGAAGATGTCTTTCTGGAGTCATCACTCACCCCTGACTCTCTCCCACCTGCCCCCAGAAAGCCAGACAGATGATATAGGGTACGAGACACCCACAAATATCTTTTCAAAAACCCAACAGTTTACCCAGAGGTCATCACTCAGGGTCCTAAGGGGGCCTAGAGCTGGTTCCTCAAAAAATCCCATCCCAGCTGACAAAGAAAGCAGGGCCTTTGATAGATTAGGCAAAAAAGCTTACACTTTGGCTACCCTAGCCAATTACATATGTTGAAATACCAGCAAAATGTTCTGGATTTACTAAAACAAATTTCAACCCTACCGGACAGCAGCACTACCACGGAACTGACAGATCTTATGTCTAGCTCCCAGGTAGCCAAGCATTCCCTGCATTGTGATTTTGATGCCTTGGAGGCTTCTAGCAGGGCTGGGGGTGCATTGCTGTCTCTGTAATCCGAAGGCATGCCTGGTTAAGGGAGCAACATTTGCCTGACCAGGTTAAGTTCAAATTGCTAGATGCCCTTCTGGATAAGGAACAGCTATTTGGCCCAAAGCTGAGGAGGTTTTCAAGAAAATGGAAGACAAAGCCAATTCAATGCAGACAGTGAAGGATTTCCTGCAGGTTCAGCAGGAATTTCCCCACAAAACATTGGTCCTTTTCTACTCAAGCTAAGCCCATCCAGAGAAAATCACACAGGGACAGACCTACCAGGCACATGCACAGCACAGATCCAGATAATGGACCACTGCAATGCCTATGCAGGGAGTTCTAAGCCATCTCCCCTCTCCAAGGGCTCTCAGTGACTCTGCTCCCTCCTGTGCCCCACTAACCCCCAGAGAGACTAGGAGGAAGACTTTCCCTCTTCCTTGAGAATTGGCAGGCTATCACCTCGGATCTATGGGCCCTAAAAATTATTACCAGTGGGTACAGATTCTCTTTCAAAGAAAGCACCCAGACATACAGGCTTCCCAGATATACCAGCAAACCACAGGGCAGAAGCCATCTGTCAAAATACAAAAGCTTTATGCCCAAGCAGCTGTGGAACCTGTACCAAAGGAACAGGCTGGAAAAGGGTTTTATTCAAGGCTGTTCTGGTACCCAGAAAGGAGGGCACCTGGCACCCTATTTTAGACCTATCCACTCTGAATCTGTCCCTGCTGGAACCCAAATTCAAAATTCTGACCTTATATAAACGCTTACCCATGTTGATGGCACAAGCTTGGCTAGAGACCCTAGAACTGATGGATGCCTACCTCCACATTCCCATAAGGAAGTCCTGCAGGAGTTTCCTGCGCTTCAGGGCAGGCTCTCAACACTTTCAATTTCTGCTCTGCCCTTTGGCTTATCCACTGCTTCAAGAGTCTTTACCAAATGTTTGGCTCCTGTCATTGACTTTTGCAGACAGAGGGGAATTCAGATTTACCCCTACCTGGACGACTGCCTCATTCAGGCAGACACCAAGGAAGGGCTCCTGCAGGACCTCGCGTTCAAACCCTCCGAACATCCCTGGGCTTCATTATCAACCAAGAGAAGTCCCAAGTCCTACCCACAAGAAGGTTAACCTTCCTTGTGAGCTCATCTAGACACAACTACTCAAACAGCCTCTCTTCCCCAGGAAAGCAGACATTTCTCCATTCATACTTCTCTCACCTAGCCCACAGGACCCACCTCACAGCAAGGAAATTCCTGCAAGCGCTGGGGTACATGGCCTCCTGCATTCTGCTGATACCCTTGGCCAGACTACACATGAGAAAACTACAATGGTACCTCAGAAACGTTTGGTGCCAGCACTCAATCCGTGGAACACTTGCTACCCCGATTCCTTGCCTAAAGAAGGAACTCTTATGGTGGGCGCAGGCATGTTCCCTAAACAAGGGCCTACCCTTCATCATTCCCCCACAGAGCCTCCATATCATTCTAAAAGAGATGTTGGCGGTGCATCGGGCAAGTCTAACCTTCAAAGAACACTTCACATCAGGAGTGCTCCTAATCAGGACAAGACAACACAACAGTAATGTGGTACATCAACAAGCAGGGGTGAACTCAGTCTTATCCCCTATGTCGCCTAGCATGCAAATCTAGCAGTCATACTCAAATCTGGGTCTGCACCTGATAGCTCAATATATCCCAGGGAAGCAAAACACCCTGGCAGACCAGCTAAGCAGAGGCCTCCTGGATCCCCACGAGTGGCAGCTACACAGGGAACCTTCTTCAACATCACACAAATCTGAGGCAGCCTGGATAGAGACCTATTTGCAACCGTAGACAACCGCCAGCTAAACAACTTCTGCTCTAGAGAGTTCCATCCAGAAGCATGGAGAGTGTGCGCCCTTTCCTTCCACTGGAGAACCCTCTTTGTGTATGCATTCCCCCCCTTGCACCCCAGGGTACTCCTCAAGATCAGGGAGGAAGGACCAAAGGTGATTCCCATTGTTCCAGACTAACCCAGACAGCACTGGTATCCCTTGCTCCTCCGCCTGGCCAAGCAGCCTGCCATGAATCTGCCCCTCTCAGAAACCCTTCTAACTCGAGAGAGAGGGACGGTACTGAACCCAAGCCATCCTACCCTCAAACTGTCCGTATGGCTGATTCCCCATAGGCGGATGACCCTACAACCTTCAGCAGCAAAGTTTTAAACATTATCAAGGAGGCCAGAAAACCCAGCACCAGGAAATCCTACTCAGCAAAATGGAAGAGATTTACTGTCTGGTGCCACAGCAAGTCCATCAGCAGCTCCCATGCCATTGGTCCTAGATTACCTCGCAGAGCTCCTAGATCAGGGACTGTCTTATTCTACCATTAAGATACATGCCTCTGCTTTTTCAGTCTTTGTCCAATCTAACCCACCTATTTTTTCTCAACATTTGCTAAAAATGTTCCTTTGGGCGGTGGCACACATTAGACCACCCAGAAGACCACCTGCTCCAGCATGGGATGTAAATTTTCTCCAGGAAAAGTTAACTTCACCTCCTTTTGAACCAGCTGCCTCATCTGACCTGAACTATCTCTCTTGGAAAACTGCTTTCTTGTTGGCCATCATTTAAGCCAGGAGAGCTTCTGAACTCCAGGCCCTTGTGGGCCACTCAGCAATTAGTTATTTTTCATGCCGACAGGGTGTCTGTCAGGACCAACCACTCTTTTATGCCTAAATTAGTTTGGGAGGTTACCCTCAACCAGGCCAGCCATCTGTCTACCTTCTTTCGCAATCCACAAAATAAAGGGGAAAGAATTTTGCATACCTTTCATGTACACAGAGAATTGAGATTTTACCTGCATAGGACCAGAGCAGTCAGGAAATCTGACCAGCTTCTGGTTTCCTTTGCTCCTGGGGCAGAGGGGGGAAGCCCATCTCCAAGCAGACCATTTCTAAATGGATCTCTCATTGTATCCATTTCTGCTACTCCTTTCATGGAGAGGGTCCTCCCAAATCTATCCGATCTCATTCCGGTGGAGCAGCCTCTACATCCACTGTCTTCCTGAGAGGGGTTCCTACTAAGGAAATTCTGGAAGCTGCCACCTGGTGGACGTCCATCCACACATTCACCAAGCATTGCCAGCTAACCACATTCTCCAACACAAGCACAGCCTTTGCATCTGCAGTTCTGCAGGGCATGTTAGCATCCCCTTAATAGGGAGTTTACCCTTGATTCCTGTATTCCTTCCTCCACCCTTTCCTTCTCGGCTTTGGGAATCCTACCACAAGTGATGACTGCAACAGTGAAACATGAAGAACATAGTATAGATGTTCTTCATGTTTCACTGTTGCAGTCATCCCACTTGGGTTATCGTTGCCAGGGTAGCCCTCCACGGCCTGAATACCAGAGCATTAGTATTTCTGCGTCGGTTGCTGTCACTTCAGGACTGACGTCAGGTCATCATAAGTGGTATAAAAACAGGCAGCCGATGCCATTACATCAGTCTTACTTGCCGAGGAGCCCGAAGCAGAAGCAGTACGCACAAGTGCCTGTCGGCTGCTACCTGAGTTTTTTCGTTTCCGAATTGAAGTTGAAGTCTTCTAAAGCTAAGTACCCCATTGGGGATCCTTTTTTCTTGCTCTAACGGATGTCAGAAAAATTTAACAATTGTCTCGCCTGTGGAAAGCACATACCACACCGAGATTTTCATTCTTCCTGCGTCACCTGTTTAGGCCCAGACCACGACGCCCCCTGCTGTCGCTTTTGTGCTTTGTTCAATGCCAGAACTATATGTCGGTGGGCTCTTATTGTAGCTAGATATTTTCACTCTCAGTCCTCGAATTCCAATATGGCTTCAGTAAGCCATCTGGCACCGATCTTATGAAAAAACGTAAGGATAAAGACAGACAGACCGCACAGGTCCAAAACTGCCGATGACGTTTCCGTTAAGAGCTAGTCATTAGTTCTCCAGTCCTCAGTGAGGCGCTTTCACAGTTCCTGATGCCCACTTCTGTGGATTCGCAGGCTGCTACAGAGACCCTTTCTGAGTCCGAGAGACTTGTCCCCAGTAGTTTTATCTGAACAGGAGTCTGATGACTCTGATGCATCTAAATATGAAGATATGCAACCCCTCTCTACTTATGAGGATTCTGATGCAGAGGAATCCACCCCTTCAGCCTCTCCACCGAAGGATTTTTCCTTTGGGGAAAACCTACATACCTTAAGGGAGCATTTCCAATGGAAATGTCAGGACTATCATCAGTCGAAAGAGACTCAGGGAATTCTTAGATCTTCCACAGCACAGACTTCTGGCCTTTCCTCCTGTCCTGGATGTTGTGGATGCTGTTTTATGGAATCCAGTCTGACCCCTGACACCCTCCCTCCTGTACCCAGGAAACCTGACAGGTATTATAAAGTCCCTGACTCTCACAAATTTATTTTCAAAAATCCTACTGCTAATCCAGAGGTTATCTCTTAAGGACCTAAAAGAATCAAAGCAATTTCAGCTATGAATCCCACCCTATGATAGGGATTCCCGACCTTTAGACAGATGGGTTAAAAAAGTAAACACCTCTGCTATGCTTGCTATTAGTGCGTTAAATTGTCAGTTCTGTGTGCTGAAATATCAGCGACATACCATGGAGCTCCTCAAACAAAACATATCTTCCTTCCCTGCTTGTGCAGAAAATAGAGTTACAAGAGTTAATGCATTCTGCAAGTCAAGTAACTAAGCACACCTTACAATGTGGTTTTGACTCCCTAGAAGCATCTTGCAGGGCAGCAGTCACTGGTTCTGTCCTTAGGAGGCATGCTTGGCTTAAGGAACAGAACTTGCCAGACCATGTCAAATCCAAATTATTGGACGCACCTCTGCACAAAGACAACTTATTTGGCACCAAGGCAAAAGAGGTCTTAAAAAGATGGAAGAAAAAGCTAAATCTATGCAGACAGACTTGCAGACAGACTTCCTACAGGTCCAGTAGGCATTGCCCCTCCAAGCAGTGGTCCTTTCCTGCCCCGTCCAAGTCAGCCCAGCCCAGAGCCAGGGGAAGCAGACCACCCAGACAACAGCCCCAGGGAATGCAGAGATCTAAGCAATGGAGTTCCTCCTCTTCAAAACCAGGGAGTGCGAAGGCACCCCCTTATGATAAGAGTTCACATTGACTTTACACTTCCACCCCCTCCCTCTGCCCACCTGGTCTTGCCCTTAGGTGGAAAACTATCCTTCCACGCAAGGAACTGGGCCACTATTACCAACAACCACTGGGTCCTCAACAGTATCCCAGGGATATAAATTTTATTTCCACACTCTGCCAACCCCAAAAGGGTCCCCAGATCTTCCCCCAAACCAGTGGGCAGAGGCTAAAAAGCAAGACTTTCCCGGTCAACAAATGTTAAATAAAATAAAATAAGTAAATAAATAACAAGTCCTTTTCCTGCTCTCTCTGAGGGCAATAGAGCATGTTCCTGCAGAACAGATAGGCCAAGGTTTGTACTCCAGACTCTTCCTGGTATCCAGAAAAGAGGGCACATGGCGCCCCATCCTCAATCTATCCATTCTAAACACCTTTCTGGTGATAAAATTCAAAATGCGCACCCTCCAGCAGCTTCTACCTATGCTTTCCAAGGATGCTTGGTTAGCCACCGTAGACATAAGAGCCCTGCCCGCACATCCCAATCATGGAATCATGCAGGAAATACCTATGTTTAGGGCAGGATCACTGCACTTTCAGCTTATCCACTACTCCCAGAGTTTTCACAAAATGTCTGGCTCCCGCCATTGCTTTTTGCAGACAAAGAAATATTCAAATTTACCGATACTTAGGCAATTGCCTGATTCAGGAAAACAGGAACAGCTGCTAAACCACCTGACCTTTGTAAAGGACCTGCTGACCTCCCTGGGGTATACTCTCAACAAAAATAAATCCATACCAGTTCCCACACAAAACTGTATTCCTGGGAGCAGGCCTGGACACAGTATCCCAGGTGGCATTCCTTATTCCAGAAAAACAAGCTTACCTGACAGCCTACTTCCCTCAGCTAGCCCACGAGGACCCAGTTATCCTCCAGGAAAATCCTGCAAGAGTTCATAGTTTCTTGCATTCTACTTTGATATGCCAGATTGCATATGAGGAAACTAAAGTGGTACCTAAAAAGTCTTTGGTGCCAGCACTCTCAAGACCTGGAAACTCTTATGCCAATGATACCTTGTCTAAGGAAAGATTTTCTTTGGTGGGCAGCAGCATGCTACCACAACAAGGGGCTTCCCTTCTCACAACCCCATGCTGCCCAGACCCTCACCACAGACTCATCAAACTATGCCTGGGATGCACACCTGGACAGCAGGTGCATTCATGGCCAATGGAGCCCAAATCAAATTCATCTGCACATCAACCAAAAAGAGATGTTAGCTATTCAGCACGCCCGTGACATCTTTCAGACCCCTTCTATCACTGGGGCCCCTACTGATCAAAACAGACAACACCACAGTGATATGGTATATCAACAAGCAGGGAGGGACTCGCTCTTATCCTCTGTGCAGGCTCGCCATGACCCTTTGGCACACGGCCTCAGCCATGCCGCTACACCTGTTGGCACAATTCCTGCCAGGCTGTCTAAACTGTCTGGCAGACAACTTAAGCAGAAACCTGCTAGACCAAAGAACCTTCACCCTTGTAACCCAGAAATGGGGCACCCCGAAGGTCGACCTCTTTTCCTCCCACTCCAGTCATCAAGTTCAGCAAATTCTGCACCAGGGAACCTCACAGCAAGGCCTGGAAAGTGGATGCTCTATCCTTCCAGTAGATAGACCTCTCATTCTGTGCATTTCCCCCTCTACCACTCATTTCAAGGGTACTGCTCAAGATAAGGGAGGAAAAACTGAGAGCAATCCTGATTGCCCCACTGGCCATGCCAGCACTGGTACCCACTGCTGCACAACCTGTCACCCCTGCTACCATGGCACCTACCTCAGATCCCAACACTCCTGACCCAGAGGAATGGAGAATTCATGCATCCCCAATTGCAGACCCTCAGTCTGGCAGCCTGGCTTATTCCCTGACCTCTCCTCAAGCTGCAAGTCTAAGCAAGCAAGTTCTAGATGTGATGAGGCCAGACGCCCCAGCACTAGAAAATCTTATGCTGACAAGTGGAAAAGGTTTTGCACCTGGATCCAGGCTAAGGAAGCCGGAGTGGCACAGCCCTCCCTACCTCTCATCCTGGATTACTTGGTAGACCTCCTACACAAGGGTCTGTCCTTCTCTTCTATTAAAATTCATGCCTCTGCCATCTCTGCTCATTTCAGCACAGAGCCACCTTTTTTCTCACACCCTGTCATCAAACCGGTCCTAAGAAGGACTAACAACTTGAGGCCACCCTGAAGAGCTCCTACCCCAGCTTGGGACCTAAACTTTATGTTGGAAAAGCTCACCCTGCTGCCCCCCTTTGAACCTGCACCTTCAGCAGAGTTAATATTTGTCTCTTGGAAGACAGCCATGCTTTTGGCCATCACTTCAGCTAGAAGAGTATCAGAGCTACAAGCACTTAGGCTGTAGAGTCCATCATTTTCCTTGCTGACAGGGTCTCCCTCAGGACTAACCCATCTTTCATGCTAAAAGTGGTGTCCAGTGTAGTTCCCAACCATCCATTCATTTGCCCACCTTTTTCCCTAACCCACAAAACAAGGGGAAATGATTCTGCACACTGTAGATGTGCACAAACAGCTCAGATTCTACCTAGACAGGACTAAATCTTTAAAAAAAATGATCAATTGCTAGTCAGCTTCGCTGCAGGAGCAGAGGGCAAGGCCATATCCAAACAAACAGTCTCCAAATGGATAGCACACTGCATCCATTTCTGCTACAAACAGCACAGGAAACCTCCCCCCAAGGGGGTCAGGGCACATTCCACCAGAGCAACCTCCACCGCTCCAGCTTTTCACAGAGGGGTGCCCACCAGGGACATCCTGGAGGCTGCAACAATGGACATCTGTTCATACCTTCACCAAGTATTACCACCTGCCTATCTTCTCCAAATCCAGGGCAGGCTTTGCCACCGCAGTCTTGCAGGGCATCCTAGCCAGCCTCCAGTCTTCTTGACTGCCTCCACCCTTTTCTTCAGCTTTGGGAATCAACCCAAGTGTGATGACTGCAACAGTGAAACATGAAGAACATAATACGGTTGTGTACACTTACCGTAAATGTAGATGTCGAGTGTATTCACTGTTGCAGTCCTGGTTTCCCTCCCTCCATTCCCCTTCTCTATCTCTCTCCTTACAAGGAATTTTTGGTATTTACTTTCTACTGGTGGTGTTCTTCCTCCATTACCTAGCTCCCTAGTGGGGGACTCCTGACAGGGCAAGAAAAACTGATGTAATGGCTGCCTGTTTTTATACCACTGACAACCTGACGTCAGTCCTGGAGTGACACCACCCCCTTTAGTTCATCCTTCTTTAGGGCTCATACCTATTGGGTGGCAAGAAAAACTGATGTAATGATGCCGGCTGTCTACTTTATAGCCCTGATGACCTGATGTCGGCTTCTGTTCCAAGACCGCCGACACGAGGGAAAATCTTTACTGTGGTGTTCGGGCTGACCAAGGGCTACTCAGTAGGGATAACCCACAAGTGATTACTGCAATAGTGAATACACTCGAACATCTACATTTATGGTAAGTGTACACAACTGTAATTTCTCAGCCTTACTCTTCGAACTATTCTTCAGAAAGTGTCTGGCTCCAGTTATAGCTCATTACAGGCTACAGGGTATCCACTTTTTTCTGTATTTAGATGATTTACTTAGTTTTGCAAACTCTTTTTCAAAGTGTCAGGAATCTCTCCCTTGGGTGAGAGATTTCTTGCACAAGCTGGAATTCCAAGAAAACATTCAAAAGTTTTTCTTAACTCCCCCACATAACATTGTGTTCCTGGGATGTCAGCTAGACGCCTCAGTTCAAAAAACTTTTCTTCCACAGGGAAAAAAATATATATTTCTTTACATGTATTTCTAAGTTTTTCCACTCAGAAGTCAGATACTGCAGGGGGAATACCTCAAGATTTTGGGTTATCATGGCATTTATGATTCTCATGATACCTCTGGAAGGACTCCACATAAGAGAGAGACAGTGGTATCTGAAATCTCTCTGGTCCCAGCATCAACACCCTTTATCTTTTCAGATCCTGGTACTGGGTTTTGTCAGAAGAGAAATCACTTGGTGGAGACAAGTGGTATGTTTAAATCAAGATTTTTCCTTCTTCCTCCCTACTGTAAAGGAGTCTGTCACCACAGATGCTTCAGACTTCACTTGGGGAACAGTTTCAGGAGTGGGTAAAAAGTGAAGGGGGTGTTGGGACACCAAAGACAGACAAAAGCACACATATGTCAAGGAAATGTTTATCCTAATCAAGGGACTGAATTCTCTGAACCATCTTTGGTCCCCAGGACCTCATCGAGTAGTTACAGACAGTACCACAGTGATGTGGTACATCAACAGGCAAGGGGAAACCAGGTCATACTCCCTTTGCAGACTAGCCATGTTAGCTTGGGATATAGCTTCACAGCACAACCTCATTCAACAGGCATCCTGCATTCCAGCTGAGGAAAATTGTGTGGCAGACAAAATGAGCAGGACCATTGCAGACCCTCATGAATTTAACTAGATCTAGGGTCTTCCAAAATTTGATCCATCTCTGGGGAATTCCTCAAGTAGACATCTTTGCCTCCTCTCTGAACAATCAACTGGCAAAATTCTGCTCCAGGATTTCATGCAAGAATGCCTGGAAGACAGATGCCTTTTCCTTTCTTTGCACGAGTCTTCCTTTATGCCTTTCCAGTAATATCCAGGGTACCTCTAAAGATTCCAAAGGAATCCCCCCCCCCACCAAGATCTACATCAAGAATCTTGAATCCCTGCTGTCTCCCACTCAAAACAGTAACACTGAAGAGATTGTCAACTCGCCCACCACTACTCATGCACGTAGTACGCATCCAACACAAGTCATCCTATGTGGAGGTTCTTTCAAAAAAACTTACTGAAACACCAAAGACCTCCAAAACAAAACACTGTTACGACTAATGCAGTTCCCACAACACCCAGGACACACAGCTACACCAGTGTCGCACCGACCAAGCCCTTAAGGCGTAATGCTCAAAAAAATAAATAAAAACAAATTTTCAATGTTTTTGTCATTGGAGACTCCATATTGAGACACACAGATGTGCCACTCACCAGATTAGATAAAGAAAAAGTCACAGTCAGCTGCCTGTCCAGTGCCATGATTTGTCAGATCACACATGCACTCAGGTCTCTCGGCAACAAGTACCATTGTGACTGTGTCATAGCTCATGTTGAAGTGAACAACCTGAGACGTACCTCACTGGACTATAAGAAGAGAGACATGATTGAGCTCTCCAAGTATGTGTCCCTAGCCTTGAGCAGCATATTACTCTCCCCTAGAATGATCCACAGTATAAACAAAAATGATCAATTTCAATAACTGGCTTAGTTTTTGGTATCATTCAACAGAAATCCAGTTTCTGTCAGCATGGGATGACATGGTCGACGAACCTCGCTGCTTTGCCAGAAATAGTTTGCACCTGGCACCACTAGGCTTTCGGCTGCAGGCAAAGGCACTTGCCTCCCCTATAGTACCTTTTTTAGGAAAGGAGAAAATTGCCAACCATAAGAAAATTATGCTGCTAAATGCTAAGAGCTTAAACCAAAAACTGCACTTCTGTCACTGGAGTATGTACGTCTGTGCAGTCACAGAAGCCTGGTTCAAGGCCTCTGAGAGTACCCCTGCCTTGTAAGGCTGCAGTGCCTTCCACACCTTCAGGCTGCAAAACGAATATGTGAGAACCAAAGGAGGTGGTGTTTCTATCTATATTAGAGATGGATTCACCTCCCAACTAGTTAGACTGAACAACTCCATGGAGTTACTCCCAGTTCACATTACTGTGGGTAAGACCTCCATTCAAGTCGTAGCTAGTTATAGATTCCCGTCCATGGATCATGATGTGCATGATGCCTACATGACCAAACTGGAGTCGGTCCAAATATTGCCACACACTCTGGCCATGGTTGATTTCAGTTATCCCACCATCAACTGGGAAACCTACTCTAGCCCTAACTCACTACCACAAAAGTTGACTTTAACTCAAATACCCTGGAACAAATTGTTCAAACCCCGACGAGCGAAACAAGCATACTAGGTCTGGTCCTTGTTAACATGACAAACAGATGCACCACCTTATTAGTTAAATCTGACCACAAATCAGTCGCCTTCGAATTGGCACTAACACCAGAACTCACAAAGGGCAAAGTTGGACTAAAATCTTCACCAAAGCAAACTATACCCTCCTAGGAGAAGGTATAAATGCATTCCAAGCCCCAACCCCAGCTGGAAGTGGTAACTACACCAAAACTTACACTTGAGCCTTGTACAGTGATTTTTGTAAGTGTATAAACTTGGCTGTTCCAGAGAGAATCAAAGCCAGAGCCTCAAGTTGAAAAAAAAATCAAACAAAAAAAAAAAAAACAAAAAAAGCCACCCTGGTAGACATCCAGCATCAACAAACTTTACAACATATGTAAAAAGTTGCCATCTAAAAAAAT
Organism: Protopterus annectens; assembly: GCF_019279795.1. Classification (NCBI taxonomy): domain Eukaryota; kingdom Metazoa; phylum Chordata; order Ceratodontiformes; family Protopteridae; genus Protopterus; species Protopterus annectens. The sequence continues at coordinate 1,673,435,741 of NC_056741.1, forward strand.
TAAGGCGAGGCCTCAACAATGGAAAAGCATCCTCCTCAGCCTCAACAGGCAAATAAGACATGTCAGATCCTTTAAGAGTAACTTTGTGAAAAACTTGGCAATCACAGCCAAGGATAATCATAAGACCTTTTAGAGCTACGTATGTATCTTAAAAGGTAGGACCAAAGCATGTGCCGAACTAATGAATAACTATTACACACACTGATCCTGCAGAGATAGCAAACCTGCTAGTGGACAGATTTGGAGAAAATTTCACTCCCTTATTCCCTCCAAACTTATCACAATCCTTGCCCTCAACTCCCCCCCGCCCCCACCCTACATATCTGAAGAGCAGGTCATTCAAGCCTTGCCAAGGCAAAAAGCATAGCCTCTATGGGACTAGAAGGCATCATAGGCAGTCTTCTAAACAAACTAAAACATGAGCTACATCACTATTAAGTACCCTATTCAAATATAGGCTAACCACTGGCTTTGTTCCTGTGGAATGGAGAACAGCAACAGTTCCCCTCCACAAAGGTGGCTTGGCAACCGACCAAGGGAATTACAGACCCATAAGTCTGACCAGTCTCATCTGTAAAGCCATGGAACGTATCATTATGGACTTCATAAATAAAGATATAGGTGACCTCCAAACCCTGGATCTGACCCAAGTCTTCGTCAAGGGCAGATCCTGCCTTTTAAACCTGGTGGATTTCTTTGAAAATGTGACCCAGGGTCATTGACAAGGGCAAATCTATGCATACAGCATACCTCAACTTGGCAAAGGCTTTTGACACAATCCCACACTTGGGCATTACCGATAAACTTGGCAAACTGAATGTAAACCCCTTTGTTGTAAGATGGGTTGCCAACTGGCTCACAAACTGGTCACACACTGTCCAGGTGGGTGACTTCACATCAACCAGCAGACCTGTCACCAGCGGGGTGCCACAAGAGTCAGTGCTGGGCCCCCCTACTTTTTGGTATATACTTCTCAAATGTTCAGGCCAAAACTAAGGGGCTATTGCTGACCAGGTTTGTGGATAGTAGCAAACTGGGTGCAATTATTGAATCCCCAAATGATGTCAGTGTACTTCAGGAGGGTCTTGCGCAGACCAGACTGGTATCTTAGTCATGGTCAAAAACTGAATGCAAAGAAATGCATCATCATTCCCTTCGGTAAAAACAATGTCCCTTCACACTGTCAAGTTAACAATACCCTCTATACCTACGAAGTGGTAAGAGATCTGGGATCACAAGTTAATTGTGACCTTAAATTTGACCACCATGTTTATACTGCAGTAAGGAAGACTTTCTACATAGCACACTTGATTAGCAAAAGCATCGCTCGAGAGCAAAGGAGGTTATAACACCTCTATACTTGTCACTAATTAGGCCCATAATTGAGTATAATACCCCTTTCGGCATGTACCGTGCAAAGCACCTGCAGCAGTTGGAGAGACCTCAGAGGCTTCTGACTAAGATGATCAAGGGACTCCAGCATGTACCTTACTGATCAAGGGACTCCAGCATGTACCTTACACAGACCAGCTGAAGTCCCTGTCACTATACTCAGTATCATGTAGACTTCTTAGGAGAGACTTATATTGGATTACAGAGCAGACTCTGATACAAACCTAATGAATTTGTTGCACATCCATGAATCAAATGGGAGTAGAGCTACCCGTTTCAGGGAACTAAATTTGGCCTGCGACATGAATAGGACACGCTGGAGGAACAGATTTGTCTCCCAGTAACTGGCGCATCTTTGGAATAGGCTGCCAATGCATGTGAAGCAGAGCACTTCTAGACACTGTTCAAACGGAACCTGGACGAGTTGATGGGGCATCCTAAATTCTTACCGAGGATAGTGCCCATAACCCTCTTGGACGTGGACAGTTATTTAATAAATACAATCCTGGGAAGTGAATAGAGTATCTATGATATTACATTCGGATGAAATGACCTCCGGGTCTACAGCCTAGTAATCTCCATCCTATGAAGATCATTGTGGTGGTTCCCTTCTGGCCCAGGAAACTGTGGTTCTTTCTTTTGGACATGGTCAAGGCAGTCCCCACAAGCTTCCTCACAGAATGGATCTACTCACACAAGAACCATAATATCAATCATCTTCATTTGACAGCCTGGATGATAAGGTCTTAATTCCTTTTAGACACCTGTATTCTGAGGATGTGCAGCAGGTACTAATGGTGAAAAAAAAGCATGCTACTAGAAAATTATATATTGGCCAAAGGAAAAGGTTTTCTAGTTGGTGCCAACAACATAACTAGCAGCCATTCATGACTAGCTTTCCTCTGGTTTTACACTATTTGTCTGAGTACCCTATGACCATTCTTATTCCTCTGTTGAGGTTCATTTATAGGTGGGACTTCCAAGATGGCTGCACATTGAGTAACAGCTTAATTCTTGCTCTCCCAGTGTGAAAATAAAAACTCAGAAGAGAAAGCCAGTGGATTAGTATTTCTAGGTAAAGTTCAGTAACTGGCTATTAAGTGCACTGCCTGGATTCCAGGAAAAAAGAAATGCAGAGGACCTGAAAGAAAATCAAGCTATAAAAGGTGAAGAAAAAACTGACTGGGAAGAGTACTGCAGCTGTTCAGCAAAAAGCAGTGTATGCTCCAGACATGACTTCAAATAATCTAGAGGAAATATAAGACTACTGCACACAGATCTGATTAAAATAAATGAAACACTGATGGAGTATATCAACTCAAACAACAAAAGGCTGGAGGAAATGGATTGAAATGAAAAGATTGGCTGAATATGACACTGCTCAAGAAGAGATGTTTCAAAAATAATAGAATTAGAGGACAGAGCATGTAGGGAAAAGAAGCTGGAAGGAACAGAGACTGTATTAATTTTATAAAAGTACAAGTAAGCAGCTGGACTGGTATTCCACAGCAGTTGTTAATTGAAAGGGTGCATTTTGTGTATGCTCCAAACCTGGCTATGAGAAAGCAGTCAATACCTTTAATAGTAAAGATGCAATCCTGCCAGCAGACAAAACTGTGGCAAAGGGACAAAGTACTAAAAGTGGGAGACAGCAGAGTGTTTGTGGAGAATGATTACTAACTGTATACCAGATAGAAGAGGAGTAAATTGATTCCACTATTCAGGGAATGTCGAGAAGCAGGTGTGAGATTAAAATTTCTGTACCCAGGTAGCTTCAAAATATTCTTTCATGGAGGGGCAAAAACATTTTTTGATGGAGTACATGCTAAGGAAGAAATACAAACGTTTGTCCAACAAAATGTGAGCTGTGAAACAGGAGATGTTATGTAGTCCTATCTCGCCTACATTCTTACCCGTGGGTTCGGAGCCGACCATCTGCTCCGACACTGCTGATTTTTACTAGCTCAAAGTCTCTCATTGGCTGGGCTAAGAGGGTATCCCATGGTGCACTGCTCCCTATCCCCAGATCTCATTTGCCGCTTGTAGAGCTCGGACGTGGTCTCGCTTGGCTGTGGCTAAGTACCCTCTCTTTGTACTATTTCTCGTTGAGAAAGTTGTTTATTCAAACCCAAAAGCTATTTTAATAGCTACTCTTGCCGATCGCTAATTTGTGTGTTTGTTTCAGTGCTGTGTTAGTTGTTTGGTATCCCTCCTGTTCCAGTGGGCTAGGCCCGTTTTAGTTAGAGGACCTAGTCCTCCCCTTCTGTAGTTTATTCAACTTTGGTCTGTGTTCCCTGCAGAACCGTTTCAATTAGAGGTTCTTGTGTGTGACTGTATTGTTTTTTTGGCTGTGTCTTCTGTGAACCATTTAGGTTAGAGGTGCTTTGTGTGCCTGTTGGTTAGTACCTGGTATTCAACATTGTATGGTGTTTTCCCGCCATTTTTGCGGTTACATCTAGGCTTCCTTTACTGTTCATTGTAAAATGTCCAAAGATCAGAAGGAACATAAGCCCTCTGGCTTTAAGAAATGTTCCAAATGTGGATATAAAATGTCCATCACGGATGGACATTGTGTGTGTGTCTACTGCCTCGGAGCCATCCATTTACAGGAGTCATGTAGCTTTTGCCATGCATTCAGTCCTAGGATGCTCCAGGAGAGAAAAAAACAAGTTAATTTTAAAAGGACTTTTCAAACCATCTTTTGAGGAAGCTATTGATTCGGCTTCTAGTACTAAGTCTAAAGCTTCCAAGTCCAAGAAAAGATCTCCGGCTCCATCTGCCACTTCGGAGCCCCCGGAGAAGATTACAGTTTTGGACTCAGCCTCCTTGGCTCCACTGTCTTCGGGGCCGCAGGAGGTATCTGTATTAACCAAAATGGCGTCGGCTCCAATTATCCTTGAGCCCATTCGGAGCCGATCGCCCAGTGTCAGACTTGGTTCACCGGACAAGAGATCCCAATCTCCATCTATCTCCTCCAATTCCTCCAGGCTTTCTGATTTGGATGTTGACAGGGTTAGTGCAGAGGCTTCTGCAATCACGGTGTTGGCCAAATTGTTTTTGGCTCCAACCCATTCGGCTCCAGAGCCAATTGCCATGTCCGTTTCGATGATTCCTCCTCCGAGCACTTCCTTGCCGTCAGAGCCGGTATGCTCTGATCCGCGTGATGTTCCTGTGCCGGTTCCGATACCCCCTTTGGGTTTATCAATGCCGACTTCGGCTCAGACCATGTCGGTTCTGTCCACAGGGTTCGAGACTCAGGTTTCCTCGGTCGGGCCCGAGGGAGATACGTCGGGACAGCTGTTGGTTCCAAGTCTCCCTCTTGGTGCATCGGCTTGGGGGACCCCGGTCGTGGCCTCGGAGGCCAGTCAGTTCTCGGAGCCGGGAGGTCCTGCCTTCGAGGCCATGCGGAACGCGCTGGCAAGATCGTCGGTCATTCCGTCCCCCACCACTCCGGCAAGAGCCTCTGACACTCACCTGTCCTTGGACAGCAGAGCACCAGGCCCTACGGACACCCCCAAGAGTGGTCCCCAACCTTCTGAGGGTCTCCCAGAGTCTTTGTCTGAGGAGCCCCCCTAGAAAGAGGTTGTGCAAGAGGAAGCACATAGACTCCCAGGATGAGTCTCTCACCTCCGATACTGACCTCGAGGAATCGGAAGGTCCCCCAAGTTTTCCTCTGATGATGTTTCCTTCTTCAATGTCCTGGAGACACTGAAACAAAGAGGAGGCTGGCCTTCCAAAACTCCTTCCGAGGAGGAGTCCATATTCCTTAAGGCTTTTGGCACTCGACCTTCCGCCTCCTGGGTGTCTCCATCCTTCGACGAACTGATTGACCTCATTTGTCAAAGAGTGTGGGAAAATCCTGATTCTGTAGAGCCCGTATCCAGGCGCCCCAACAAGTTCCTGTTCGCACCCCAGGGAAAAGAGTTTCTATCAAAAGGAGTCCCGGTAGATGCCATGGTGGTGGTGGCGGCAGCCACCCAGAAGGAAGTCGCAGAATCTTCCTCATCGGTCCATCCTCCTAACAAGGAGTCTAGGACCATGGACCGGTACGGGAAGCATACCCTTTCTTCAGCAACCTTCACCTTACGGTTGCTGAATTATTTATCTCACTTCACTTGGCTCCAGAGAGATCTCCTCAAAGAACGGGGAGATACTCCTGTGGGTAACATACCTGAGGCGGTAGCTCAGACGGTTAACGCACAGGTTTCTACCCTCAACTCCATCACTAACTCATCCATGCGGCTCATTTCATATGCGGCCAAAGGAGCGAGTAGAGCGGCAAGCTCAGGGGTCGCCCTTTGAAGGCAGGCCTGGCTACGCCTGTGTCACTTCGCGGAGGCCTTCAAGTCTTCCTTCATTGACGCCCCATTTGACGGTTCCTCCTTGTTTGGGACCAAAGTGAAAGACACGCTCACCAGATGCGAGCAAGAGGGAAAGACCCTGTCTGCCGTCGGGGTCCGTTTTTCCCTTCCTTCTAGGCCTTATCCCAAGGCCCAGTGGGGGGGGGGGGTGTGTGGTTCAAGAAATCACAGAGGTTTTTTCCTGCCGCACAAGGTGAACCCCCCTCCAGAGGCAGGGGAGAGGGGGTTACTCAGGGAGATGTCGCTCCAGAGGTAGAGGGGGCCCCCGCAAATCTGGAGACCGCGACTCCTTTCGTGCGTCTCCATACTCTCATTCCTGACGGTGTTCCCGACTGCGCTTATCCGGAGCCAGTCGGGGGTCGAATTTCCTTATACCCGGAAGCGTGGGAGAGCATCACCCAGGACCAGTGGGTACTAAGGATAGTTTCCGGAGGTTACCTCATTCCATTCTCTTCAATACCCCTATATCTAAAGGTATAGTTACTAATGCCTTAGCAAGGCATATTAAGGAGTTTAATACGCACAGTTTTGTATTTACAGTTGTACAACAAATTTGTAGAAATCCAAGGGACGGGCCCTGGCATTTGAAACTTGAAGAACAGGAGTTATTATGGCAATTAAGGACTAATGCTTATGTTTACTCTGGGATTAATGACGTGTGTTCAATAAAATGTTTACTTAGGTTAAAAGCGCTGGAACGTTAAGCTAATTTAAGTTTTAGGAACAGATAATGTGTTTTTTTTATAGTTTCATAGTTTAGTACTAGGCTATCTGCCCTGGGGCATTTGCAAGCCTAGCCCTAGAGATGTGGCTTTCGCCACCCCATGTAGTGGTACTAAGGTGTATAGAATAAATTTAGAATACTGTGCCTTTGTCTAGTAGTGACACATTGAAGACCCCCTTACTTATTAAAATTAGTTTACTGTGCCTCTGTCAAGTAGCGACACAGGGGTGACCCCTGGGGTAAACCTATGATCTCCCATCCACTCGTCAAGATTTCTCTCGAAGAGAGTCAGCGAGGGGCTCTGCCTAACATGGACTGGGATTTTGTTCCAGAGCATGGGAAGCCTCTGAGTTATGAATCTGTCCCTCCAGCATGTTCTATTCATGTTTGTACTGAGGTTTAATTCTTTGGCTCTCGTGGTTCTTATGGATTTGGATTTTTTGAGGTGGAGCATGTCCTTCAATTCCTGGTTGGACATGGCCTTGTACGTCAGGCACAGATCACCTCTGAGCAGGCGGTATGCTACTGAATAGAGCTGGAGTTTCTTTAGCCTGGCAACATATGACATATGTTGGAGACCCTTGATCCTCTTGGCGAGGTACTTTTGGGGTCTCTCCAGCTGTTGTAAGTGCCGGGTGAAGTACATACCAAATGGGGCATTGTACTCCATCAGGGGCCTGATAAGGGAGGAGTACAGGGGCACGATGACCTCCTTTGATCTGGATGTGAACCCCTTCATGATAAGGTGGGCAAGGTAGAAAGTCTTTTTAACCACTTTGGCAACGTGGGTGTCAAATAAGAGGTCACTATCAACTTGGGTCCCCAGGTCTCTGATTACTTTTTCGGTACTCAGTGGGTTACTATGTGATAATTTTTGGGTACTTTGTTTTTCCCAAAGGGGATGACTATACATTTCTTGGCATTCAGTTTAAGGCCATGATTCCGGCACCAGTTGTCCGTTTCGGTGAGGCCTTTCTGTAAGATGTATGTGTCAGCTGGTGTATCGACTATGGCGCCTAGTTTGCAGTCATCTGCGAACTTTGTCAGCCACAACCCTCCCATGTTTGCTTTCACATCTGAGAAGTAAATGCCGAACAAGAGGGGTCCCAGGACAGAGCCCTGTGGGACACCACTTGTGACTGGCTTTGAGTCTGACATGGCTCCCGCAATCTTGACTTTATGGGTTCTGTTCTTTAGCCAGTTTGCAACCCATCGTGTGACATATGGATTTACATTTAAGCTGTTTAGCTGATCTATGATCCCCGAGCGGGGTATTGTGTCGAAGGCTTTAGCCAAGTCCAGGTAGGCTGTATGGACTGCCTTGCCCTCATCAATGGCTCTAGTGACTGTTTTGAAAAAGTCAACCAGGTTCAAAAGGCAGGATCTGCTCTTTACAAAGTCAAACTGGGTGGGATCAAGTGTCTGTAGGTCCCCAATGTCGTTGTTTGAGTTCCATAATAATTCTTTCCATAGCTTTGCAAACTAGGCTGGTCAAGCTTTTGGGGCGGTAGTTCCCAGGGTCTGTAGTGGAGCCTCCCTTGTGGAGTGGGACCACTGTTGCTGTACGCCAGTGTTCAGGTACATATCCTGTAGTAAGGCTAAGGTTAAATAACATTTTTATATGCGGTTTTAGCTCCTCTTGGAGTTCAGGTATCACGCAGCCGGGGATACCATTGGGTCCCATAGATGCTGTGTTTTTTGCTTTGCTGAGGGCAGTTCTCACCTGGACATCAGAGATGACAGGGAGGTTACATTCAGCTGGGATGAGTATTTCTTCTTTTGGAGGTGAGGGAGGGGAGAAATTTGCACTGAACCTGTCTGCCAGAATGTTGGCAATTTCTGTGGGTTTGGTCAATTTTTTGTCGTGTACTAACTCTGAGCATATCTGAGGGTTTCGGCCCAGGTTTCTAACATAACTGAAGAATGCCTTGTGGTTATCTTTAGTGTCCTTGGCGATTTTTCTCTCAAAGTTGGCCTTGGATGTTTTTATGAGAGAACGTAGCTTTCTACTAGTGCTGATCAGAGATGCCTTCCCTTTATGGGATTTTGCTCTGTCTTGCAGTAGCTTCCCTCTTTTGTTATACAATTTGTTTATGGCTGGGGTCCACCAGACAGGATGCTTCCCTTTGGTGGAGAGGGTCTTGGTTTTATTTGGGATTGCACGATCCATGCATTCTTGGAGATGTCCGTAGAAAGCATTTGTGTAGGATTCAGCATTGTTGGATGTGGTTTCCATTGACCCTGTGGGCTTAAATGATACCATCTCAGTCTTGAGAAGTGTAAAGTCGGCTTTTGAGAAGTTTCTCACTGTAGTCTTTTGTGCTGGGGGTGGAGGTGGTAAATGTATATCCAGGGTGATTAGTTTGTGGTCGGATCTCACCAGTGAGGGGAATACTTCTGGTGTGGAGCATTTTGTCCCCATGTTTGTGATGATCACGTCTAGTATATTATCCCCCCTTGTGGGAGAGGTGACTAGCTGTTCCATTGCATTTCAGTTTATGAATTCCAGGAACCTTTGGGCTAAGGTGTTAGGGCTAGAATAGTGCACCCAGTCTATGTTAGGGTAGTTGAAGTCTCCCAATATGATGGTATTTGGTGAGACATTCATATCTTCCAATGTCTTCAGGAAGTCCGAGTGGGGTTCTTGAGATTGGGAGGGTGGTCTGTAACATGCAACCAGTTGTATAGCAGTTTTGCCTATGGTTAGCTGCACCTATATGGTCTCCGATGCTTCATGAGTTGCCACTAACCTGGAGGTGTGGGTATCCTTGATGAATATGGACACTCCCCCTCCCTTTGTGGTTTGGCCCGGGTTTTGGGGCCAAAAAGCATGATATGAGGTAAAGCCTGGTAGCGCTGGGGTGCTCTGAGAAGCCTTGAACCAGGTCTCGGTTACAGCGCAGACATCGATGTTCTCCATACTGAGGAGTGCTTCGAGAGCCTGCATCTTGAGATTTAGACTTCTGGCGTTGAGCAGCATTACCCTTAATTTTTTCCATTTTTGTTTTCTAAGGAGGTGGGTTCGTCTTTTGAGCCTTGCCTAAAAAAGGCACTATGGGGTGGCAAGAGCCTTAGCCAATATCCGGAAGCCCAGTGGTGACAGGTGCAAGCCGTCCCTTGCGAAGCAGCGTGGCTTGTCCAGCATGTCATCCCAGGCAGACAGACATTGGATCCCCCTAGAATGACACCAGTAATTGAGCCAATTATTAAAGCTGATCATCTTGTCTTTGTATTGTGGCATCATTCTTGGTGAGGGCAGGATGCTGCTCAGGGTCAGGGTCATACCAGCCTGGGCTACATAATCAGAGAGCTCCTCTATGTCTCTTTTCATGTAGTCCAAGGAGGTACGTCTCAGGTCATTCATGCCGGCATGGACAATGACAGAGTCATATTTGTACGTGCTTTTGAGTGACCTGAGTGCTTGTGTTATATGGCGGATCCTAGCCCCCGATAGGCAGCTTACCGTTACCCTCTCCTTGCTCAGCCTGGTAAGTGGGACGTCAGTGTGTGTGACTATAGAGTCACCTATCACTAGTGTATCAGGCATAGTGTTTGGCCTTAAGGGCTGTGATTTATTGACACACCGATTTATTGAAGTATGTGTTGCATGTGTTATGTTTTGAGGTGGTGGATTTTTGGGTGTCTGCTTTGGGAGCCTCTGTTGTTTTGGTAAGTTTTTTAATAGAGCCTCCGAGTATGTTTTTGTGTTATTATGTGCTTGAGTTGCAGTTGGGGTAGGTCTATGTGTGACTGGGTTTGTTGTGTGTGTGGTTACCTTCTCCTCCTGTCTGGTCTTGCCAGTCCTGAGTTGAGAGAGTTCAGCCTCCAGTTTGGCTATATAGTTGCATCTCTCACATGTATTTGTGTTTGTTGGGAGGAGGAGAGGGTTGTCTGTGTACATGAGACAATTATAGCATTGTCTCAAGATTCCCAGATTAACCAGCTGAACAGGAGAAGATGCTAGCAATCTACCACTCGACATGCTAGAATATTACAAGAGAGTGCTGTGCCTTTAAGGGAAGTGGTTGGGGTGGTAGGTGGATGTAGTGCTACTTAAGTTTGAGAGTGCTTGCTTAGGAGAGAAGCTTTGAGAACAAGTGCTATGCTTATAATATAACGAGTAGACTGGTTATTCTAAGAGTAGAGCTTTCTAAGGGAAAATTTGAAGAGCAGACTTGGCGGAGCCAGAAAAAGTTTAACCCTGTTTACGCACAATCGCGCAAATGCGGATTTTAAACAGGGAACTTCAAAAGAGCTAGAAATGGTCCAAAACAACCAATTACTACAGCTCTTGTGCTGAGGTCACTCCTTCAGGGACAGATAGGCTGCTCAAGGCTCCCCACTCCCACTGGTGAGCAAAGAAACTTCCTTCTTATCCAAGTAAGGTAATGGACAACACAGGAACTACACCGCAGCCCAGAATACAGCAAAGCCTGTAAACTGGTCTAAACTAGTCGAGGAGAGGCGGGAAAACAAGGATTATTTTTTTGTTTTTTTTTGTTTTTAGATAGAAAACACCCAGAAATACAGAAGGCAGCAATAAATCAGTTACACAGGCTAGCACACTTTAGTGGGCAGCCTCAATAGTTAAATTAAACAAACAGATTTTCAATTAATTTTCGATCAGGTAAAATTTTAAGTGCAGATACTATATAATGCAGCAAACAGTTAAAAAAACAGTATAAGCTTGCTTAAAATAATCAAGAGAAGGTATTCCAAGTAAAAAAAAAAAACAGAAAAAAATACTTAAATCTGGAAAGTAGTCGCTTTTCTCAGTTCTCTGTAGCTAGGACCACTCTGCAGGACCACATGGAGCTATCTCTGAGTAGTATAGCCAGAAAAAAACGCTCTGAGGCGGATTTTAAACAGGGAACTTCAAAAGAGATAGAAATGGTCCAAAACAACCAATTACTACAGCTCTTCTGGGAACTGGGAGTGCTGTTTGGGAGTTTTTTATTGAAGCTTTCCTATTGTAGGACAGCTTTAATTTTTAAATTGTATCTAAATTGTGTTTAATTATTCTTTAATTACATCTAATTAATCTATGATGGTATATATGGTTGTAGTGTTTAAATTTTTGTCTGAAGAAGTGCATATACGTTTGGTGCATGAAAGCGCTCACAATAAATTTTAACAACATCCGTAGACTTCTTTTTAGTTGGACTTTGAGTTTACCACTTGTTTTTATTTCAATACCCCCGCCAATAAGAAAAATCCCAGACGTTCCACCCAGTCAAAGGGATCAAGCAGCCTCAGAGGTGTCTCAGCTGCTGGATAAAGGAGCCATCCAACCAGTCCCCTTAGACCAAATCGGATTAGGGACTTATTCAAGATTCTTTTTGGTGCTGAAAAGAACAGGGGACCTGAGACCCATACTAGATCTCAGTCAACTCAAGAATTACGTACACAAGTCCAAGTTCCGGATGATCACTCTACAGTCAATCCTCCCATTGTTGGGAGAGAAAGTTTGGATGTGCTCCATCGATCTCAAGGATGCTTATTACCATATCAAAATGGACAAAGCATCCGGGAGTCATCTACACTTCCGGCTGGGAGCCAGTCACTTCAGTTTCAAGCCCTGCCCTTTGGTCTCACCACAGCCCCCAGGGTGTTCACCAAATGTATGGCAGTGGTGACGGAAAACTTGAGACGTCAAGGATTCCAGGTGTTTTCGTACCTGGACGACTGGCTCCTTACCGCCCCCACCAGGCATCAACTAGTTCAAACGAAGGATGCTACCATCAGTCTGTGTCATCAATTGGGCATAACGATAAACTGGGAAAAATCTGCCTTATTGCCCTCACAGCGTGTCACCTTTATAGGAGCAGAGCTGGACACCATTCAAATGCGGGCATTCCTACCACAAGAAAGGATCATGGTGTTGCAACGACAAATTCATATACTGATGCCACTCAGACAAGCACAGGCAAGAGTGGTTCTACAACTCCTAGGGACCATGGCGGCGACTATCATGCTAGTCCCTCTAGCAAGATTACACATGAGACTTCTTCAGTGGCTCCTCTTTGTCCAATGGTCTCTACAAAGGTTTTCACTATCTCATCCCATCTTAGTCACAGACAGGTGCAAGCAGGACCTCCGTTGGTGGTTGTGCACCAACAATTTGACCGGGGAAAGCCCTTTGTTCCTCCCGTCCCTGTTGCTACGGTGACCACGGACGCCTCCCAGATGGGGTGGGGGGGCAGTATCTAGGCAGGACAGTCCAAGGCATGTGGCAAGAACACGAGATACATTCGCATATAAACGTCCTAGAGATGAGAGCAGTGCTTCTTGCGTTGCAAGCACTTCAGGGAGTTCTTCCTATAGGGACTATTGCGATACACTCAGACAAATGTCGGTAGTGTGGTATCTCAACAAGCAAGGGGGTACACTATCATACCCCCTATGCAGAGAAGCCATGCAAGTGTGGAATTGGGCAATAGCTTCCCAACGGTTTCTAGTGGCGATGCACATTCCGGGGAAGTCCAACGTAATAGCGGACAGGCTAAGCAGAGCAGTACTTATGCCTTACGAGTGGTCCCTGAATCGCCTGGTTGCAGAGCGAATCTTCAGCAGGTGGGGTCAACCTTGCTGCGACCTGTTTGCCAGCCCTCTCAATGCAAAATGCAGCAACTACTTCATACTGATCCCCCCACAGGGAAAGTCACCCAGGGACGCTCTGGTTCACGATTGGCCCTCCGGTCTGCTTTATGCTTTCCCTCCGTTTCCCCTTCTCTCAAGGGTGATTCAGAAAGCTCAATCCTTGGGAAGCAGAATGATTCTGATTGCCCCACATTGGCCTCGGCAAGTATGGTTCCCCTTTCTTCAACCATACGTTGTGGACACTCCTTGAATTCTGGACCCTCTGCCAGATTTACTGACACACATGTCGGGACAGTTCCACCCCTCTCTGAGGACTCTCCGGTTGACTGCCTGGCTGCTCCACTTCTATCGCAAGTCAGACGTCATAATTTTCCACCGGAGGTGGTCCATATTCTATCGTCTTCCCATAAGCCATCCACTAGGAAGATTTATTCTAGCAAATGGAAAAGGTTTTCCATCTGGGCGCATTCTAGAGGTATTGATCCTTATACAGCCCCGATAGATTCAGTTCTGGAGTTCTTGTTAATGATTTTCTATAAGGGATCCGCATCAACCACCATCAAAGTTCAATTGGCGGCAATATCTAATTTCCTTGTAGCGAATGAACCTAGTCTTATGGCCCACAGACCTATGCAAAGCATTCCTCAAAGGTACCCTGTTACTTCGTCCCCCAGTGTCCGAACCAGTCATGCCCTGGGACCTCAATTTTGTTCTCCAAGCACTCACACTGCCACCTTTCGAACCTGCAGTTACCTGTGAGTTAAAAATTTTAACATGGAAAACAGCATTTTTGATAGCTATCACTTCAGCTCAGAGGGTCTCGGAAATTCAAGCCCTCTCCATCAAGCTCCCAAATTTAACCTTTCACAAAGATAGGGTCTCTCTTAGACCAAATCCATCTTTTCTTACTAAAGTGGCTTCTGTGTCTAACATTAATCAGTCCATTGAGCTGCCAGTCTTTTTTCCCCACTTCTCTAATAAGGCAGAATTTAGATTTCACCATTTGGATGCGCATAGACAGTTACGCTTCTATCTACACCGGACAAAAGATATTCGTAAGTCTGACCAACTATTTGTATCCTTTTCAGAAAACCAATTGGGTTCTCCGATTAAATGGATAGCCAGTTGCATCTCTTTCATCTATCAGGCAGGAGATAAAAATTTGCCAATTCCAGTCAAGACACATTCCACACGAGCTGTTTCCATTTCCACAGCTTTTCAAGCTAGATTGTCAATGGATAATATACGTGCTGCAGCTACTTGAGCTTCTCCCCACACCTTTGTTTCTCATTACAAATTGGACGTGGTTTCCAGGGGCAGATCTTCCTTTGGTTCCACAGTTCTCAGGAGTATTTTCCTATGAGCCACCCAGGATGTAGGTGCTAGGGATGCTGTCCCACGGGTAAGAATATAGGTGAGATAGGACTACATAACATCAAGAGTTATGTACTCACCATAACGTTTGATGTATGTAGTCCATCTCGCCTCACATTCTTACTTACCCTCCCCCTGCCTGGAGGATTTGGAGCATAAGATTTGGAGTATAGGGTGTCACCTGCTGAGTCCCTTCTTTAGTGACTGTTTTATATGCATGTGAGGTGTAAATGAAGTGTATACACTGTTTTGCAGCAAACTAGATCTGGGGATAGGGAGCAGTGCACCATGGGATACCCTCTTAGCCCAGCCAATGAGAGACTGAGCTAGTAAAAATCGGCAGAGTCGGAGCCGATATTCGGCTCCGAACCCACAGGTAAGAATGTGAGGCGAGATGGACTACATACATCGAACGTTATGGTGAGTACATAACTTCTTGATTCTGCTCTTTGTTTTGGTAATAAAGATCACAGAGAGGCTCTGCCAGTTGAACCTTTTCCAAAGTTTCAATGGAAAATGCTTGAAAGAGGGGAAAAAGGATAAGAGTTAACTAGAGGAATCAAGAGTATGTTGAAAATGAAGCAGAGAGAAGATTTGGAAGATGGAGATGAACAGGAATAAAACCAGTAACTTGGAAATTGACAAATATCTGATAACAAAGCAATAATTATATTTGTAAAACATGAAAGAACACGAAAATCTGGAAATATTTGACTTTTTAAACTTGTTGGAGACACTGAAGCATATACCCTTCTTCATGTCATTAGTGTTCAGAAAAATATTTAGGAGATGAAGATGAGAGGGCGGCAACTAAGTAAAACAATTTTTTTCGAAATACTAATATTTTTGCAGAGCAAGATTTTCTTTGCATGCTATAACATAGTTTTCTCAGTTAAGTGCAGTGGGGTACTAAAGTAAATGGGGTACTCCTGTTTTTTTCCTCCAATCGTCTTTTTTTTTTTTTTTTTTAAACAAGAACCATCTTTATTAAATGATCACTTATGACATAGGCAGTCATACATTTATATAAATGAAAACAAACCATATTGACAATCTTAGTTGCAAGCATTTTACAGCACAAGCCATATTGACATACTTTTAGTTGCAAGCATTGTAGATTACTTCTAATCTACCCAGTCATTGTCTGTCAAACATTACATAGCTCATTCAACTCCTCTCTTCTTTTAAACCTCATTTCTCTCCCTGTATGTATTGTTCCCACAATTCCCATTTTTCCTATTTAATTTGCTCTACCCTTTTCTAAAGATCCTGGTTGATAAAGTAGCAGAAAATGTTCTGAGAGCTAAGCCAACACAGGAAAGTAGAAAGAAGATTCTGCCGATAAGGATGGCTGCAATGAGGAATACAGACAGTGGGCAAGATGGGGCTGGAATTTATTAGAGAAAACTGGCAAAGGAACCAAGGTCAACTGAAAAAAGAAAGCTGCACCAAACGTACACAACCACCATGTTTATTAGCAAAGAAATAAAAGTAAAAAAGATAACGTTAGCACTTTCTTGACTGCTCTTGTCGCTTCATCAGACCTGATAGTTCATGGGTACAGAGTTTTTACCAAAAGGGATGACAATGCACTTTTGGCATTGAGCTTGAAGCCATGGCTTTGACACCAGGCATCTGTCTCAGTGAGGCCCTTTTGTAGGATGTCCACATCATTAGGAGTTTTGATTATGGCTCCTAGTTTGCAGTCATCTGCGAACTTTGTTAGCCAAAGACCTTCTGTGTTAGCCTGTACTTTAGAGAAGTAGATACCAAACAGGAGAGGACCTAGGACTGAACCCTGTGGTACTCCACTTGTCACTGGTCTGAAGTTGGATTTAGAGTCTGCTACTTTCACAGTGTGGGTTCTGTCAGTGACCAGTTGGCAACCCATCTTGTGACATAGGGATTTATACTTAGTTTAGTGAGTTTGTCTATAATTCCAGAGTGGGGGGTGGTGTTGAAAGCCTTGGCGAGATCTAGATAGGCTGTGTGAACCTCCTTACCCTCATCTACGGCTTTGGTGACCGCTTCAAAGAAGTCTGTCAGATTCAGGAGACATGATCTGCCTTTTACAAACCTGAACTGGGTAGAGTCCAGAGTTTGGAGGTTACAAATGTCATTGTTTATAAGTTCCATGATGATGCACTCCATAGCTTTGCAGTCCAAGCTCGTTAGGCTAATGGGGCAGTAGTTCCCGGGGTCCATGGTGGCTCCCCCTTTGTGGAGTGGGATAACTGTTGCTGTGCGCCATTCAGTGGGCATAAAGCCTGAGGTGAGGCTATGATTGAACATGGTACTTGGGTTGGGGTGCCAGTTTGTTCTGTAGTTCATGTAGAACGCAGCCTGGGATGTTGTCAGGTCCCATGGATGCTGTTATTGGCTTTGGAGAGTGTTTTTTTTTTTTTTTTACCTGTGCAGCCGTGATTACAGGTACTTTGCATTCTTAAGATATAGAGATGGGCCCTTTAGGGGATGAGAGAGGGATAAACTTAGCACTGAACCTATCTGCCAGGATGTTGGCAATATCAGTTGGTTTTGTATATTTAGTGCCATTGATGTGCATTGCGTGGATGCAGTAAGAGGAGAAAGCTAACAAATTTTATAGATAGAAAACGTTTCCAAATTGTTTGTATTGCTGGAGTTGCTTGCATGCTTCTGTCATGCTACACTGTCAAAGTAATTAATGGAGCTTCTTTTGTTGCAGCCCTGAGTATCACAGTAGTAAAGTATGCATAAAGGTCAAATATAAAAAATAGGCTATCTTGTGCAATATGTCATGATTAATGCAGTTTGATATTTCACCTGTCTTTCAGAGGATTTAAATACAGCTGATCTTCAAGAAGTGCATCATGAAGAGGAAAAGGATTTGCCTTCAGTAGTCCAGCTACAGACTGAACATTGATGGAGGAACCTGACAGTACATGTGTTTACATGAGCTTGTTTTTTAATAAAAAGTGGGGTTAATTCACCCAGCTATTCTTGTATTTTTTTTTCTTTTACATTCATTTTTTCATTCCTACACAGCCTTAAGTGATTTGTTATTTTGTTAACATACTGCCGATTGCACTTGATATTTATGTAAATTCCAGCATTCCATATGTTTTCTTAATAGAGGAGCACCATATTTTTAAATATTATCAGGGTGTTTCTTAGTGATTACATCCATCTTCCCTGGCATAGTGATTCCACATTTATTGTTTGGAAATTCCCCTATTTAGGAATGTGTATGCCCGTTATCTCAGCAAGTCATTAGGTAATGTGCTGCACTAGAAGCTTTTTTGCTACGCTCACAGTTAAGGTTACGATCCTGATATTCATAATGGAAAAATTCTCATGTTAGATGGGCAAAGCACAAAACTCAAGTAATTGTATCCTCTTTGCAGGGGGTCCATCTAACAGTCAGGCATAACATCTAGCTAATATCCCTTACATGTCTTCATCCCAGTTGGTGTTTTCACAAATAGTGCAATATTCTTTGTGAAAGATTTAGCCTGTCCTTTGCCAGTACTCCATATAATGTTTTAGTGCACAAAGGTTGCATGTAGCCAGTGCTACTAAGAGCCTTCATTTTTTAATTAGCACTTTATCCTTTGATGATCCGGGTTAGTCCCAGTCTTCAGGGGAGACCCGAGAATGGCATTTATACTATTAGGGGAAATTTGGCCAGGGCATCGGCTAACTTCTCTACTCTTTTCTGTGGGTACTATGGGATCTTTTACATCCATCTGAGATCCCACCAACTTAAGCAGATGTGACCTTGGTTTAACTTCTCATCCGAAGACTGACACCCTCTAGTGCAACCCCCCCCCCCAAAACTGCAATGCATTGTGAACAGTCAATCTACCTGGTGTAAAAGTAGAACCTACAGTCTTCTGCACCAAAGGTGTGTGCTACCTGTTGCTTCTCTAACATTTGTAGTGCTTCACATCCTATGTCAGGTGGTCAGTTGTGTGTGCAGTGGCACTGGCTTTGCAGTGTATTGTTTTTCTTTAGATTTTCCATCAAACTGTTATAAATTTGTGAAGTTAGTAGGGAATTCTCAGTTATTTCACTAGTGTTTGCGTTTTAACTTTTCTAAAGTCGTCCTTGTAAGTGAACAACAGAGAGTTAAAGAATGTCCAAAGTAAAGATTAGTCATGAAGCAAACAGGACAATTGTCAAGGGACGTTGTCCTAGAACTGAAGAAATGAAAATCTATTGTTTCTAAGAAGACTACATATTGACAAGTGACTATCCCGTATAAGGACATGCCAGAGTAAGAAAGGTCCCCTACTGACTGAGGTGTTCTAAAAAAATATTTTAACAGCACCTTTATCACTAAGCTATATTGGTGTCCTCTGAGACCATATCAGGTCTAGAATTCAATGTTGTACGAGTCTAGTGCTTTCTTGATTTATCTTTGGCTTAGACCTTCCATTCCTTCTGTGTAATTTGGACTCTGTTTTGGCTCTGCCTTCTTTGATTATTTTGTGCTAGACGGTTTGGTAATACTATTCAGTTAACAGCATTAAAAAAACAGGGACTTTAGGTGATTTCTTTGCCAGACCAACTTCAGTAAATAAGATACAGAAATGGTCTTCAGAGGTTTTTAAAAAGGTAGGAAACACCTTTTGTGATATATCTAGTGATGTTGAATATTTTCATATGATTTTATATGATGAGGAATGTTATTCATGCTAATTTCCAGGGATGTGACAGGGAGAATTCATCTTCTCAGTCCTTGGAATCTCTACCGTAAGATATTTTTATAGATATTGTTTTAGTGAATTTCTTTTGGCCAGCAGAAAATCCCTGTTCACCTGAAAGGAAATGTTGAGGCCACCTGATGAAAAGTCCCTGCACTTTATTGTACTGTTAATATTTTAAAAGCTGCTTCTCACTTGATGCAAAGTCTTCAGCCCCTGAGAAAGCTGACTAGATGTATAAACACTCTTACATAGAAGTTACCTGTATAATCTATGCAAGCTTTATCCTGCTAATCATTATTTCTGTACATCTGATCAAAGCAGAAAAGCGATACCATTGGCAAGTTTGATTTTTAATAATGATTTAAAGTTTCTTTATAAATATAGAGTGAAACATATTAATACATATAGTATATTAACAGTTGGAGCATTTAATTATTTAGTACACATGGAATCTAGTTCAATTTCCGACCCAGTTATGGAAAACAATCTGTTCCCAATAGGAATTTTATTACCTGGATAGAGAAGTTGGTTGTTACAGTAGATGAAACAGGTGTTTGTACACTGAAATGTGCGTGTGATGGTTTTAATGCTAAATGGATTGCTTTGTTGGAGTGGTCCTGATAGGACTTGCATGGCTAAGAACTGAATCTTGCAGTAAAGTTACCGTACTAAGCACCTACAGCAATTAGAGAGACCTCAGAGGTTTCTAACAAAGAAGATCAAGGGCCTGCAGCATGCGCCTTACATGGACTGACTAAAATCCCTGTCACTATACTCCGTATCGTATAGACGACTTATGGGAGACTTATTCCTGGCCTACAGAGCAATCCAAGACCCAAATCTAATAAACTTACTGCATATCCATAAATCAAATGAGTTTAGGATTACCCATTCCAAGGACTTAAATATGGCCTGTGACTTAAAACAGGACATGCTGGAGAGACAGATTTATCTTCCAGTGACTGCCACATCTTTGGAACAGTCTACCATTTCATGTCAAACAGAGCACCTCTATGGCACTGTTCAAGAGGAACCTGGATGAGTTGTTGGGGCACCCTAAATTCTTACTGAGGATAGTGCCCGCAACCCTCCTGGACATGAGCAGTCATCACTAAATGCAATCTTGGGTGTTGACTAGTACCGTTATGATATTACATTGGGTTGAAACAGCTAGGCTTAAAATGACCTCTGGGTTGATGGCCTAGTAATCTCCTATGATCCTATGGAGTTAAGTTACTTTATTCTCACATGTGACAGTTTTTGTTTGATCACCCGGCAAAATGTAATTATTGAAGATATTAAAAAGAAAGACAAAAAATATTTTTCTTAAAGATGTACAATGTCCCTTCTACTTTTCAGCATCAATGGAGCTGCATTCATAGTAAGATATAGTTTCATATAAAATGGACTTGTCATAATTTTCTTCAACAAAAAACAGTTCAAGTAGAAACAGTCGAGTAATGATTCAAGCTCAGTAGATGAGTAGATGCAACCAGAGAACTTCAGAATGAATTCATCCTGCATTTTGCGCCTCCATCTGTAAATACCTATAGGAAGCAGACCTTCAAAATGGCTGCAGATTGAGTAATAGCTTAATTCTAGCTCTCCCAGTGTGAAAAGAGTAACTTAGCAGAGAGAGACACTGGGCCTATACTTCTGGGTAAATTTCAATAGCTGACTATTAAGTGCACTGCTTGGATGCCAGGAAAAAAAGAAATACAGAAGACCTGAAGGAAAATCAGCTACAAAAGGTGAGGAAAAAGCACTGACTGGGAAAAGTACTGCAGCTTTCAGCAAAAAGCAGTGCAAACGTCAGACATGACTTCCAGTGACCTACAGGAAAATATAAGACAACTGCATACAGACCTAATTAAAATAAAAGAAATACTGATGGGGGTGTATCAACTCAAACAACAAAAGGCTGAAAAAAATGGAATAAGCTTTAAACAGATTTTCAGATAATGTTATAAAACTGCAAAAATCATAGGTCAAAATGAAGAAAAGCCTGGCTGAATATGCGACTGCAAAAGAAGTGATGTTTCGAAAAAATAATAGAATTAGAGGACAGAGAGTGTAGGAAAAACCTGAGATTTTCTGCTGTACCAAAAAAGCTGGAAGGAGCAGACTGTATTAATTTTATGAAAGCATAAATAAGCAACGGGACTGGTATTCCACAACAGGAATTGTTAATTGAGAAGGGCACATTGTGTATGCACCAAACCTGGCTGTGAGAAAGCAGCATAGAACTTTAATAGTAAAGATGCAGTCTTACCATCAGGAGTTGATTCTGACAAAACTCTGGCATAAGGGCAAAAAGTACTAAAAGTGGGAGACAGACTGTGGACAATAACTACTCGTCATACACCCGGCAGAAAAGGAGTGCATTTATTTCTATTATTCAAGGAATGTGATAAGAGACTTAGGGACACAGGTGGACAGTAGTCTCACCTTTGACAACCACATCGCCACAACAGTCAGGAAATCCTATGTGGCACACCTCATCACTAAGGACTTTTCATCCAGAAAAAAGGTCATTGTCCCACTGTACTCATCCCTCATTAGACCCATTATAGAATACAATGCCCTGTTTGGTATGTACCTCTCAAGACATCTGCAACAACTGGAAAGAACATAGAAATGCCTCACTAAAAGAATCACAGGCCTAAAGCAGATGCCCTATGCTGACCTTCTAAAAAAACTCCAGCTATACTCTGTTGCATATCGTCTACTCAAAGGCGATCTCTGCTTAACATACAAGGCCAAGTCAAACCCAGAGCTGTTGGACATGCTACACTTAATGAAATCTCAATCCCTCAGAGCCACATGCTCCAGGGATCTAAATCTTGTCATCACAATGAACAAAACATGCTAGAGGGATAGGTTCCTGACCCAGAGACTCCCCAGACTCTGCAATAAACTGCCATACATGTCAAGCAGAGCACCTCTTTGGCCCTCTTTAAAAGGAACCTTGACGATTGGATGGGAGGAAATTCACCTCGGAGATCACGTCAGTCGCCCTGCTAGACAGGGGTCCAGGGAAGTA
This sequence comes from Protopterus annectens, assembly GCF_019279795.1. NCBI lineage: Eukaryota > Metazoa > Chordata > Ceratodontiformes > Protopteridae > Protopterus > Protopterus annectens. The sequence continues at coordinate 1,673,457,923 of NC_056741.1, forward strand.
AATATTGTGGGAAGAAATAGCCAGGGAATTTTTATGGCTAGGCTTGTATAGGCCCTAGGGCCGATAGCCTAGTACCAACCTATGAACTTATATTGAGAAGCAGGCATGTGAGTCACACTGCTAAACCCAGCTATCTTCAAAATATTTTTCCCTGCAGGGGCAACAACATTTTTTGATGAAGTACATGCAAAGGAGGAAATACAAAAGTTTGTCCAACATCAAGTGGGTGGTGAAACAGAAGATTCTGCTTCTTGTTCTTCTGGTAATAAAGAACACAGACTGTGCCAGTGAAACCTTTTCCAGTGTTTTGGTAGAAAATGCTTGAGAGAGGGAAAAATGCAAGAGTCTACTAGAAGAATTGAGACTACATTGGAAATGAAACAGAGAAAGGATTTGGGAGATGAAGATGAACAGGAATAAAAAAGTAACTTGGAAATTGACAAATGTGTGATTACAAAGCAGTAATTATATTTGTGAAACATGACAGAACAAGCAAATCTGGAAATATTTGACCTTGTTAAACTTGTAGGGGACTCTAAAGCATATGCCGTACTTAATGTCATTAATGTTTGGAAAATGTTAAGGGGGGGAAAGAGGAAGAAAAAACGTAACTGTAAGTAAAATTTTTTTCTTAATAGTACTACTTTTATAGTGTGTGATTTTCTTTGCATGCCATAAAGTAAAGTTTTCTCATTCATTTTTAAGTGTAATGGGGATACTAATGTAAATAGGTACTCTGTTTTTATTTCTCCCTTCTCTCTCCTTGTTCATCTTTAAGAAATGTAGTCACTGCAATGTTAAAAAAAAATCTGGTTAAAAGAGCATGACAAAAGAAAAATGAGTGTGCTATTTCACATTCTTGCATAGGGGAATGAGTGGATTAAGACCCTTATCTTGCTCTAGTAACAAGTTTTAAGAGAAAGCAAGTAAATAAAAAAGAATATTAAATATTATAAGGTTTTTTACTAGTAAATAAACGTATGCTTAGCAGTTTATATCTGGTCCTCATGTCTCTGACGCAATCTGGTAAAGAAAAATGGCCACGAGATCATGTTCTCTGAAAGCATTCGGGTATTTTCCCAACAGAGCGCTATAAAGATAAGACAAAAAACAGACGGCACTTGGTAGAAGCACAGGCTGCACCATGCCCCTTAGCATAGATAACCTTTCTTTTAGGTTAACTGAAGTTTGTGTGTGGCTGTCAGTTTGGAACGTTTGTTACTGTTGGGAGGGTAAAACTTCAGTATTTGAAGATGTACATAGTTTTGTGTGTTATTATGTTAATAAGTTTTACGGGGGTATTGGGGAGGGTTTTTTTTTTTTTTTTTTGAGGGCTTTCAGTAGGTAACGTTTTGTAAGATGTGGCATAGGCTCAAGTGGATATGACAAAAAGCAGCTGTATAAAACAACCTGCCAAATAGTGTATGTATGTAACACAAAAGCTGGAACTAAACATTTAACAAAAAGCTGTTGGAAATAAAAGGTGGGTATAATAACTTTATAAGACAGTGATGCTTTCTGTAATGCCTTTGAATGTCGATGGTCTCACAGGCAAAATAAAAAAAAGAAAGAGTAATGAACTCTATTAAAAAATGTAGAGTACAAATAAGTATGCTTTAGGAGAGACAGTTGGAAAGAACTGAACATGTGACTGATAGGATTTCAGGATGGTTATTCAGTGGAATACTTGGGAGAAAGGAAAAGACATGTACTTATATTAATTGCATGAGGGCTCCAATACTGATAGAAGATAAGAAAGATGATGGTAGACTTGCAATACTAAGGGGCTACTGGCAGGGGAGGAGGATTACACTAGCTTGCATTTATATTCCACCTAAAACTGCTATAATGGAGCTTAAGAAAATTCTGGGAGAAATAATCAGCCTTCAGCAAGGAATATTACTTAATGGTGGGGACTGGAATTTGATTTGTAACAGTGAAAATGTGTATAGGGGCCCAGAAGGGAAAATGTAACAAAAGATGGTAGATTTTTGAAGACCTTTATGAAAATGTTTAGCATGGAAGATGTAAATTCAGTAACAGGAGTGTGAAGTGAATTTGCATATTATTCCCCAAGATACAAAAACTGGGCTAGGCTAGACATAATTTACATTTCACAGGAACTTGTGCATTTAATTGAAGGTCTTGATATGCACCCAGTAATTTCAGATCATACATTAAGAATAACTAAAATAAAAACACAGGATAATTAAATAAAAATGAGATACTGGCACTTTCCCCACATTACAATAAAACCATAGGGTAATTAAAAATGAAATACTGGCACTTTCCCACCTATCTGTTGAAGAGAGGAATTTAAGGAATGGGTAGTGGAAATTATTAAGGAGCTAATAGAGAGAATATAACTTTTTTTCTGAAAATGTAGTTAGGGAGTTTAAAAAGGGTGGAAATACAGGGGAATATATGGTTAGGAAGTAACAAAATAGGAGGAATCCCACAGAACAAGAGGAGGAGCAATTGCAGAATGCTAAAAAGAAATTAAGGAGTTACCTCCATGATATACATGGGTTTAGAAAGATTGCTGTTGAGCAACTGTTTTTTGATAACTCCTGAGCACACAAACACTTTTATAGATTTATAGGTGAATACTAGGCTACCTGCTCTGAAGGGCCATTTTAAGCCTAGTCATTAACCCATGGTCAGAATAAAACCCTGTACCTTGTGTCTTTAAGGTAAGGACCATAACCATTATGTCAACCCTCCTCCTTGTTTAGCACAATGACTCCGGCAACAGAAGGTCAAAAGGGCTCTTGCCATGCTTGGGAACCTATAACAAGGAGGGATGATAAGAGAATCCCATAGAAGTATTAGACATATTTTTGGAAATTCTGTGAAAGTCTGTATAAAGCAAATATGGAAATCGGGAAAAGGTACAAATGGAAATATTTATGGAAACATTAAATATGCCAAGGTTAGAGGCAAATAATATTGCTACAACTCAAGTGCTCTAGGTTGCACTGCATCTGAAGTGTTTGTGTGTTTTAGCTGCTTTTCTGTATATAGAGACTTCTCTGTTTCTTTAACTAAATAAGCTCTGCAAAGTTGTTTTATTGCATTCCTGCCTGTATTTCTGAGTTTTTTGCACTTTTAAAGTTTGTTTTTGCTTAGTTTAACTGGTAGGCTACACACTCAAGTGCGCTAGCCGAATTAAAGCATTTACTGTGTTTCTGTACCTAATTTCTGCTACTTTGTAAAAAAAAAAAAAAATATCCTTGTTTCCCGCCTTTACTGAAATAGAATAGTCCAGTCTTCAGGTGTTGCTGATCTCTGGGCTGTGTCATAGTTCTTGTGTTGCCCATATCCTTATTTGGATAGGAGGAAGCTTCTTTGTTCACCAGTGAGAGTGGGGAGCTCTGAGCAGCCTATCTGTCCCTTGAGGAGTGGTTCCAGCCCAGTGACCTGTAGCTTATTGGCCGTTTTGGGCCATTTCCTATCTCTTTCTAACCCCCTGCTTTAAAGCCAGCTTTAGCACGCTTTTGCGCTTGAATTTAAAGTTTATCCTGTTTGTTGCATTTACCTGTTGAGGCTACACACTCAAGTGTGCTAGCCTGTGTTACATATTCATTGCATTTATCTGCTGTTTGTTGCAAAAAAGAAAAAAAAAAATTATCCTGGTTTCCCATCTTTCCTGACCTAGAGTAGTCCAAATATTGCTGTATTCTGGACTTTTGGAAAGTTCCTGTGTTGCCCATTTCCTTTCTTGGATAAAGGGAGGCTTCTTTGTTCACCAGTGGCAGTGGGGAGCTTGGAGCAGCCTATCTATCCCTGTAGGAGTGTTGCCAGCACAAGAATCTGGTAGTCTATTGGCCGTTTTGGGCCAATTTTTAGCTCTTTCAAGTCCCCCTGTATAAAACCCACTTTGGCACGGTTTGTGCGCTTGTTACTACTCAGCCAAGCTCCTTGTGGTCCTGCAGAGTGGTGCTAGCAGCAGAGAGGCTAAAAAAGCAACTTCTAACCTGATAAGTGTTTGTTTTCCTGCTACTACCTGGGCGACTGTCCGATCTAGCTAAACTGCAAGTATTTCTGCTTCTTGAACTGTTTTAAACTGTTTAAAGTTGTTTTTGCACCTGCACTTTTAAAGTTTGTCCTGTTTGTTGCTTTTACCTGTTGAGGCTACACACTCAAGTGCGCTAGCCTGTGTTACATATATATTGCATTTTCCTGCTGTTTGTTGCAAAAAAATATATATATATCCTTGTTTTCCTGTCTTTCCTGACCTAGAGTAGTCCAAATACAGGCTTTGCTGTATTCTGGACTTTTGGAAAGTTCCTGTGTTGCCCATTTCCTTTCTTGGATAAAGGGAGGCTTCTTTGTTCACTAGTGGCAGTGGGGAGCTTGGAGCAGCCTATCTATCCCTGGAGGAGTGTTCCCAGCACAAGAATCTGGTAGTCTATTGGCCGTTTTGGGGCAATTTCTAGCTCTTTCAAGTCCCCCTGTATAAAACCTGCTTTAACGCGGCTTTGTGCGATTTTGCGCATAGTGCAGTGCCTCTTAATTGGGTTTAAACCATTCTCGGCTCCACAAAGTCTGCTCTTCACTTTTTCCCTTAGAACTGATCTAGTTCTCATAATAAACACCCTATTCCCACTCTCAAGCCTGGCACTTGCTCACTAAAGCAATTATATAAGTCAGTACTAAAAAATTAAAAGCACTACACCCTCACAAACTCCCCTTGAGTACTTTGTTCCCCATTGGCCCTTTTTTTCAATTATAAAGGAATTTCCCAATACTATTCTAGCATGTCCAAAGGTCAGTTGTCAATCTCCTCCTCTCTGGTCCAGCTGGTGAATCTGGGAATCTTGAGGCAATGTTACAACTGCCTCATGCACACAGACAACCCTCTCCTCCTCCAAACAAATTCCAACACATGAGAGATGCAACCATATAGCCAAACTGGAGGATAAGCTCTCTCAACTCAATACTGACGTAACCAGTCAGGAGGAGAAGGAAACCACACTCACTACAATTCCAGTCTCACATAGACCTATCACGACAGCAAACCAAACACATAAACACACAAAAACATACTCGGAGGCTCTAAATAAAAATCTGCCTAAGCAGCAGAGACCTCCAAAGCAGACACCCAAGCAACCGCTACCCCAAAACACGTGCAACACACAGCTCACAAAGCCAGTGTGCCGAACAGTCACAGCCCTTAAGGCTAAACAACACACCTGATACACTTGTAATAGGTGACTCTATCGTCAGGCACACTAACGTCCCACTCACCAGGCTGAACAAGGAGAAGGTCACGGTGAGCTGCCTGTCTGGCGCTAGGATCCGCCACATGACACAAGCACTCGGGTCACTCCAAGGCAAGTACAAATATGACTCAGCCATTGTCCATGCTGGTGTGAATGATCTGAGACGTACCTCCCTGGACTACATGAAAAGAGACATAGAGGAGCTCTCTGAGCATGTAGCCCAGGCCGGTATGACCCTGACCTTGAGTAGCATCTTACCCTCACCAAGAATGATGCCACAGTATGAAGTCAAGATAATCAATTTCAACAATTGGCTTAAGTATTGGTGTCATTCAAAGGGGATCCAATGCCTGTCTGCCTGGGATGACATGCTCGACAAGCCACAATGCTTCACTAGGGATGGCTTGCACCTGTCACCCCTGGGCTTTTGGATATTGGCAAAGGCTCTTGCCACCCCCATAGTGCCTTTTTTAGGCAAGGCTCAAAAGACAAACCCACCTCCATAGGTATCACAAGGGATAAGAAACTGAGTAATGCTACTCAATGCCAGAAGTCTAAACCTCAAGATGCACGCACTCAAAACTCTCCTTAGCATGGACAACATCGATATCTGTGCAGTAACAGAAACCTGGTTTAAGGCTCCCGAGAGCACCCCAGCACTACCAGGTTATACCTCATACCATGTTTTTCGGCCCCAAAACTTGGACCGAACCACAAAAGGAGAGGGGGAGTATCAATATTTATCAAAGATACCCGCACCTCGGTTGGTGGCACAGCACGAAGCATCAGAGACTATCCATGTGCAACTAACAGTGGGTAAAACTGCCTTCCAGTTTATAGCCTGCTACAGACCACCCTCCCAAACCCAGGAACCCCACTCGGCCTTCCTGAGAACACTGGAAAATATGAAGGTCTCTCCAAACACCATTATATTGGGCGACTTCAGCTACCTTAACATAGACTGGGAGCATTACTCTACCTCCATCACCCTAGCCCAAAGGTTCCTAGAATTTATAAACTCAAATGCTATGGAAAAACTTGTTGCCACTCCCACAAGAGGGGAAAACATACTGGACCTGATCATCACCAACATGGGGACTCTATGCTCCAGACCAGAAGTGTATCCCTCACTGGTAAGATCAGACCATAAACTAATCTCACTAGATATTCACATCCCGACCCCACCCCCTGCCCAGAAAACCACAGTGAAAAACTTTTCTAAAGCAAATTTCACACTCCTCAAAACCAAGGTGGGATCCTTCAAAGCCCCCCGGGCCTGTGGAAAATACGGCCCAGACCGCAGAATCCTTTATAAACGCATTCTATGAACACCTTCAGGAATGCATGGATCATGCAATCCCAAATAAAACCAAGACCCAATCCTCCAAAGTTAGGCGTCCTGTCTGGTGGACCCCAGCCATAAACAAACTATACAATAGAAGGAGGAAGCTACTACATGATAGAGCAAAATCCCTAAAAGGGAAGGCATCTCTGATCAGTATTAGCAAAAAACTACGGGCACTCATAAAATCGTCCAAGGCCGGCTTCGAGAGAAAAATTGCACAGGACACTAAGGATAATCACAAGGCTTTCTTTAGTTATGTTAGGAACCTGGGTGGGAATTCGCAAATATGCTCAGAATTAGTCCAAAATGACAAAAAATACACCGAACCCACAGACATTGCCAGCATCCTAGCTGACAGGTTCAGCGCAAAGTTCTCCCCCTCTTCCCCACCAAAAGGGCAAATATCTATCCCAGCAGAGTGCTGCCTCCCTGACATCTCAGATGCTCAGGTAAGAGCTGCCCTCTCCAAAGCAAAAAAACACAGCATCAATGGGACCAGACGGTGTCCCGGGCTGCGTCCTACATGAACTCCAAGAAGAACTAAACCCAAACATAAAACTACTGTTCAATCTCAGCCTTACTACAGGATATGTACCCAAAGAGTGGCGTACAGCAACAGTGGTCCCTCTCCACAAAGGTGGTGCCTCAACGGATCCTGGAAACTATCGCCCCATAAGCTTGACTAGCTTGGTCTGCAAAGCTATGGAAAGGATCATCATGGACCTCATAAATAAAGATATTGGGGACCTACAGACACTGGATCCTACCCAGTTCGGCTTTGTTAAGGGCAGATCCTGCCTCTTAAACCTGGTCAATTTCTTTGAAACAGTCATCAAGGCCATTGACGAGGGGAAGGTGGTCCACACAGCCTACCTGGACCTTGCAAAAGCCTTCGATACAATACCCCACTCGGGCATTATAGATAAGCTCACCAGCTTAAATATAGACCCCTATGTCAGTAGATGGGTTGCAAACTGGCTCAAGGATAGAACCCACATGGTTAGAATTGCTGGAGCCATGTCAGACTCCAAACCAGTTACAAGTGGCGTCCCACAAGGCTCAGTCCTGGGACCTCTCTTGTTCGGTATATATTTCTCGGAGGTACAGGCTAACACGGAAGGACTCTGGCTGACCAAGTTCGCAGATTACTGCAAACTGGGTGCCATAATAGACTCTCCAGCCGACACAAGCATCCTACAAAAGGGCCTCATACAAACAGACAACTGGTGCCAGAGCCATGGCCTCAAGCTAAATGCCAAAAAGTGTATAGCCATCCCCTTTGGCAAAAACAAAGTGCCCACAAATTACCACATAGGTGGTAATCCATTAAGTACAGAAGAAGTAATTAGGGACCCAAGTTGATAGCAATCTCTCATTTGACAACCACGTGGCCAAAGTGGCTAGAAAAACATTTTATATAGCCCACCTAATCATGAAGGGATTCGCATCTAGATCAGGGGAGGTCATCGTGCCTCTTTACTCATCCCTCATTAGGCCCATAATTGAGTACAATGCCCTTTTTGGGATGTACCTTACCAGACACCTGCAACAACTGGAAAGACCCCAAAAGTACCTCACCAAGAGGATCAAAGGGCTCAAACAGATGCCATATGCTGCCCGGTTAAAGAAACTCCGGCTCTACTCAGTGGCATACCGCCTAATCAGAGGCGATCTGTGCCTGACGTATAAAGCCATGTCCAACCTGGAATTAATGGACATGCTGCACCTCAGAAAATCCAAATCCCATCGAGCTATGCGCTCGAGAGACTTGAACCTTAGCACTGAAATAAATAGGACATGCTGGAGAGACAGATTCATAACCCAGAGGCTCCCTTCACTCTGGAATAAAATCCCAGTCCAGGTTAGGCAGAGTCCCTCATTGACTCTCTTCAAGAGGAATCTTGATGAGTGGATGGGAGATAGTAGGTTTACCCCGGGTATCACTTCTGTGTCACTGTTAGACAGAGGCACAGTATACTAACCTCGAAAAAGGGCATAGCAAAATCCATTTAAAATGGGTGGAGAAAGCCAAACACACTCTGGCTAGGCTTATAAATGCCCTAGGGCAGACAGCCTAGTATGAACCTATGAATCTATAAATGAGGCTCAATTACTAACAGGATATGGGGAGATGAGATAAAAATGATGATGTATAACCAATCTACAAGAAAGTCGCCAGGAATAGATGATATTCCTGTGGAAGTTTGTAAGCTAGGAGGGAAAACTGAGAAAGATATGGAAGGGTTTTGTTTAACAGTATTTTAAGAGGAGACTCACCGACATCTTGGAACAAAGCTGTGGTAGCTGTAGTTAGCTTTATACAGGCCCATTTCAATACTAAATGTGATTATAAAGTGTTTGTCTATAATGGCTAAAAGAATTGCAAAATGGATGCCAAAAGTAATGTATATGGATTAGTGTGGTTTGTGGAGGGGAGGCAAACATCTGACAATGTTAGCAGAACATTGATGATCCAGAAGAAAGCAGAATGTAAGAAAATATCACTACTGTTGGTGGGTCTTGATGCAGTGGAAGCATTTGGATTCCCTGATAAAATTATAAGTTTGATTAGGAGGATATATAAGGAATCAGAGGTGAAGATTAAAGCAGGTTGGTTCCTGTCTGATAATTTCTGCTTGAGCAGAGGAACTAGCTAGAGTGTCCCCTACCCCCCTTTGTTGTTTGCATTATATTTAGAACCACCAACAAAGAAAATAATGGACTCAGAAATTCAAGCATATAATTGGTATGTTAGTCGAGAAAGGCTGGCTGTATTTGCAGATGATACTTTATAAGTGATAAAACCAGGAAAGGACGTTACAGTGATGTGAAACAGTTTGAGACCATTTCATGTTAAGCCTCACAAACTGGAATAAAGGCTTCTAAAGAAGGTTGTAGTGGTGGGTTAAAAGAAGTAGGCTTCTTGTGTTTACTGCCAAAACTAGAATCATTAGGAAACAACGATTTAAGCATAATATCCTTTCCAAACATTCTCAAACCCAACACGTACGTCATAAAAGTCTGCTCGTGTCACTGGTAAGGATAACCCCTTCCCCAATACACTCATGTGCAAAGGGGTAAGATTAAATGAAGACACATTAAAAATTAGTGTTGCATCTGGCAACCTCTTTTGATGCTGTATGTCATCATTTTCTCTCGCTGTGTTGACTGCCGTCACAGTATAATCTGGGAGCTAAAAGTAAGACTCTGACTGCGGTTCCTTTAAACACTAAGTTTCCCTACCCTCCCGGTTCCATTGAGAAAGTGGTAATTACCAGGCAACAAGCTTTTGATCAGCAGAAGGAACAGGAAGGGGTTATCCTTCATACCAGCAACATGAGCAGACGTTTATGACATATTGCAGCAAATGAAATGCAAGCTTTTCAGAAAAGCAATGTGAACTGATGAAGTACGTTTCACTGATAAATTAACAGACCACGTCAGAACAAAAATACATGATGGTACTAGTGCTTACACATTTTCAAGCACATCACGTGATAGTCATGCCCTCCAGTGAAAATGCATACCAAAGAATTCGTGCCAAAGGTGAAACTATTGACAATGTAAGAAAATAATGAATAAAATAACTAAACATTCAGTGTTGTAATCAGTAAAAAAAAATGTACAGGTAGCAGGGACTTGTGTGATAAAAGTTTTAATTCTCTGCACATTTGATTTAATGGTCTTAGCTTTAAAGGATTTTTTCATGGTCATTTGCTCATTTAAAAGTAGAGCTTGATTCACATAAAGGGGCAGTTACCCATGTAGATGTTCGTGTTTCACTGTTGCAGTCATTATACTTGGGTTATCCTGCTGGCAGGCGACCCGCAGTCGGCCCGAGTTCGAAAGTCTTTGGCGTCGGTTGCTGTCGCTTCTTCCCTGACGTCAGTGCGCCAGGGGTATAAAAGTTGCAACCGACGCCATTTTCTTCAGTCTTTCTTGCCGTGCGGTGCCCGAAGCAAAAGCAGTTCGCAAGTGCCGGTCGGCCTACTCCTGAGATTTTCAAAATTGAATTTCAGATCCGAAGTCTTCAATAAAGCTAAGTACCCCGTTGGGGAAACTTTTTCTTGCTCCAGACCGATGTCAGTAAAAGTTAATAATTGTATTTCTTGTGGGATGCAAATACCTCATAAGGACTTTCACTCTTACTGCATTCCTTGCCTAGGACCTGACCATGACGTTACTAGTCAGTTTTGTGCTAGATTCAATAAACGCACTGTTAAACGTCGGTTTGATTTTTGCTTTACATTATTTTGGACAAAGATTTAATTATATAATGCCGTCGGAACAACCGAAGACCGGAATGTATGAAAAACGCAGACACAAAGAAAAAGACAGGCATCCGAGGTCCAAAACCGACGACGAAGCCTCTTCTAGGCCAGTCGCCAGTTCGCCGGTTCTCAGTGAGGCGCTTTCGCAGCCCCTGACACCCGCTACCTCAGAGCCACAGGCCCTAACCGACAGCCACATGGAGACACCGAGGCCTGTGGAAACTCAAGGTATTGGGCCTATGGAAACTATACCCTCAGATGGGTCTGGAGCCGCTGAGCAGGCACCAGCTTCTGAGGGTGTTTTCAGACCTTCACAGCTTACAATTAAGGCTACTACAGCAGCAAAGGCAAAGTCAAAAACACCATTAAAGACAAGAAAACAAGTGCAGCATTCTCCAGAACAGTCATCCATGCCAAAGAAACAGATGCTTAAAATGGCCGAAGACCTTATTACTTTAATCAGGGGCTCCCATCCCCCTCCTGACAAAAGGCCTAGGCAACACACTGATTATGATTCCTCTGATCAGGTTTCCATTTCCTCTGATTCTACTTCTGATCAGGGCTGTTCTCTCCCTCCCTATGAGGACTCTGATGCTGAAGAGTCCATTCCTTCAGCCTCACCGCCTGAGGATTATTCTTTTGGGGAAACCCTGCACACCATGAGGGAGCATTTCCATTGGGAGAGCCAGGATTACTCAGAATCCAAGAAAAGGCTCAGATATTTCCTTTTATTGCCTCAGCACAGGCCCCTGGCTATCCCTCCTGTGCTTGATATTGTAGATGTTTTTTCTGAATCCAGTCTATCACTAGATTCTTTACCCTCTGCTCCAGTAAAGCCAGACAGATACTTACAGGGTCCCTGACTCATACATTTCTTTATAAAAACCCCGCTGCAGACCCAGAAACAATTGCTCAGGGTCCTAAAGGGGTTAAAGCTTCCACTGCCAAAAATCCTGTCCCCTCAGATAGGGATTCTAGAGCTCTGGACAGATGGGGGAAAAAAGTTTACACTTCTGCTACTTTAGCTGTAAGAGCTTTAAACTGTCAGTTTCACATGCTTAAATATCAACAGTATCTCATGTCATTGTTAAAGCAGAAAATGGTTACAAATATAGAAAGTCCTGACAGTAAAGAAATGCAGGATTTATTGCATGCAGTTGAACAAGTGGGAAAGCATACTCTGCAATGTGGTTTTGATTCATTAGAGGCTTCTTGTAGAGCCGCAGTTACAGGCTCAGTAATTCGAAGACATGCTTGGTTGAAAGAACAAAGTTTACCTGACCATGTTAAAGTAAAATTATTGGATGCTCCACTACAGCATGATACTTTGTTTGGTGTTAAGGCAGAAGAGGTGTTAAAGAAAATGGAGGAAAAAGCAAAGCCCATGCAAATGGTCAAAGATTTCTTACAGGTTAAACCACCTATATTTAGCAGAAACTGGCCTTCAAAAAATTGGTCCTTTCCAGTGTCAGACAGGCCAAAAAGAGGCAGATACAGACGCCCAAGAGGCAGATCTCAGCCCCAAGGCTCCTACAGACCTAAACAATGGGATGCTTCAGCCCCCAAAGGAGGAGAAGACAAATCATAACCTTATAGGAAACAGTCACAATGACTTCCCTCTGCAAATGCCAAGCTCTTACCAGTTGACAGCACCCCTAGGGGAAAGCTAGCACTTTAATCAAAAAATTGGCACATGATCACCCAAGACCAATGGGTGCTGAATATAGTTTCTCAGGGGTACAGGTTCCACTTCCACACGCTTCCAAAACCAAAAGCTATGCCAAACCTGCCACAAAACCAATGGGCAGAGGCACAAAAACAGATTGCTGCTCTTATGGGTATGGGATTTATTCAAAAAGTTCCACAAGAAGAACAGGGACAAGGATTTTACTCAAGACTTTTCTTAGTACCCAGAAAAGACAAAGCCTGGAGACCAATACTGGACCTGTCAATCCTGAATACTTTTCTGGATGTTCCAAAATTCAAAATGTTAACACTTCAACAACTTTTGCCCATGCTGGGCAAGGAGGCTTGGCTAGTTACTTTGGATCTCAAGGAGGTATACCTGCACGTCCCAATCACAGTCGTGCAGAAGATACCTCAGATTTATAGCAGGCTCAATACATTACCAATTCTCTGCACTGCCCTTTGGCTTGTCTACCGCGCCCAGGGTATTCACAAAATGCCTGGCACCAGTAATTGCATTTTGCAGACAAAAAGGAATTCAAATTTATCCCTACTTGGACAACTGCCTTATTCAAGCAGGAGAGCAAGGACATTCTTCTAAAGCACCTGGCATTTGTAAAAAGATTGCTAATTTGCCTAGGGTACACAGTAAATGAAAAGAAATCAAAACTAGTGCCCTCTCAAGAGATACTATTCCTGGGGACAAACTTAAATACAACTGCCCAGATGGCTTATCTCACGCCAGACAAACAAAGGCAACTGACTCATTACTTTCAAATGATGGCAACAAAGACCCAGCTCCCTGCAAGAAAAATTCTGCAGGCCCTGGGTTTCATGGCATCCTGCATTCTACTAATTCCATATGCAAAACTGCATATGAGGAAACTACAATGGTATCTAAAAAATGTTTGGACTCGGCATTGTCAATCCTAGAGACAATCATAACCTTGATTCCCTGCCTACAACAGGAGTTTCAATGGTGGTCCCAGGCCTGTCACCACAACAAGGGACAGCCTTTCACCTTACCTACAGCCAGGCAGACAATAACAACGGATGCATCAGATTATGCCTGGGGAGCACATATGGCAGGAAAATGTATTCAGGGCACGTGGCCCAAGGAGCAAATGCATCTTCACATCAATCAAAAAGAGATGCTAGCTGTTCAGAATGCCCTGACAGCCTTCAAGGACCTAATACATCTAGGACAACTACTAATAAAGACGGACAATACCACAGTTATGTGGTACATAAACAAGCAAGGGGACACACATTCCTACCCCCTATGCAGACAAGCCATAACTTTGTGGAACACAGCACTGACCTACCTACATCTGCAAGCACAATTCCTGCCAGGAACAAAAAATACACTGGCAGATGAACTAAGCAGAAATCTCATGGATCCTCACGAATGGAAGCTAAATCCACAAGTGTTCAACATGATAACAAGGAAATGGGGACGCCCAGACATAGATCTTTTTGCCTCCCCTCACAATTGCCAAATACAGAAATTTTGCACAAGGACTTGTCACTCTCAAGCATGGAAAGTGGATGCCCTATCATTCAGCTGGAAAAAATTGACAGTCTATGCCTTCCCTCTGATGCCTCTTCTCACCAAGGTGCTTCTAAAAGTCGGACAAGAGAGGCCAAAATGATACTGATTGCACCAGACTGGCCACTCCAGCACTGGTACCCAGTCCTAAAACTTTGTCTCAAGGCCCACCTTGGCCTCTACCTCAAATCCCTCATCTTCTGACACAGCAAAACAATCAGATTCTGCAGAGTCAACTCAGAACCTTAAACCTGGCAGCATGGCAGATAATGTAGCCACTCAGACTGCATCTCTCTCTAAAGCTGTTATGGATGTAATTTTGGAAGCCAGGAGGCCCAGCACTAGGAAATCTTATGCATAAAAATGGAAGAGATTCTGTGCTTGGAACCAGGCACAAGGGCTTGACCCACTGGTCCCTAATGTATCTCAGATTTTGCAATACCTAACTGAGGTGTTGGACAAAGGCCTATCTTTTCAGTCTATTAAAATCCATGCCTCTGCCATTTCAGCTCATTACAATACAGATCCTCCTATTTTTTTCACATCCTCTACTACGACAGTACCTCAGAGGGGCAAAGAATATAAGACACCCTAGGAGAGTACCGGTACCTACTTGGGACCTCAACTTTGTTTTAGAAAAACTAACACTGCCTCCATTTGAACCAGCCAGCACAGCTGATCTAAAATTCTTGTCATGGAAAACTGCTCTGCTCCTAGCAATAACTTCAGCAAGAAGATTCTCAGAGTTGCAGGTATTGATGGCTGTGGAACCTTTCCTCATTTTTCATCAGGACAGGGTTTCTCTTAGGACAAACCCAACATTCATTCCAAAAGTGGTCTCTAATGTGGCCTTAAACCAAACCATTCACTTACCTACTTTCTACCCAAATCCCCAGAATAAAGGGGAAAGACTTCTGCACGCTTTGGATATACACAGGCAGCTATGATTTTACCTGGACAAAACAAAAGCTTTCAGAAAAACTGAGCAACCGTTTGTAGCTTATGCTGCAGGATCACAAGGAAAGCCTATTACAAAGCAGACAATCTCCAAATGGATAGGACACTGCATCCACTTCTGTTATGCACAACATGGCAAATCTGTGCCTAAGGGCGTTAGGCCTCATTCTACCACAGCAGCAGCCACTTCAGCAGCTTTCCTCAGTGGGGTACCAACCAAAGACATATTAGAAGCTGCAACCTGGAGCTCAGTGCACACTTTTACCAAGCACTACCACCTACCTCTCTACTCCAAATCCAGAGCAGGCTTTGCCACTGCAGTTCTGCAGGGCTTGTTAGCCTCGCCAAATCCAATCTAGACCCAGCCACCCAACCTCAGCTTTGGGATTCTACCCAAGTGTAATGACTGCAACAGTGAAACACGAACATAGTACAGTTGTGTACCTACCATAAATGTAGATGTTAGAGTGTATTCACTGTTGCAGTCCAGGTTACCCACCCTCCATCCCCCTCTTTGCTGGGACTATTCTGTACTTCTCAACTCTATACAACCTCTGTGGTGTATTTGCTTGTAGATGAAAGAAATGTTTATAGTAATATATGCATGGTTGTTTGGCATATTTTTATCTTTTCAGCCTTCCTATCTGGGGGCACCTGACATCTGGGACAAGAAAAACTGAAGAAAATGGCATCAGTTGCAACTTTTATACCCCTGGCGCACTGACGTCAGGGAAGAGGCGACAGCAACCGACGCCGGACCAAGACTTTGGAACTCAGGCCAACTGCGGGTCGCCTGCCAGCAGGATAACCCAAGTGTAATGACTGCAACAGTGAATACACTCAAACATCTACATTTATGGTAGGTACACAACTGTACTTTCTTTACTTTCTTGTGGGCTGTTAAGATCTTCCCCTAAAATCCAAACATAAAACTTCCAAAACAGAGACTACAATCTCTTGTATTTAGAGTAGACAAGAAGTGATGTTAAGAGTGTTGTCTTTTTGTGACATTATTATGCTTGTAAATTCCCATGGCACAATTTTATCCCCTCAGGAAAACAGCCAGACAAGACAGTTTAAGCAGAACAGCCTTAAAATCTGTATAAATGGAAATGTTTTATTTTTTCCTGCTTCTACAGGAAAACAGACAACTATAGAAATACTGTGTCAGAACACCCAATAAAGAAGTCTGTATGACACTTTCTCTACCTCATGGGATGTCCCTAGGGTAATACAGAAAAATCTGAGAAGAGATTCCAAGAATGACTGATGGTACTTTATTGGTTAAGGCAGCATTGGTTCTTCCTCATTCTGATCCTAGCCAGAGAGGAGCACCTTATGCTGCTGGAGCAGACAGAAAGCCAGATTGGCCATTCACCCAAGCTTGCGGACCATAAGGCTGACAGTGTGATTTATGTAGCTCTCATCCGTTCCAGGCACATTTTTCTGAGGACATGCTTCTTATTCTGTGGGAGGCCAGAAAACCTAGCAATAGGCAAACCTACCTAGTTTAGGGGAAAATGTTCTTTCTTTTGGTGCCTTAACAGAAGACTGAAGCCAAACACAGCACAGGTGCCTCTGGTAGTTGCATACTTGTCAGACCCATATCAATCAGGCTTATGCTATTCTGTTAAGATTTATGGCTCAGTAATTTCTGCTAGTCTGCCTCTCCCGCTACCTCTTTTCTCACTGACAGTGAAACTGTTATTTTAAAAGGTATCCTGCATCTGAGACCTCCCCACAAGAAAATGATAGCACCACCTTGTCTTTGTTTTGGAAAAAGTATTTCTACCATCTTTTGAGCCTATTGCTTCCTCTTTCACTTACTTTCAGTCTTATAAGACTATACTTCTGGATATTTTGATCTCAGCCCGGCAGATAATGGTGCTTCAAGCTTTTTAGTGTTCCAAAGGTAGGGACTGAGTTTTCCATAAATCAAACGAGTCCATGTTCTTGTTTTCCCCTCTTCACAAACCATGTAGGAGAAACTTGGATTTCCCTAGATGTGTATAGGCAATTCAGGTATTACCTGAACCATATGAAGCAAATAAGAAAGACCAGTTCTTTGTTGCCTTTACAAAAGGATAAGAAAGTAAGCCTGTCAAAGGACTATTTAAAAATGGATTTGTCAACTGCATTGACTTTTTGTGTACCTATACCATGGAAAACAGATTTCTGAAAAAGTTGGAGGTCATTTCACAAGGGTCACAGTTGCCAATACTGCCTTCCTTAAAGGGGTATTTATCCAGTCCATCTTAGGAGCAGCCACAATGTCATCTGCCCATGTATTTGCTAAATACTACAATAAGTGGCAGATTTTGCCATGGCTGTTTTGCAGGGTTTGATCTCCCCTGCTCCTTCCACCTTCTCCCCCATGAGATCTGGAAGGCTTCTCATGAGTCAGTAGTGCAGTGTCCCTTCCAGTCTATGCTATCTGGGATAGGGCTGTTTTGTTCAGGTTGTACTCTGCAGCTTGGATACTTGTGATGAGTAACTTTAATAAGAAAGACCTGAAGATGGTGCCAGTCAGTTACTCTATATGCCACCAAAGTCCTGATATTGGAAAGCAAGGGGTTCTACTGGACCTGGAGGGGGAATGAGAACGCTGTGGTATTTGGGCTTCCCTTTAGGCAGTAATCCCAAGAGTCAGTGCTGTAACGGTGAATATACTGAAATGTCTGTATTTATGCTGAGTTTGTAACCCAACTGTACTTTCTTACCTATTCATAGTTAAAGATTTAGAAAGTCTGATCAGCATTTTTTTTTTATGTCCATTGCTTATAGGTAGAACAGGCCAAAAAGAGTCTAAAGTTAATTTATCACTTAAAGATAAACTTAACACTTAAAATTTAACACTTAAAGAAATCCCAATCAATCAGAGCCACACGCTCCAGGGACCTGAACCTTGTCATCACAATGAACAAAACATGCTGGAGGGATAGGTTCCTGACCCAGAGACTCCCCCATACTCTGGAATAGACTGTCCATACATGTCAAGCAGAGCGCCTCCTTGGCCCTCTTCAAAAGGAACCTTGACAACTGGATGGGAGAGAGAAAATTCACCCCAGGGATCACATCACTCGACCAGCTGGACAGGAGTCCAGGGAAGTAAATATTGTGGGAAGAAATAGCCAGGGAATTGTTATGGCTAGGCTTGTATAGGCCCTAGGGCCGATAGCCTAGTACCAACCTATGGACTGTTACAATAAAACAGTACCAAATGTCCCCAGAACTCATTCTGTCAGGACTGTGGCAACCCCCCCCCCCCCCAGGAATTCTACTAATGATTCTTGCGTGGCTGTAACATGGGTTTCTCTGTATACCTTTGTAAGAAGACTATAAGCTGGATGTAGTCTCAGGATGTTCATTCTATATGAGTTGCTTCTCTGTCCAGGAAACCATAACCAGACAGCTTCACAAAGCTCTGCACCACCACCACCACACACGCCTTCACTCTGACTGCTGATTGTCCATCTCTGAGGAGGGAAATTAGCAGTCAGAGTGAAGCTTTCTTCAGTACTTTCTTGCCCTCTCTAGGAGAAGTTTTCTGGAGATTCACAAGTTCAGCAATCAGCTAAAAGTTTAGTTTCTGTCAGGTAAGTCCTCTTTGGGGAATCCTTCACTGAAATCCTTGCCCTTTTGATATTTAATGTTTTTATATAAAAGCTTTATCTCCCCTTTAAGAAACCTTGTCATTTTTAATCCATGTTTGAAGTTTACTTGTATTTGGGGGCATTTTTTTTGTGAAAATGTATGTAAAGTAAACAAGTAATTTGCCCCTAAGTTGACTTCAGCTCATGAAAACACTATGAAAAAAATTCATAGAATTTTTGTGGCACATTATAGAAGTGGATTGACAGGCCTTTCTTCCATGCAGATGCTGCTGTTGCCCAGTTGTTTCCCAGACAGGTTTTGAACCTAGATCTACCAGTTGGTAATACTTGTGACTTAACCTTTGAGCTATCAGGTAGGTGGTGAAAACATATGTACTGCTTGTGTAACCTTTTAGTCACAAAAATAAAAGCTTACGCAAACATTTGTACTGCTTGTGTAAGCTTTTATTTTTGTGACTAAAATTGTACTTCATCACTGCCACAGGTTTGTTTTTCAGTGTAGTGCTAATGCTCATTTTGTGACAACCTACCATTTTTCTTTGTTTCTTTTAACTTTTTAATGGAAGTGCTGACTTGAATTTAAATTCTGCTTGTGCTTTTACTTTGTGAACATGCTGTTATAAGTGTGAAGACAGGTGTGCTGCTTGTATACACTAGGTGACAATTTATCTTCCAAAAGACTCATTCCAGCAACATGCTTAGTGCTTTTGGCTTCTCCTTGGCTACAGCATGGATACTTACATTAGTCTTTCTCTTTCCACTCTTGCTGTTCATAGAAATACAAAAAGCACTTACCAAGGAACCCTTGCCAGTGCTGCAAGCTCAGCCTATGCCTCAGCTGACAGTGGATGAAACAGTAGTGGCCATTGCTTGTTCCTCAGGTAACTCACTTCAGTGGCTTACTGTGGTATAATCATTTTTGGCCACTATGAACTGGGGGGGGGGGCAGCCATGTCCACTCTGGCTGTGCATGTGTCCAGTCTGGGCATGAGAGAGCCATCTTCTGTAGAGCTGGGAGACACTCAAGGAGATTCTTCACAAGGTAACTGAGGCAATAGACCATTAAACCAGTCAGATGTCCCTCCTTTGAGTCAGTCTTCTTCCACTGGGACTACTATAAAGAAAAAAAAATAAACATTGTTTATCTCACAAAGTAATTAAGGTTAAGAGAGTATTTTTTACCTTAGTAAGGCATGCGTTACAAGCTGTGAATCTTGGTGTGCATTAGACATTACAGGTGGCAATCCCCGGTAAAGAAATTCTTGAACAAACTGGGTGTGACGATTTTGATTATGACAGAAGTAGGTCTTCTCGTTCAGTTTCATAAGCCTTTCTGACTGAGGGGAATATTAACTTTTACCATGCAGGAGAGTGTTATTTTAATCTCAACATATTTTTATGGGAGCAAATTGATGTTCCACTGAAATGAGAATTCTATGTTATGTTGCAAATATATATTCCTATACTTGTAGCTCTAGATGATATGTTAAATGCTGCTTACAGTAATCCTGATACCCAGCTGTCCGTCCCTAAAAAGGCAGGTAAAATGTCTTTTAAAGTGCTTCAGACTCATACATGTATGTTCCCTCACTTTACATCACAACCAGTAGACATGTCCCCTGATTCTCCTGTTGTCAGTAGGCTGGTACTGAACACTAACCTTTCTCCTAGTGACAAGGGAGGCAGGTGTTGGACCACCTAGGTAAGAAAATGCTCCAGACCAGAAGTGTATCCCTCACTGGTAAGATCAGACAATAAACTAATCTCACTGGATATTCACATCCCAACCCCACCCCCTGCCCAGAAAACCACAGTGAAAAACTTCTCTAAAGCAAATTTTACACTCCTCAAAACTGAGGTGGAATCCTTCAAAGCCCCCGGGCCTGTGGAAAATACAGCCCAGACCGCAGAATCCTTTATAAACGCATTCTATGAACACCTTCAGGAATGCATGGATCATGCGATCCCAAATAAAATCAAGACCCAATCCTCCAAAGGCAGACGTCCTGTCTGGTGGACCCCAGCCATAAACAAACTATACAATAGAAGGAGGAAGCTACTAAATGATAAAGCAAAATCCCAAAAGGGAAGGCATCACTGATCAGTATTAGCAAAAAACTACGGGCACACATAAAATTGTCTAAGGCCAGCTTCGAGAGAAAAATTGCACAGGACACTAAGGATAATCACAAGGCTTTCTTTAGTTATGTTAGGAACCTGGGTGGTAATTCCCAGATATGCTCAGAATTAGTCCAAAATGACAAAAAATACACCGAAACCACAGACATTGCCAACATCCTAGCTGACAGGTTCAGCGCAAACTCCCCTCCCACCAAAAGGGCAAATATCTATCCCAGCAGAGTGCTGCCCCTGACATCTCAGATGCTCAGGTAAGAGCCGCCTCTCCAAAGCACAAAACACAGCATCAATGGGACCAGATGGTGTCCCGGGCTGTGTCCTACATGAACTCAAAGAAGAGCTAAACCCAAACATAAAACTACTGTTCAATCTCAGCCTTACTACAGGATATGTGCCCAAAGAGTGGCGTACAGCAACAGTGGTCCCTCTCCATAAAGGTGGTGCCTCAACGGATCCTGGAAACTATCGCCCCATAAGCCTGACTAGCTTGGTCTGCAAAGCTATGGAAAGGATCATCATGGACCTCATAAATAAAGATATTGGGGACCTACAAACACTGGATCCTACCCAGTTCGGCTTTGTTAAGGGCAGATCCTGCCTCTTAAACCTGGTTGATTTCTTTGAAACAGTCACCAAGGCCATTGACGAGGGGAAGGTGTCCACACAGCCTACCTGGACCTCACAAAAGCCTTCGATACAATACCCCACTCGGGCATTATAGATAAGCTCACCAGCTTAAATATAAACCCCTATGTCACTAGATGGATTGCAAACTGGCTCAAGGACAGAACCCACATGGTTAGAATTGCTGGAGCCATGTCAGACTCCAAACCAGTTACAAGTGGTGTCCCACAAGGCTCAGTCCTGGAACCTCTCTTGTTCGGTATATATTTCTCGGAGGTACAGGCCAACACGGAAGGACTGTGGCTGACCAAGTTCGCAGATGACTGCAAACTGGGTGCCATAATCGACTCTCCAGCCGACACAAGCATCCTCCAAAAGGGCCTCATAGAAACAGACAACTGGTGCCAGAGCCATGGCCTCAAGCTAAATGCCAAAAGTGTATAGTCATCCCCTTTGGCAAAAACAAAGTGCCCACAAATTACCACATAGGTGGAAATCCATTAAGTACAGAAGAAGTAATTAGGGACCTGGGGACCCAAGTTGATAGCAATCTCTCATTTGACAACCACGTGGCCAAAGTGGTTAGAAAAACATTTTATATAGCCCACATAATCATGAAGGGATTCACATCTAGATCAGGGAGGTCATCGTGCCTCTTTACTCATCCCTCATCAGGCCCATAATTGAGTACAATGCCCTTTTGGGATGTACCTTACCAGACACCTGCAGCAACTGGAAAGACCCCAAAAGTACCTCACCAAGAGGATCAAAGGGCTCAAACAGATGCCATATGCTGCCGGTTAAAGAAACTCCAGCTCTACTCAGTGGCATACCGCCTGTTCAGAGGCGATCTGTGCCTGGCGTATAAAGCCACGTCCAACCCGGCATTAATGGACATGCTGCACCTCAGAAAATCCAAATCCCATCGAGCTACGGCGAGAGACTTGAACCTCAGCACTGAAATAAATAGGACATGCTGGAGGGACAGATTCATAACCCCGAGGCTCCCTTCACTCTGGAATAAAATCCCAGTCCAGGTTAGGCAGAGTCCCTCATTGACTCTCTTCAAGAGGAATCTTGATGAGTGGATGGGAGATCGTAGGTTTACCCCGGGTATCACTTCTGTGTCACTGTTAGACAGAGGCACAGTATACTAACCTCGAAAAAGGGCATAGCAAAATAAATTTAAAATGGGTGGCGAAATCCAAACACATTCTGGCTAGGCTTATAAATGCCCTAGGGCAGATAGCCTAGTATGAACCTATGAACCTATAGCCCTCTGCATCAAGATGCAAGTATGCTACCTGCTGTACTACTAACACTGCTTTAAAATTCTATACCACAATAATGATACCATTTGCTAAACAAAACAGTTGCACATTTTAAGCAGACTTAGCATGAGCAGCAGTAAACTTCTCTTTCCTTGAAGCTCACAATTCCTTGAAAATACACTTGAAAATAAATTCCACCTGCTAACTCTAAATAGGGCATTTCACTTTCTCTCACACACCTCAACCTCTGCAAGAAATCTGGACAAAGCCCAACATAAACAGGGACAGATTGTAAATATTGCTCTGATGAACTTAGAACATTGCTAGAATAACAGGATTTATGTTAATATGCATTTTATATGATTGACAGAAGGAAGGTTGGTATATTGTGTGTGCAAGAGACCAGATGGAAGGGGAGTAAGGCTAGGTGTATCGGAGGTGGGTTCAAATTGTTTTATCATGGTGTGGATGGGAGGAGAAATGGCGTAGGAGTTATCCTGAAGGAACAGTATGGTAAGAGTGTTTTGGAGTTGAAAAGAGTGTTGGATAGTGTGATGTTTATGAAGCTGGAAATTGATGGTGTAATGATGAATGTTGTTAGTGCATATGCTCCACAAGTTGGGTGTGCGATGGATGAGAAAGAAAAATTTTGGAGTGAGTTGGATGAAGTGGTGATGACTATACCCAAGGGTGAGAGAGTGGTGATTGGAGCAGATTTCAATGGGCATGTTGGTGAAGGGAACAGAGTGGATGACAAAGTGATGGGTAGGTATGGTGTTTAAACAAAGGAATGCAGAAGGTCAGATGGTAGTGGATTTTGTGAAACAGTGGTGAATTATCTTCCTTTTGCAGTTCAGAACGAGCTTCCCAAGTATATAAAACTGAAGCAAAAGCATGTTGGTCTAATGGGCTGGCTGCTTGCAATACTTTTAAATAAAAATGTGCTCTTTTAAACTAAACATGCATTGCCCTTCACTTCATTCTAGCAAAAAGTAATCAGTATGCAGAGTACAGTACCTGAAGGAGTGTGCTCTCCTACTCTCGAAATATCATCTACAAGTACATGGTGAAAAAATCCTCAAAGTCCTGCTGTGGCGCAAGGAATATTAAAGACCCGAGTCTGACTATAGGAGGTAACTTAGGCTAAATAACCCATCTGTCAGGGAAAGGATAGATGAAAATAAAAATAAACACCAGTCCAGCTACCACGGCTAATAACAATCTTTAATGAAATAAAAACTGAGGATAAGCTCTAGTTAGTGTTGGTTTCTTTGTATTTATAGTTATTTTTTTGTATTTAGGTATACAAGGCATACATATTCTTTGATTGGTTGAATGTCTTTACTTTTTAACAAACTGATATTTTGCAATTTGTAACTGCTTTTTTCATTGGTTATTTTTCTTTTAAATATTGTTGATGTTAAGTTGTCTATCTCGCCTTCATTCTTGCTGGATGGGTTCGGAGCCGACCTCGGCTCCGACTCAGCCACTCTAAAAGCTCGAGAGTTGGTTCCACCGACTCGAGGCTCCCCTTATATCCCACAATGCTAGGCGAGAGTTACCTCAGATCTCGTTTGCCGCTACAGCGATCGAGGTGTTGGTTTTCTACCGGTTCTTGGTAAGTGACTTTCTTGTAAAGTTAGTGTATTTAAACCCCTTTAATTTTAAATTTTATACTTATTTCCCTTAGTTTAGAGGAATTCTTGCCCCTTTTTCTTAAAATTCCTGTTTTTTCCCCACAAGAACTTTAAGTTCTTCCCTCGGCCTTCAGGCCTTCTTCCTTCCCTAGTGGGTGTGTGTGTGTTATTTTTCTTCATTTAAAACCTAGTCAGTTGTTTTATTTTAAGCTAAAACTAGACAGGGTGTAATCAGTGTGTTTTTGACTGTGTGTGTGATTGCACTTTCGGAATGTCTAAAGAATCAGAGGTCTCAGGCTTCAAGAAGTGTGATGCGTGCTGTCAGAAAATGTCTCTGACAGACGGTCACACTTCTTGTGTCTACTGCCTGGGGCCTTTACACCTGCAGGACTCCTGTGCTGTTTGCCATGGCTTCAGTCCCAGGGTCCTGCAGGAAAGAAAAAATAAATTAATTTTAAGAGGTTTACTCAAGCCTGAGGATTCCCTTACTGTGTCTTCAGGGAAGCCCTCCAAGGCTTCTAGGTCTTCGGCTCCAGCAACTGAGCCGAGACCTATGGCTTCTAAACCTCCACCTACATCGGCTCCGGCTGGAGCCGATGAGTCTCAGTCCACAGTTTCTGTGGTTCCCTCGGCTCCGGCTGGAGCCGAGGTATTAGAGATTCCCGTGTCGGCTCCGACCAGATCTTGAGCCGACATCGAGGAAGAGGTCCAGGTCACCATCCCTTGGCTCCGTTCATTCGGCTCCAGGATCTCCCCTGCTGTCTGAGCGGGCCATAAATCTCACTCCTCTAGGTCATCGAGGCTGTCGGATCATGACCTTCAGAGGGTAGTGAGTCGACTTCTTAAGTCCGAGGCACTGGCCCAGATGCTTCAGAGCCCGACTCATCAGTCGATGCCTGCCCCTGTCCATCAATATATTCCTCCTCCGACTCCGTTGAGCTCGGAGCCGGGTCGTGTCGGAACCGAGACTGTGGTAGCGTCGGAGCCGATACAATTGTCTTCGGCTCCATCGTCGGCTCCGATTTCTTCCTTAGAAGAATCTCGGCGCCGGACTTCCATCGTCGGCTCCGAGGGGGTGAGTGGCATCGGACCCTTGTCCGACCCCGCTCTTCCTCTCGGGGCTTCGGCGCTGGTGAGTTCGGCTCCGACATCGGCCTCGGAGCCATCACTGTCGGTGCCGAGGGAGGTTCTCAGCTTCTCGGAGTGGGGACCTCTGGCTTTGCCTGACAGGGGTGCGTTCGAGGTCATGCGGAGTGTGTTAGAGCCTGGCTCTACTCCACAGTCGGCTCCGTCCGCCCCTCCCTCTACGGTGCCTCAGGTCAAGTCGACTCACTCCCTCATCCCGGACCGCAGAGAGCCAGCTCCTCAGGAACCCCCTGTGGGGATTTCATCCTCTTCCGAGGCCTCTCCTGATTTGGCAGAAGAGCCCCCTCGGAAGAGGAAGTGTAAGAGGAAACACATTGACTCACCTGAGTCCATCACATCTGACACAGATTTAGATGATTCCGAGGGTTCCCCCGTTCCCCTTCTGAAGATGTCTCCTTTGCAGACATTCTAGAGATCCTGAAGCAGAGGGGAAATTGGCCAGCCCTTAACCCTTCGGAGGATGAATCTGTGTATCTTGAGGCGTTGGCTCTCGCCCTTCCACCTCCTGGGTGTCCCCCCCCTTTGACCCCCTCATGCAGGTGGTTGCTAAAAAGGCATGGACGGCTCCTGATTCAGTGGACCCCACTCCCAGGAGACCCTCCAAATTCATAACGCACCAGCAGACAAACAGTTCTTGACAAAAGGAGTTTCTGTGGATGCTATGGTGGTAGCTGCTGCCACTAAGAAGGAACTAGCTGATCCTTCAGTACCTGTCCATCCACCTAACAAGGAATCTAGGTCCATGGACAGGTGCGGAAGCGGATGTTCTCGTCAGCGACATTTACTATGCGTTCGCTGAACTACCTGTGCCATTTCACTCGTCTTCAAAGGGACTTGATTAAAGAAGCGAGTGACATGTTGAAGGATCCTACAGCTGCGGGTTTTCAAGATAAAATGAACACTCAGCTGGCTACCCTTAACTCCATAGCCAACTCCTCCATGCGCCTCCTTTCTTATGCGGCTGATGGAGCGAGTAGGGCCGCAGGGACAGGTGTGGCCTTACGTAGGCATGCCTGGATGCGGCTATGCAATTTTGCGGACCCCTTCAAGGCTTCTTTCACTAACTCCCCGTTTGATGGATCATCTCTCTTTGGTCCTCAAGTGAAAGAAACCGTGACTAGGTGCGAGACTGATGGCAAGACTCTTTCTGCCGTCGAGTCCGTTTTCTACTCCTTCTAGGCCTTACCCCAAAGGCCAGAAAAGTGGGAAAATGTGGTTCCGTAAACAATCTCAAGGGACTTAGCCTGGCGCACAAAGTCGTTACCCGCCAGAGGCAGAGGCGGAATAACAATGGTAGACGTTAAGCCCTCGAGGCAGGGGGGCTCCGCAGAACCAGGGCAATCGAGAAGCCTTCTCTGATCAGCCCTTTCAGCATCCCTGAGGTGTTGCCCGACTGCCCACCTTCGGAGGCAGTCGGGGGAAGGTTGTCACTGTACCCAAAAGCCTGGCTATCCCTGACTCAAGACAAATGGGTACAGTCCGTCATTTCCGAAGGCTATTCTATCCCCTTTCTTCGCATTCCGAACCAATCAAAAAAATTCCCTTCCAGATGTTCCACCCGCTCAAAGGGATCTAGCGGTTTTGGAAATTTCAAAACTGCTTGCAAAAAGAGCAATTCAGCCAGTTCCAGCAGACCAGCAAGGATCCGGAATCTACTCAAGGTTCTTTTTAGTTCCAAAGAAAACAGGGGACTGGAGACCAATTTTGGATCTCAGTATCTTGAACAGATCAGTCAAGAAAACAAGATTTCGGATGGTCACGCTGCAGTCCATCCTTCCCCTATTGGGAAAAGGAAACTGGATGTGCTCTATAGACCTTCAGGATGCGTACTATCACATAAAAATGAACAGACGCTCCAGAAGATTCCTCCGCTTCAGGCTGGGAACCAGTCATTTTCAATTCAGGGCCCTGCCCTTTGGTCTCACCACTGCCCCCCGGGTGTTTACCAAATGCATGGCAGTGGTAGCTTCTCACCTGAGACGACAAGGATTCCAGGTGTTTCCATATTCGGATGACTGGCTCCTCACAGCTCCCACCAAGCATCTCCTTCTGATGGCCAGGGATTACACTTTTCGCATTTGTCAAAAGTTAGGCATTTCAATAAATTACAAAAAGTCTGTTTAGTCGCCTTGTCGTACTATTACCTTCATAGGCGCAAATCTAGACACAGTAGACATGTCTGTGAGGCTAACAGTTCAGAGAATAACAGACATACACAGACTGGTCTCACTCCTTTTCAACAACAACAGAATCAAAGCCAGGTTAGTTCTGAAAGTGTTGGGAATTATGGCGGCTGCCATACCTCTGCTTCCATTAGCCGGATTCCACATGCGAATCCTTCAATGGATGCTCTTTACACAATGGTCATACCAGCAACTTCCAATGTCCCACACCATTATGATCACGCAGGCGTGCAGAAATCATCTCATGTGGTGGATGTCTTCCCCTCAGCTCTTGTTGGGAAGACCCTTTGTTCCTCCCCCTCCGGTTGCTACTCTGACAACGGACGCCTCCCTGATCGGGTGGGGGGGGCATTATCAGGGCAGGACGGTCCAGGGCACATGGCAACCAGACGAATGCCACTTGCACATAAATGTTCTGGAGATGAGAGCAGTGCTTTTAGCGTTGCAAGCCCTTCAAGACTCTCTCCCCTTGGGAACGATTGCAATCCAGACAGACAATATGTCTGTAGTGTGGTACATCAACAAACAAGGCGGAACCAGGTCCTACCCCTGTGTCGAGAAGCACTCAGATTGTGGCAATGGGCGATTTCTTCTCAGCGGTTTCTGATAGCAATGCACATCCCCGGGAAGTCCAATCAAATCGCGGACAAATTGAGCAGAGCTATCCTCATGCCTCACGAGTGGTCTCTGAAAGACTCTGTTGTGAGAGAGATTTTTCTCAAGTGGGGTCAGCCTTGCTGCGATCTTTTTGCTACTCCCCAAAACAGCAAGTGCAGAGATTATTTCACTCTATTCCCTTTACCAGGCCAACCCAGCAGAGACGCTCTAGTCCAAGTTTGGCCCGGGACTTCTGTATGCATTTCCTCCCTTACCACTAATCTCTCAAGTGATACAGAAAGCTATCGCTCAGAAGGCCTCGTTGATCCTCATTGCTCCTTACTGGCCTCGACAGGTGTGGTTCCCCTTTCTACATCAATTTCTACTGGAGCGACCTTGGCATCTGGACCTAGTTCCAGATCTTTTGATCCATCAATCGGGTCAGTTACATCGCTCCCTCTCTGAACCTCACTGCTTGGTTCCTCCAGTTCCAACCTTAGCCAGGCTTCCTCAATTATCTCACTCTGTTCGAGATATTTTGATAGCTTCCCATAAATCTTCCACTAGGAAGATTTATTTGAGTAAGTGGAAACGCTTCACATATTGGGCTCAAGGAAGGGACATAGATCCTTTCACTGCTTCCATCCAAATAGTCCTTGATTTTCTAGCTGAACTCTTCCATGCAGGTTCATCCCCTTCTACTCTTAAAGTTCAATTGGCAGCTATCTCTAACTTTCATGTGGGTATTTCTGAGTCTGCCTTAATGTCCCACAAGCTTTGCAAAGCCTTTTTGAAAGGAGTTTTTCTTCTCAGACCTCCTATAAGAAATCCTCCTTCTCCTTGGGACCTAAATTTAGTTCTTACTTCTTTCATTCTTCCCCCTTTCGAACCTGCAGCCTCCTGTTCATTAAAATTGCTATCATGGAAGACTCTCTTTCTGGTAGCTATTACTTCAGCTAGAAGAGTTTCAGAACTTCATGCACTCAGCTGTCGACCTCCTTATCTATTGTTCCATAAGGACAGGGTATCCTTACGAACCAACCCGTCCTTTTTGCCTAAGGTAGTCTCGACGTCAAATCTAAATCAAAGCATTGACCTCCCTGTCTTTTTCCAGAATATTCCAATAGGTCTGAACAAAATTACACTGGCTAGATGTTCATCGTCAGTTGAGGTACTATTTGGATAGAACAAAACAATTCAGAAAATCTGACCAACTGTTTATCTCCTATGCAGAAGGCAGAAAGGGACTTTCAGTTTCAAAGGTATCATTATCTAGATGGCTTACATCTCTGATTACCCTTGTTTATGAGATTAGACACCAAAAGCTGCCTAATAAACCTAAGGCCCATTCTACCAGAGCTTTGGCTACTTCCTTAGCCTTCCAAGACAGACTGCCTATTGACACCATTTGTGCAGCGGCTACTTGGGCTACTCCTCACACTTTCATTTCTCATTATAAGTTGGATTTAGCTTCTAGGCATAGAGCTAACTTTGGTTCCACTGTTCTCAGGAGTCTGTTCCGTTAGGCCACCCGGGACAAGGTGCTAGGGACGGTCCCATCCAGCAAGAATGAAGGCGAGATAGCCAACTTAACATATAGAAGTTATGTTCTTACCATAACGTTCCATGTTAGTTGTCTTCTCGCCTTCTTCTTCGCGTCCCACCCTCCTTCCCCCTGGCCTGGACAGACCTAGAGGAGTTGTGATTGTGACCTCTCTTTCTACCACCTCTTTCTTAGGCATATGCTGCTTTGCATATTTCCTGAATCAGGATGTAGGTCACCCTTCTTTCTCCCTGTTGTTAGAGGTGGACTCTGTTTATAGTCATTTTGTTACTATTATAAGCTTGGGGTTAGCTTACAAACGAGATCTGAGGTAACTCTCGCCTAGCATTGTGGGATATAAGGGGAGCCTCGAGCCGGTGGAACCAACTCTCGAGCTTTTAGAGTGGCCGAGTCGGAGCCGAGGTCGGCTCTGAACCCATCCAGCAAGAAGAAGGCGAGAAGAAGACAACTAACATGGAACGTTATGGTAAGAACATAACTTCTATTTTTATGTCATCAAGGTGATCTAAAGAAGCATTCCTAGTAACGCAAAAGCGCTTATCCTCAGTTTTTCATTTCATTAAAGTTTATGTTATTAGCTGTGGTAGCTGCACTGGTGTTTATTTTTATTTTCATTCGATTTTGTGGTCAGTGTGTGTTTTTGGTTGCCATTGGTGTGTTTTTCTGCTTTTACTTTGGAAGACAGATGAAGGTAATCTAGCAAGACTTCAACTAGAATTTACCCAGAGTATGCGATAATGAAGGCCGAGGTGAAAAGGAAACAATTAAGAGAACTAAATTCTGTACCTGCAACAATGTCTGCAACCTAACAAATAATGCATGTTAAGTTGTCAATCTCGCCTTCATTCTTGCTGGATGGGTTCGGAGCCGATCCTCGGCTCCGACTCGGCACTTGCTTTAGCTCGAGAACTCCTTTTACCAGCTCGAGGCAACCCTATATCCCATGATGCAAGGCGGAACTACCTCAGATCTCGTTTGCCGCTTAGCGAAAGAGGTCTCCTTTGCCAGCTGAGGTAAGTTTTTTCTTGGTAAAATAAGAAAAAGTGTAGTTAGGGGTTTATTTTTTCCCTTTAGTGTTAGTTTAGTCTGTACTTAGTTACAGCCCACCCTATTCCCTTCCTTTCAAACTTTTTATAAAAAATTTCAGTTTAAAGTTTTTAGTCAGGCCTAGTTCCCCAAGTTATTCCCTTCCTGTGTGTCTGTGTAAGGGATTAATTGGTGTGTTTGTTGGGACTGTTTGTGTTTCTCCCTTCTAGGATGTCAAAAGAAGGCAAGGTCTCAGGCTTCAAGAAGTGTGACCAGTGCTGTCAGAAAATGTCTCTGACAGACGGTCACACTTCTTGTGTTTATTGCCTGGGGCCTTTGCACCTGCAGGACTCCTGTGCGTTGTGTCATGCTTTTAGCCAGAGAGTCCTGCAGGAAAGGAGGAACAAATTAATCCTCCGAGGTTTACTTAAACCTGAAGGTTCTCCTCCTAAGTCAGGGTCAGGAAAACCTCTTAAGCCACCGAAGGTTCAGGCTACTGTGTCCAAGCCTCCTCCGGTGGCTCCGGCTCCGTCGGAGCCGATATCGGCTCCGGCTGGAGTCGATACTTCTTCTGTTCGAGTAGTGGGTTCGGTGCCGGCCGGCTCCGATACCCTGACTACTGTGGCCTTGTCGGCTCCGGCTGGAGTCGACGCTGTATCCAGCATCGGAGCAGAGAAATCTTCGGCTCCATCTGGAGTTCTAGGGACTTCGGCTCCGATGGCTTCGACCCGTAAGAGATCTCGGTCCCCCTCTATTATGAGTATCCATTCGGCTCCGGGATCTCCTCTTTTGTCGGAGCGGAGCCATCGGAGCCGATCTTCGAGATCTTCCAGGCTGTCTGACCACGATTTGGAGAGGGTGGTAAGCAGGCTGTTGAAGTCTCAGGCACTGGCCCAAATGCTCCATAGCCCGTCTCAACAGACTTCGGCTATAGCCCCGATTCTTGAGATTCCGACTCCACACCAGAGTTCGGAGCCGGAGCTTCTTGGGACAGCGACTGTTTCGATGCCGGAGCCGATACATCTTTCGGCTCCGTCGTCTTCGGCTCCGATCTCCTCCTTGAGACCTTCCTTGGAGGGTTCCGGTCGTCGGGTTTCCACTGTCGGCTCCGAGGGGGCTAGTGGCATTGGACCCTTGTCCGACCCCGCTCTCCCTCTCGGGGCTTCGGCTTTGGTAAGCTCGGCGCCGACATCGGCCTCGGAGCCTTCTCTCTCCTTGGAGCCGACCATTCCTGTTTCTTCGGAGCGGGTGTGTTCCGGTCTCCCGGGGAGAGGAGCCTTTGAGGTGATGAGGAGTGTCCTGGCCTCTGAGCCTGGTCAACGGTCTATCCCTCTAGCTCCTCCCTCATCAGTGCCTGCAGATGCCTCTTGCCAGCCTCTTGCTCTCAGGCCCAGGGATCCATCGCCCGGGTTTCCCCACTGGGAATTTCCTCCTCTTCGAGGTTTCTCCTGACCCTGCAGGGGAACCCCTCGGAAGAGGACGTAAGAGGAAACACACAGACTCCCTGAGTCTACTACATCTGATACCGACTTAGATGAGTCGGAGGGTTCCCCACGGTCCCCTCTGAGGATGTCTCCTTTTCAAACATCCTTGAGCTCCTCAAACAGAGGGGGAATTGGCCCTCCATTGACCCCTCCGAGGATGAGTCGGTATACCTGGAGGCTTTGGATCCCGACCCTCCACCTCCTGGGTGTCTCCGCCTTCGACCCACTCATGCAGGTAGTGGCTCGGAAGGCGTGGGCGGCTCCAGATTCTGTGGAACCTGTCCCTAGGAGACCATCCAAGTTCATCACGGCCCCTTCGGATAAACAGTTCCTGTCCAAAGGTGTCTCTGTGGATGCTATAGTGGTAGCGGCGGCCACGAAGAAGGAACTGGCGGATCCTTCAGTACCTGTCCATCCTCCTAATAAGGATTCTAGGACCATGGACAGGTATGGAAAGCGGATGTTTTCTTCAGCGACCTTTGCTATGCGTTCACTGAATTACCTTTGTCACTTCACCAGGCTTCAACGAGATATTCTCAAGGAACTGGGAGAAGTAGTCCAGGATCCTTCTGCTGCTGGGGCTCAGGAAAAGATTGCCTCTCAGCTTGCTATCCTGAATTCCATATCTAACTCCTCCATGCGGCGCATATCTTATGCGGCCGATGGAGCGAGCAGGGCCGCAGGCACAGGTGTTGCTCTTAGACGCCAAGCCTGGATGCGGCTGTGTAATTTCGGACCCCTTTAAGGCGTCCTTCACCAACACCCCTTTGACGGTTCGGCTTTGTTGGGACCTCAGGTGAAGGATACTTTGACCAGATGTGAGCAGGACGGTAAAACTCTTTCTGCCGTTGGAGTCCAGTTTTCCACTCCTTCTAGACCTTATCCCAAGGGTCAGAAGGGGAAGATGTGGTTCGAAAGCCCAAGGAGCTACACGGACACGTGGTCAGTTTACCCCAGAGGCAGAGGGGTAACAATAAGACGCCGCCCTAGAGGCAGGGGGGGGTCCTCAGAACCAGGGCAACAGGGAGTCTCTTCCTGAGAAGCCCTTTCAGCATCCCTGAGGTGTTGCCCGACTGTCCACCCTTGGAGGCAGTCGGGGGAAGAATTTCACTGTACCCAGTAGCCTGGCAATCCCTATCCCAAGAGAAGTGGGTACAGTCGATCATATCCGAGGGTTACAAAATCCCCTTCGACAGGTTTCCGTACCTCTACAATCCCTTCCAGACATCTCACCCGGTCAAAGGATTTGGCAAGACAGGAGGTTTCAAAACTCCTGGAAAAAGCCATCCAGACAGTGCCGGCAGACCAAGTAGGATCCGGCTTCTACTCAAGATTCTTTTTGGTCCCCAAAAGGACGGGAGATTGGAGACCGATACTAGACCTAAGCAGACTAAACAAGTCTGTCAAGAAGGCAAGATTCGGATGGTCACGCTGCAATCCATTCTGCCCTTTCTGGGCAAGGACAACTGGATGTGCTCTATAGACCTTCAGGATGCGTACTATCACATAAAGATTCACAGGCGCTCCAGAAGGTTTCTCCGCTGGCTGGGAGCCAGTCATTACCAATTCAGAGCACTGCCCTTTGGCCTCACTTCAGCCCCAGAGTGTTCACCAAATGCATGGCAGTGGTCACAGCTCACCTGAGACGTCGAGGATTCCAGGTGTTTCCTTATTTGGACGACTGGCTCCTCTCCGCCACCACCAAGCATCAGCTTCTTGGTCCAGAGGCTACACCCTACAGCTTTGCAAGAAACTGGGAATTTCGTAAATTTCAAAATCCTCTCTGCTGCCTTGCCAATCTATCACCTTTATAGGCAGAGTTAAATACCGTCAAAATGTTAGCCAGGCTAACAGATCAAAGGATTCTGGACATCCAGAAATTTGTTCAGCTTCTGTTACTAAGCAACAAGATCAAAGCCAGGTTTGTCTTGAAAGTTCTAGGCCTAATGGCTGCGGCCATTGTTCTTCTTCCACTGGCTCGCTTCCACATGCGTCTCCTGCAATGGATGTTATTCACGCAGTGGTCGTACCACAATCTGCCTATGAGACACGAAATCTTGGTAACACAGTCGTGCAGGGCTCATCTACGATGGTGGATATCTTCCCCTCTTCTTCATCAGGGCCGACCCTTTGTTCCCCCTCCTCCAGTTGCCACAGTCACCATGGATGCCTCCCTGATCGGGTGGGGGGGGCATTATCAGGGCAGGATGGTCCACGGGACGTGGCAACCCATAGAATACCATCTGCACATAAATGTCCTGGAGATGAGAGCAGTTCTTTTAACGTTGCAAGCCCTCGACGACTTTCTTCCTACGGGACTATTGCAGTACAGACGGACAACATGTCCGTGGTCTGGTACATCAACAAACAGGGCGGAACCAGGTCCTATCCCTTATGTCGAGAAGCTCTCAGACTTTGGCAATGGGCGATCTCTTCTCAGCGGTTTCTGATAGCAACGCACATCCCCGGCAGGTCCAACCTATTGGCGGACAGGCTAAGCAGATCTATTCTGATGCCTCACGAGTGGTCTCTCAATCAATCTGTAGTAGATCAGATTTTTCTGAAGTGGGGCACTCCTTGTTGCGATCTTTTCGCTACCCCTCAAAACAGCAAGTGCCCAGATTACTTCACACTATTTCCTTCCAGGCCAACCCTTGAGAGACTCTCTAACCCAGGATTGGCCTCGGGGACTTCTTTATGCTTTTCCTCCCTTTCCATTGATTCCACAAGTCATTCAGAAAGCCACCGTTTTGAGAGCCAAATTGATCCTCATTGCTCCATATTGGCCTCGACAAATTTGGTTTCCGTCTCTACATCGTCATCTTCTGGTGCAGCCCTGGCATCTGGACCCAGTTCGGATCTTTTGATCCACCAGTCGGGTCAGCAGCACCGGGCCATTCATTCTCTCAACCTCACTGCTTGGTTGCTCCACTTCCTTCCCTAGCCAGGCTACCAATGATTTCTGACTCAGTCAGAGACATTTTAGTGTCTTCTTTAAAGTCGTCCACTGGAACTATTTATGCTAGCAAGTGGCGACGTTTTTCAATTTGGGCAAACGCCAGAAATATTGATCCTTTTACCGCTCCTGTACATTCTGTTTTGGATTTCCTGGCGGAGGTTTTTCATTCAGGATCCTCGTCATCTACAGTCAAAGTACAACTGGCTGCTATTTCCAAGTATCATGTTGGCTTGCATGA
Source organism: Protopterus annectens (assembly GCF_019279795.1). Lineage (NCBI taxonomy): Eukaryota > Metazoa > Chordata > Ceratodontiformes > Protopteridae > Protopterus > Protopterus annectens. Next base: position 1,673,493,438 of record NC_056741.1, read on the forward strand.
CAATAACATCATGTCTCATAGGTTATGCAAGGCCTTTTTAAGAGGAGTTTTTCTCCTAAAACCGCCTGTGAAACATCCTCCTCCGCAATGGGATCTAAACTTAATGTTGGCATCCCTAATTCTACCTCCTTTTGAACCGTCTGCTACGTGTTCTTTAAAGTTATTGACGTGGAAAACTATATTTTTACTGGCTGTTACTTCTGCAAGAAGAGTTTCTGAGATTCAGGCCCTCTGTATTCGTTCACCTTATCTGGTTTTTCATAAGGATAGGGTTTCGCTAAGAACTAACCCTTCCTTTCTTCCCAAGGTTGTATCTCAAACCAATATTAACCAATCTATTGATCTACCAGTTTTCTTTCCTAACTATTCTGACAGAGCTGAACAAAGCTGCATTTTTGGATGTTCATCGTCAGCTCAGGTACTACTTGCATAGGACTAAACAAATTAGAAAATCAGACCAATTGTTTGTCTCCTATGCAGAAAACAGGTCAGGTCTTCCAGTTTCTAAAGTGACCTTATCTAGATGGTTGACTTCCACCATTTCCTATGTGTACTCTCTAAGGGGCAAACAACTATCTTCTAAGCCAAAAGCACATTCAACCAGGAGTCTATCCACTTCTGTAGCCTTTCAGGATAGACTTCCCATTGACACTATTTGTGCAGCAGCTACTTGGGCCACGCCTCATACCTTTGTGTCTCATTACAAGTTGGATTTGGCCTCCATAGATAGGGCCAGTTTTGGTTCCACAGTTCTCAAGAGTCTGTTCCATTGAGCCAGCCGGGATACAGGTGCTAGGGGCGGTCCCATCCAGCAAGAATGAAGGCGAGATTGACAACTTAACATTTAGAAGTTATGTACCTACCATAACGTTCCATGTTAGTTGTCTTCTCTCCTTCTTTCTTCCCCTCCCTCCTTCCCCTGGCCTGGACAGATCTTGGAGAGTTCCTATTAGATTGCTTCCTCTGGAGCATTGTTATGAGGACTTCTTTTAGGAACCATGGTTCCTAATTATGTTAGGATAGTCTTTAGCAGGGTCAGTTAGCTGCCAAACGAGATCTGAGGTAGTTCCGCCTTGCATCATGGGATATAGGGTTGCCTCGAGCTGGTAAAAGGAGTTCTCGAGCTAAAGCAAGTGCCGAGTCGGAGCCGAGGATCGGCTCCGAACCCATCCAGCAAGAAAGAAGGCGAGAGAAGACAACTAACATGGAACGTTATGGTAGGTACATAACTTCTAAATTAATGTCATAAGTTAACCATTTTCACTACAGAATCTGAACAAGACAAGCATATTTTCCTATGTAATTTGTTTTCCTTTCCTTAAAATTTCTAGGCAACTAAACTTAAAAATTATGAAGGATGTTTGCTTAGTTTTCATCACTTCTGATAATTAAGATGTTCTTCATCTCACATTGCTGCAGTCCTAACACTTGGGTAGTCCGCTGTCCCAGTCGGCCCGAATACCAAAGTATAAGGCTGACGTCGGTCAAGGCGCATTTGACTGACATCAGAACGTCAGGGTACAAATGCGCATGACCGACATCATATCCTCAGTCTTTTTTGCCGCATGGTCCGATGCAGAAGCAGTATTGCGAGTGCAGGTTGGCGTTCTGAAATTTTCTGAAGTCGGAGTTTCAGACCGAATCAAAGTTGGCTAAGTACCCCGTTGGGGAATATTTTGGTTTTTTCTTGCCTCAGTATTTAACCGGATGTCAGAAAAAGTGAATAACTGTATTTCTTGTGGGAAACAGATACCTCATAGAGATTACCATACATTGTGTATACCTTGCTTAGGGCCTGAGCACGACGTTGTTGGCTGTCGCTCTTGTGCTAGATTTAACAAACGCACTATTAAGAGAAGATTAGATTGTGCCAGGTTAGTTTTTGGGAAGCGTAATTACAACATGCCGTCGGATGCTCCGACGCCCGCTTCGTCTAAAAAGCGCAAGGACAAAGCAGCGAAGCCTAGGGTGGAAGAACCGTCTGTCCCGGATGTCGGTTCTTTAGAGGGCGCGGTGGAGCCGGTGGTTCTACCAGAAGTTCCTTTGGATTCTCAGGGTGAGACTTTACTGTTACAAGATGTGTCCTCTCAGGAGGTAGGCCAGGCTGAAGGGGCTTCTCAGGTAGCTGTTCTCCCCTCCCTTCCTAAGGTGGTTAGGCCCTCCCCTTCTGTTTCCAAGGCTCCTTCTAGAGGTAGGCCAGGGTTAACTTCAGTGGGGGTCTCCCCTAGTTCTTCAGGGTCTCTGCCTAAGAAACATATGCTTAAAATGGCAGAAGATTTGATTACTATGATTAGAGGTTCTTTACCCCCCCCTGATAAGAGGCCTAGGGTGGAACCTGAGCTTGAAAGTTTTGAGCAGTGTTCGAGGCTTCTGAGTCTTGACTGAAGACTTGCAGGAGTATCCTCCTTATTCTGATTCTGATGTAGATGACTCTACACCTTCGGACTTCTCCTCCTGAGGATTTTTCTTTTCAGAGACCCTTCATTCCATGAGGGAGCATTTTAAATGGGAAGGTCAAGATTTCTCTGATTCTAGGAAAAGGCTTAGGGAATTTTTGTTTCTACCCCAGCATAGGCCTTTAGCTATACCTTCTGTTCTGGATGTGGTAGAGGATGTTTTTGCAGAGGCTTCCCTGAACCCTGATTCTTTGCCTCCTGCCCCAGTTAAACCGGACAGGTATTATAGGGTGCCTGAAGCTCATAAGTATCTTTTTAAGAGTCCCAGGGCAGACCCAGAAACTGTTTCTCAGGGCCCTAAAGGTGTTAAGGCTTCTATTGTTAAAAATCCTGTTCCTTCTGATAAAGAGGCAAGGGCTTTGGATAGATGGGGGAAAAAGGTGTATACTTCTTCCACTTTAGCCATGAGGGCTTTGAATTGCCAGTTTCACATGTTGAAATACCAAAATTACCTCCTTTCACAATTGAAGTCTAAGGTAGATGCTCTGGCGGAAGGTATTGAGTGTAAAGAGTTGCAGGATTTAGTTCATGTTTCTGAACAAGTGGGTAAGCATTCCTTGCAATGTGGTTTTGATGCTGTACAGGCCTCTTCGAGGGTGGCAGTCACTGGTTCTGTTCTTCGCAGGCACGCCTAGCTCAAGGATCAGAATTTAGCTGAACATGTAAAGACAAGGATTTTAGATGCTCCTTTACAATCTGATGTGTTATTTGGTGCGCCTGTGGACGCAGTTTTAAAGAAAATGGAGGACAAGGCTAAGTCTATGCAGACTGTTAAAGATTTTTTGCAGGTTCAGCCTCCAAAGTTTAGTAGAAATTGGCCTACTAAGGGGTGGACTTATCCTTCTTATGATTCTCAGTCTAGGGGTAGATCTAGACGTGGTAGGGGCAGAGCTCAAGGTTCTTTTAGGCCTAGAGCAGGCAGTTCGCCTGCCCAGTCTTCTGGTGAGGGCAGGGTCAGTCCTTTCGTAAGCAGACCCAATGACTTGCCTTTTCAGCTGCCAGAGCCTTCTCGCCTGGCAGCACCTTTGGGAGGAAGGCTGGCACTTTTCAAAGAAAACTGGAGTGTTATTACCCAAGACAGATGGGTATTGGATATCGTTCACCACGGTTACAGGTTTTATTTCCATACCTTGCCTCCTTTCAAAGGCATGCCAGACATTCCTCCTCTACAAAGAAAAGAGGCTCACAAGCAAATTTCTCTGTTGCTCCAGATAGGGGCCATTCAGCCGGTTCCTGTGCCAGAAAGGGGCCTAGGATTTTATTCTCGCCGGTTCCTAGTACCAAAAAAGGGGAACACGTGGAGACCAATTTTGGATTTGTCTATCCTCAACACTTATTTGGACATTCCCAAGTTCAAAATGTTGACGTTACAACAGCTTTTACCTCTGCTGGGCAAAGATCACTGGATGGTAACTTTAGATCTCAAGGAGGCTTACCTTCATGTGCCTATCAGACTCAGTTGCAGGAAGTATCTGCGTTTTCGAGCTGGAAATTCCCATTATCAGTTCTCTGCATTGCCCTTTGGCTTATCTACTGCGCCCAGAGTATTCACAAAAGTTCTGGCTCCAGTTGTAGCTTTTTTCAGGCTAAAAGGAATACAAATCTATCCTTACTTGGATGACTGTCTGATTCTGGCTCAAGAAGAGGACGAGCTTCTTCAGCATCCGGATTATGTGATAGCAGTGCTAAGATGCCTGGGGTATTCTGTGAACGAAATAAAGTCCAGTCTAGTACCCTCTCAAGACATGTGCTTTCTGGGTGTGAGACTGAATACAGCAGCCCAGATGGCCTTTTTAACCCCGGACAAACAAAAGAGTCTATCCCTTTACTTCCATCAACTATCTCATCAGTCCGTGCTGACTGCAAGGACAGTCCTTCAAGCATTAGGGTTCATGGCATCTTGTATTCTGGTGCTTCCCAATGCCAAACTGCATATGAGGAAGCTACAATGGTATCTCAAAAATGTATGGACACAGCACTGCCAGGATCTGGACACTGTCATTCAAATAATACCTTGCATTCAAAAGGAATTTTTGTGGTGGGCTCAGGAATGTCACCTAAACAAGGGACTCTCTGTGACCCGGCCAGAGGCGAGTCAGATTCTAACGACAGATGCCTTAGACATAGCTTAGGGAGCTCATCTGAATGGAAAGTGGATACAAGACAAGTGGCCTGCCAGACTACAGCATCTACATATCAACATGAAGGAGATGTTAGCAGTCCAGTTTGCATTGAAGGCTTTCAAGGAGTTACTTCTTCCAGGGCAGGTGTTGATTCTAACAGACAACACAACTGTCATGTGGTACATCAACGAGCAAGGGGGAACACATTCTTATCCTCTATGCAGGCAAGCAATGATTTTGTGGGAGACTGCGCTCAGCTTGCAGCTTACTCTTCAAGCAAGGTTTCTGCCAGGAGCACAGAACTCCTTAGCAGATGTGTTAAGCAGGCAAATCATGGATCCCCACGAGTGGAAACTGGATCTTCATGTATTTCAAAATTGACAGTGTCATGGGAACTCCAGACATAGATCTGTTCGCTTCTCCACTAAACCACCAGCTGCCAAAGTTTTGCACGAAAAGTTATCATCACACAGCTTGGAAAGTGGATGCTCTTTCGTTCAGTTGGGAAAATCTTCATGTGTATGCCTTTCCACCTCTGCCTCTCCTCCCAAAGGTACTCCTAAAGGTCAGACAAGACAAGCCAAGGATGATTTTGATAGCTCCAGATTGGCCTCGGCAACACTGGTACCCATTACTGAGGAATCTGGTAAGAAAGCCTCCATGGCCTTTACCTTTGATTCCACACCTTTTGTCTCAGAGGGACGGTCATCTACTCAATGTCAAGCTTCACTCTCGTCATCTAGCAGCCTGGCATATTCTCTTTTGAACCACAGCAGGTCTCAACTTCCTCAACAAGTTTTGAATGTGATTACGGAAGCCAGAAGACCTGGTACACGTAAGGTGTATGCAGAAAAATGGAAGAGATTTTTATTTTGGAGTGCAGCAAAGGATTTGGATGTTTCTGAGCCTAATTTGAGTGTGGCTCTTCAATATCTTACTGAGCTATTGGACAAAGGTTTGTCTTTCTCTTCCATTAAGATTCATGCTGCAGCAATTTCAGCTCACTTTGCTTGTGACCCACCATTGTTTTCTCATCCTTTGTTCAAGCAATTTCTTAGAGGGGCAAAGAATATAAGACCCCCACGAAGAGCTCCTACTCCTGCTTGGGACCTCAATTTTGTGTTGGAGAAACTTACTCTACAACCTTTTGAGCCTGCGGCTACTGCTGAGTTGAAATACTTGTCATGGAAGACTGCTTTTTTGTTGGCCATTACTTCTGCAAGAAGGGTTTCTGAATTGCAGGCCCTTATGGCGGTGGAGCCTTTTTTGATTTTTCATAAGGATAGGGTATCATTACGTACTAATCCTTCATTTATGCCTAAGGTGGTTTCTAGTGTGGCTTTAAACCAAACTATTCATTTGCCTACTTTTTATGCAGATCCCCAAAATAGGGGAAAAGATTTTGCACACTTTAGATGTACACAGGCAGTTGCGTTATTATTTAAGCAGGACTAGGGATTTTAGGCAGTCTCAGCAGTTGTTTGTTTCTTTTGCTTTGAGTTCTCAGGGCAAGCCTGTGTCAAAACAAACTATTTCTAAGTGGATTGGGTTTTGCATTGCATTCTGTTACTCCCATCATGGCAAAGAGATTCCAGCTGGGATTAGGCCTCATTCCACTAGGGCTACTGCCACTTCAACAGCATTTCTAAGGGGGGTGGCAACTAAGGATATTTTGGAGGCAGCTACTTGGAGTTCAGTGCATACTTTCTCCAAGCATTACCACCTTCCTCTCTATTCTAAGTCCAGGGCTGGTTTTGTCACTGCTGTGTTGCAGGGCATTTTGGCAGCTCCTGCTTCATTATAGCTTAGCCATCCTCCCTTACCTCTGCTTTGGGATTCTACCCAAGTGTTAGGACTGCAGCAATGTGAGATGAAGAACATAGTACAGTTTTGTACCTACCATAAATGTAGATGTTCAAGATCCACATTGCTGCAGTCCAATTCCTCCCTCCTTCCCTCTGTGTTTAGGGGTGGTTGTGTGGGTGAGGTTCTATTTTTGTACATTTGTATATATTGTACATATTTTAGGCACAGGAGTGTTTTGGTGTTTTTTGGTTTTGGCCTTATCTTTTTAGGGTCTTCTGACATCTGGGGCAAGAAAAGACTGAGGATATGACGTCGGTCATGCGCATTTGTACCCTGACGTTCTGATGTCAGTCAAATGCGCCTTGACCGACGTCAGCCTTATACTTTGGTATTCGGGCCGACTGGGACAGCGGACTACCCAAGTGTTAGGACTGCAGCAATGTGGATCTTCGAACATCTACATTTATGGTAGGTACAAAACTGTACTTTTTCACAGGATCTAGGGTGGCATCCAAAACAGGAGATTTTGTTTTTTGGCTGCCAGAATCCATAGCCCTCAAACACCAAATGCTATACCCACAGTAAATTAAATTGCTACACTTCCGTACTGCTTACAAACAAGGGGCTGTACCTTCTGATTTTTACTGCCACAGCACTTGTGTCTCCTTTTGAATGTCATCATTCTGTATCTCTTGAATAGATTGTATGTTATGAGAGACAGCTTCTGTAGAAGGTTAAGGATATTGTGAAGTCAAAAGCAAACAACATGGTATTGTGAGACATACAAAGGGTGCCGTGTAAGATTCAGAAGCTGGACACAGATTTCCTAAATGTATCCTCTGCAGATGTAGAAAGCAATTATTTGGTGTCACACAGACAGGGAACCAAGCTACTGTAACTGATGAAGCATTACAGGAAAAACCATTTAACTCAACGAAAGATACTGAAAAATTATGATCTGAATTATAGAAGGATGATTCAGTGCAGGCACAAGAGGCATATGAAAACTAAAAAATAAATAATTAGGAGAATGATTCCAACTCAATTTCAGCTGTAGCAAACAAATGTTCAGTTTTCAAAGAGAATAAACCACAAAATCTACCCAGAAGCTAAGACTGTCAAGAATAAAAACTTATTTAATTTTAATATTCACAGATTCATAGCTTCATAGATTAGCACTAGCTGAACTGCCCTTTATGGGCCATTTTAATCCTAGCCAACTATTCTATGCGAGAATCAAACCCTACACCTTGTGTTTGCAATATAGCACCTTAACCATTATGTCAACTTCCCAACCCAGTACATTTTGACATTGACAAGAGCTTAATGCCAGGAAAAGTGATGTATTTGGAATACTTTGTTCTATGAAGCAAAAACATCTGTAGCTAACAAGGCAGTCCTTAAAGACATGGCAATGACCACACCAAATGGAAACTCAGACAAACCTGAAAGCAAATGATATTGCTTTAGCACATGCACTTTTCAGTAATCCAACAGCAGAAAAACAGTAAAGCTCATTCATGGAATAAACTTGAAAAGTAAATAAAGCCTTACAGCTGCCCAAATCATTTAATAAAAAAAAAAAAGTTTTACAAAAGCAACTACAGTAATGCCCCTTAAAATTACAAATTATCTTACATAAAACTGCATCTAACACAGCAAGCTTAAAAGATCGAAAAAGTAAACAGATTTATAAAACTGCTGCATTTGGAATCATGGGCGAACAGGAAAAACATATGAGGTGTTAGGAGTCAGTGAGGGATAAGACTCAACAATGTTATGAAGAGAGAATATGAATGAAATAATGGCTTTCTTTTCAGGCATAAATAATTATATAAAAATAATACTGATGAAATATATCTATCTTTAAGAACTAAACACAATTATCAAGCATCTGCAGGACAACTCATTGCGAACATTCTAATTTGTGAAAAAAAAGACACTTGAATAAGTGCTTCATGCTGCAAATAAACTAGTCTTCAACATAAAAACATTTATTTATTTACGAAATGTGGCTTTCTTTTCCATTATGCCTGACTATCTGAACCACCATCACTACCACAGAGCACTATCTAGTCACCAGTAAAATGTAAGAACCATTTGATCATTAGTCATTATCCAGGTAGCCATTTGGGTTTTCTATATAAGGTCTGTCATTCATGTGCAGCTAAGCAGCCATAGCCTATGAGATGAAGACCATGGGTAATGCAATTTTATACTGCCAGTACTTGGTCCACATAAAGCCTGCTGTACATCTGTCCTCCAGTGGGTGTCAGCACTGCAGCATACTGGACAATACCCACCTCCCTAAGTCTATATTATATGCTCAGAGACTTTTCTTCCAACATATAATCAAGTGCGAATGGCCACATCCACAATTTTTTTCCTCTGGAAAAAAAAATCTTTTGGCCATTTATTGGGAATTGCCTTACTCCCCAATGTATAGCGATCTCGGAGTTGGTATATTTAGTTAGGGGGGTGAATCCCCCCACTTGATCAGGGTTTTGAAGTTTGTGTTTTTTGTGTACAGCCCAACGTGGCTGTTCGCACTTTAGAGCATTCTCTCTTTAGGTGTCGATGATTATATGTTTGAAGAAAAGTCTCTTTGAGCATATAATATAGACCCCTGCCTCCCCACACACCTGTATGAACATGTTGGTATCAGCCAGCTCACTTCTAATATCCCCTGATGGTTTCTACAGTGCCTGAGTAACTGATCAACATCAAGTCATCTGAATCACAATCAGAGCTTCATCCCTTTCTGTCAAAGAGCCAGTCAAGCATTTTAGGTTTCCAAGATTTACTTCATGATATTAAGACAGACAGACAGAGACCAATAGAGACAAATAGCAGTTTTCAGAAATATGATTATAACTCTGCCAAACAATGTATCAAGACATTTACTTTTTCAAACAAAATGTAATATTTGGAGTGAGCTTTCTAGTATTAGAAGAGGTAGAAAAGTGTATATAACATCATATATTAGTAAATGATGAAAGCAATTTAAAAAATCAATTAGAAAACAATGGACTACTAACAATTTGTCTGCACTGGACTTTCTAACACTCAGCCACTCCACTTTTGCAAGAACCTGTGATGCAAATGGAGTTCAGTGGTATGGCGTTTTTCTGAGTTAAAGAAAGTTTTCAATTTGCTTCAGCAACAGAAGCTTCTTAAATGTCTGCATGGATTACCAGAGCAACCAAACCATTATAGTACAATCAGGCCAGTTTTCATGACTTTGCGTGTCAGAACTAAAATGTCATACAATTTGTGAGTGATTGCTAAGCTTAACACATTCTACCTACTTCTTACATCCACAGACTCAGAGTCCTACCTACCTATTTCTTACACACACACACACACACACACACACACACACACACCTCTTAAACAGTTAAACACACACACGTACACACCTACCTCTCACTTCTACATTCATCTGCGCAGTCCGAACGTCCTCTTGAATTCAAATTTCCAGTAGGTGCGAAAGACGAAGACATAAACCATCAGTCGCACAGACACAGAAGACGAAAACAGGTCGCAAACACCTATTGCATCTATGCGATTGGACAGGATGCAAAGGGCGTTCTTAAAGAGGAACATCCTTTAAAAAAAAAAACCTTTTTTTATTTAAATTAATTTCTCGGCCAGCCGGTTCCAGGGGGGTGCAAGTGCACCCCCTTGCACCTGCCTGCGGGCGCCCTTGATTATAAGGACCTGTAGCTGAAGTATTCTTGGTTTTAGATAACACATTAAGAACATATTCTTTAGTGAAGATAAGGGGGTAAGTGAATCTAGGATGAATGTGTTGGAAAAGGTGTTTCATGGGTAAAGTTTGTGAAGAATGTGTTAGTATATTTGCAATGACATTTGGGTCAGAGTGAGAGTCCCATTAAGGCGACATGAGTGATGAGTGTTATTACTTAGTTTTCTAACATAGGTTTTGTAGATCATAGCATAAGAGTATGCATGCTATGTCTTTAAGAAGCATGGGAGACTGTACATGCATTTGTATATATATTCCTGAGATGTACATTCCATAGTGCCATTTTGAAGAAGCAGCCAGAGACAGCATGCATAGCCATAGTCACTAATCTGTATATAAGTTGAACTAGTAAGTCTTTGCAATAATGTGTTTGTATATAATAAAGCTGCTTGAACAGAACCCACAAAGACTCTTTTATGTCCTAGACACGAAAGCGACATGGTGTCAGAACCAGGATCAAAGAGAGGTACAAACACGACGGTGAAGGTAAAACCAAGAGAAAAGAGCATAAATATAGCCGGAAAGAATCGAAGGTAATGAGAAATACCACAAACTATTTAATTGATAAGAAAAAGGGGCATTACAAGGGCACAATCCACATTATCAGGCAAGCAGAAAGTATGAAACGTTTGTTAACTAAAGAAAATGTCTAAGATAAAAGTATTTGATGAAATGAGCATGTTTAAAGTAAAATGAGTGTGTTAAGGCAAAGTTGGGCATGCTTAGAGTAAAACGAGCACATGAAAAGTACGTTGGGCATAAAAGGCTTAAATGAGCAAAATGAATTTAACAATAAGAAAAGAAAAGGCACATTAAGCAAGGCGACTATATGTGTTTTGGCAAAGTGCTGTGTTAGAGTATAACAATGACTTCGTATTGTATCATGGGCATAACTAAAGTTATTCAAAGTATCTCAAAGTGTGTAAAAGTGCTTACAGAGTGTGCTTATTACTGTGCATGTATTCTGAAGAGTTTATTGTGTGCAAAGTGCAACTATTTTGTGAAATAGTCAAAGTATAGCCATTTTGAAACGTTTCTTGTGCTGGGTATATCTATTTGCAAAGTGCCTTCCATTACAGAGTGATTCTCATACTGTAAAGAGTTGCCTAGCAAGGTACCACCATTTTGGGGGCATTTCAGTGTGCTGTATGCAGTTATTCGCAAAATGCAATTACTTTGAATGTTAAGTTTTGGTTCATAGGTTCATAGGTTCATACTAGGCTATCTGCCCGAGGGCATTTACAAGCCTAGCCCATCGTTTTGTGGCTTACGCCACCCCTTTAGTATGGGGAACTATACCCATTATTTTGCTGTGCCTCTGTCCAGCAGTGACACTGAGGTAATCCCTGGGGTATATCTGCGATCTCCCATCCATTGGTCAAGATTTCTCTTGAACAAGGCCAGCGAGGTGCTCTGCCTCACATGTACCGGGATTTTGTTCCACAGCATAGGGAGTCTTTGGGTGATGAATCTATCCCTCCAGCACGTCCTATTAATAGCCGTGTCAAGGTTTAAGTCTGCCGCCCTTGTGGCACTGATGGATCTAGATTTTTGAGGTGAAGCATATTCATCAAATCTGGGTTTGACATGGCCTTGTATGTTAGGCAAAGGTCACCTCTGAGCAAGCGGTAAGTGACTGAATAGAGCTGGAGTTCTTTCAGTCGGGCAGCATAGGACAGATTTTTGAGACCCTTTATCCTTTTGGTGAGGAACTTTTGTGGCCTCTCCAGCTGCTGCAAGTGTCGGGTCAGATACATTCCGAATGGGGCATTGTACTCAATCATTGGTCTGATGAGTGATGAGTAAAGGGAGACTATGACCTCCCTTGATCTAGATGAGAATCCCTTCATGATAAGGTGGGCAATGTAGAAGGTCTTCCTAACTACTTTAGCTACATGGGTGTCGAATGACAGACTACTATCAACCTGGGTCCCCAGGTCCCTGATAACTTCTTCTGTGCTCAGTGGATTGCCACCTATTTGGTAGCTAGGGGTAACCTTGTTTTTCCCGAAGGGTATGACTATGCATTTTTTGGCATTTAACTTTAGGCCGTGGCTCTGGCACCAGTTATCCGTTTCTGTGAGACCCTTCTGAAGGATATCTGTGTCAGATGTGTTTTCTACTATGGCCCAGTTTGCAGTCATCTGCAAACTTTGTCAGCCATAACCCTCCTATGTTTGCTTGTACTTCGGAAAAGTAGATGCCAAACAAGAGTGGGCCCAGGACTGAGCCCTGTGGGACACCACTTGTGACAGGCTTTGAGTCTGACATGGCGCCAGCAGCTCTGACCCTGTGGGTTCTGTCACTCAGCCAGTTTGCAACCCATCTTGTGATGTATGGGTTGACATTTAAGCTGATGAGTTTTTCAATGATACCCGAATGGGGTATTGTATCGAAGGCCTTAGCCAGATCGAGGTAGGCTGTATGGACTGCCTTTCCCTCATCAATGGCTTTGGTGACTGTTTCAAAAAGTCAACCAAGTTTAAAAGGCATGATCTGCCTTTGACAAAGCCAAACTGGGTTGGATCCAAAGTCTGCAAATTCCCTATGTCTTTATTTATGAGGTCCATTATGATCCTCTCCATGGCTTTGCAGATAAGGCTTGTCAAGCTAATGGGCCGGTAATTTCCAGGGTCGGTGGAGGCACCGCCTTTGTGAAGTGGTACCACAGTTGCAGTGCGCCACTCCCTGGGTACGTATCCAGAGGTAAGACTTTGATTAAACAGCTGTCCTAGCTGTGGGTTTAATTCCTCATTGAGTTCATGGAGCACACAGCCGGGGACACCATCAGGTCCCATGGATGCTGTGTTTTTTGCTTTGGAGAGAGCAGTTCTCACTTGGGCGCTGGAGATGTTTGGGGGGCTGCAATCGTTTGGTATAGATATCTCTCCTTTTGGGGGGGGGGAGGAGAAGTTTGCACTGAACCTGTCAGCCAGTATGTTGGCAATGTCTGTAGGATCAGTAATCTTCACATCATTTTGAACTAGCTCTGAGCATATCTGGGAGTTTCCTCCCAGGTTTCTAACATAGCTAAAGAAGGCCTTATGATTGTCTTTTGAGTCTTTAGCTATTTTTCTCTCGAAATTTGCTTTGGATGATTTTATGAGAGCTCTTAGTTTTTTACTTATAGTGATCAAGGGTGTCTTACCTTTTAAGGATTTTGCTCTATCTTGTAGTAGCTTCCTCCTTTTGTTGTAGAGTTTGTTTATGGCTGGGGTCCACCAGACTGGACGCTTGCCTTTGGTACAAAGAGTCTTTGTTTTGCTTGGGATTGCCTTATCCATGCAGTCCTGCAGGTGCTGGTAGAAGGCATTTGTAAGTGATTCAGCGGCTTGAGTACTGTTTTCCATGGCTCGGGGCCTTAAAGGAGACCACACTAGTCTTTAGAAGTGTGAAGTCGGCTTTTGAGAAGTTCTTTACTGTGGTCTTTTTTATTTCAGGTGGGGGTGGGATGAGGACCTCCAGCGAGATTAGTTTGTGGTCTGATCTCACCAGTGAGGGGTACACCTCCGGTGTCGAACATTGTGCTCCCATGTTCGTGATGATGAGATCAAGTATGTTATCTCCTCTTGTGGGGATGGTGACTAGTTGTTCCATGGCATTTGAGTTTATGAATTCCAGGAACTTTTGGGCTAGGGTGTTTGGGCTTGAGTAGTGTTCCCAGTCTATATTAGGGTAATTGAAGTCACCTAGTATGATGGTGTTTGGTGATACATTTATCCCCTCTAGTGTTTTCAGGAAGGCCATGTGAGGTTCCTGAGTTTGTGAGGGTGGCCTGTAACATGCTACAATTTGCAGAGCAGTCTTGCCTATGGTTAATTGCACCTGGATGGTCTCCGATGCATCGTGCGTTGCCACCAGTCTTGAGGTGTGGGTGTCCTTGATGAATATGGATACCCCCTCCTTTCTTGGTATTGTCCAGATTTTGGGGCGGAATGCATGATATGAGGTAAAACCTGATAGCTGGGGTGCTCTCAGGAGCCTTGAACCAGGTTTCTGTCACAGCACAGACATCGATGTTCTCCATACTGAGAAGGGCCTCGAGTGCGTGCATTTTGAGATTTAGACTTCTGGCATTGAGCAGCATTACCCTTAGTTTTTCCTTTTTGTGTTCTAGGGTGGTAGGTTTAGAATTTGAGCCTTGCCTAAAAAGGCACTATGGGGTGGCAAGAGCCTTTGCCAATATCCGGAATCCCAGGGTGACAGGTGCAAGCCGTCCCTTGCGAAGCAGCGTGGCTTGTCCAGCATGTCATCCCAGGCAGACAGACACTGGATCCCCTTTGAATGACACCAGTGTTTAAGCCAATTGTTAAAGCTGATCATCTTATCTCTGTATTGTGGCATCATTCTTGGTGAAGGTAGGATACTGCTCAAGGTCAGGGTCATACCTGTCTGGGCTACATAATCAGAGAGCTCCTCAATGTCTCTTTTCATGTAGTCCAAGGAGGTACGTCTCAGGTCGTTTACACCAGCGTGGACAATGACTGAGTCATATTTGTACCTGCTGTTGAGAGACCTGAGTGCTTGCGTTATGTGGCGGATTCTAGCGCCCGACAGGCAGCTTACTGTGACCTTCTCCTTACTCAGTCTGGTGAGCGGGACGTCAGTGTGTCTGACTATGGAGTCACCAATGACTAGTGTATTGGGCAAATAATGTTCGATTTATTCGCATTGTGCAGTTACATGACACTAATAAGAGGTGGTTTCTTGCAAAGGCCGACATTACAAAAGTATTACAATGCTCGTGAGTTGTTCAGTTACATTGTAAAGTTCTGGAATGTTTCTTAAAATGATGGTAAATAACTTTAGCAAATGTTGATAAATGACTTTAGCATTTTCACCTTTCCAATGGTATTACGAAAGTACCAGAAAACCCAAGAAGTTTATTTCGCAAAGTTCAGTTATTGGAAAGTATTACGAGTTTATTCATTCACAATTCTGAAAATCCCAACAAAGGTATAAATTCAGAGTACAAAGGCATTGGACAATCACTGGCATTAGTTTCTAGCATATGTGCATATTTATGCTTATTTGCAAAACCTTCCGCTATTATGTGTTAATATGACAGATGGATTTCGAAAACTCGTACCACTTGTATTTTATCAGAATACTGCAGAGAACTGGAGAATATTTGAGCAAGAGTACAATTTTTTATACAAGCAGCTTATGCAGATAGAGATGCACGTACCACGGTATTCATTTTGCTGAACCTAGCAGGGTCAGAGGCCATAGAAAGGGAGCGTTAATGTGTATATGCACCAGCAGTATATGAAGAAGAAGGGGACAGACAGCCATATTGTTGTACAAGCTGAGTCAAGAAAAGACCTGAGTGTTTGAAGCGCAAGTTCAGAGAAATGTGCAAACCCCAGACGAATATTACATTAGAGAGGCATTTATTTTACACGATAGATCAGAAACCAGGGGAAACATTTGCAGCTTATGTAACTGACTTGAGAAACAGAGCTAAAATGTGTTGGTTTGCTGATTTTAAAGGATGAGCTGATAAAGGACAGGCTTGTATGTAGTATTAACAGTGCTAGTGTGAGAAAGATTTTGCTTCATGACAGTGATTTAACATTGAGCAAAGCCGTAGAGATTTGTCAAATCTATGAGGTGACAAAAAACACACAAATATGCTTGCAAGTGACAAAAGCATGGTTTCAGTTGACTCTAGAGCATGTCGGTAGTATGCAACACATGGCAAACAAGAGCAGGCCTACGCATGTGGCAGCCACAGTGTTTCCAAAGAAGGCATGGGGCATTCCAGAAAGTTCTAAAAAGGGTCCACGCACCAGCTCAGTGCAGTACAAGCATGAATCAAACTCAAATCTAGCTTTATTGTTAACTGTCACAATTGTGGTGCGAATCATGAATCTGAAAGAGAAAAGTGCTTAGCATATGGTCAGCAGTGTCACAAATGTAAAAAATGGAACCATTTCCAAACGTTTTGCAAATCAAGTAAGCCTCATGTAGTTGTAAAGAAAAGTCGCACAAAAAAAAAGCAAGTTGATCAAGTAGAGCCGAAGCAGTCAGCTTTCTATGTAGATGGTGTATCAGTGCTTGGTGAAATAGTTGATGCATTGAACTTATTAACAAGGAGTGAAGTATTTTGTACTGTCTGGATTAATGGAAGATCCATAGAGCTCAAAGTAGACATTGGTTCAATGTGTAATGTTATATCAGCAGACACATTCTCTAGAGTGAAAGAGAAACTCAATGTAACCAGTAGTGCAAGACTTGTTGCTTAGGGAGGTGAAGAAATTTCAAACTGAAGGTTCAGTGATGCTTTCGTGTTATTTGGCCGAGAACTGTTACAGCTTGTTTTTCTATGTAGTCCGAAGGCCAGTGCAATCTTTCTTGGATCTCAGAGATAGTTTGAGAATGAATCTGCTTTCTTTTGCTGAAGAAGTTCATCACGTAAATTTAGTTCAGAGTTCTAATTTCTCTGAAGCCATTTTCTCAGAGTATGCTGATGTTTTTGATGAC
The DNA here is from genome assembly GCF_019279795.1 of Protopterus annectens. Lineage (NCBI taxonomy): Eukaryota > Metazoa > Chordata > Ceratodontiformes > Protopteridae > Protopterus > Protopterus annectens. The sequence continues at coordinate 1,673,510,078 of NC_056741.1, forward strand.
AAGTTAGGCAAACTTCCAGTTGTGTATTCCATGAAGTTAGACCCAGAAGTCATTCCAGTAGTCAGACCAGCAAGAAGAGTTCCGATAACTATGCGAGATAAAGTGAAAGCTCAGTTGGATATAATGGTGCAGCAAGGTGTGATTTGTCCAGTCACAGAACCAATTGAATGGGTGTCATCCATGGTAGCTGCTCACAAAAAAGGCTCAGATGAAATCAGAATATGCATTGATCCAAGAGATGTGAAGAAATCATTAAAAAGACAGTATCATCCAATGCGCACAGTCAAAGAAGTTGCAACTCTAATACCAAATTCCACTGTATTTTCTGCTTTGGATGCAAAGAGTTCATTTTGGCAAGTGATGCTTGATCACAAATCCTCATTTCTAACTACTTTTGGTACTCCGTTTGGCAGATACAGATTCCTAAGGATGCCATTTGGAATAAATTCTGCAAGTGAAGTTTTTCAGAGTGCAATGGAGCAAATGTTTTCAGGTTATCCCTGTGCCATAATAGTAGACAATTTAATGGTTGGAGGGAATGGTGAAGCAGAGCATAACAGAAACCTGAAGAAAGTTCTAGACAGAGCACATGAAGTAAACCTGAAGCTCAAGCCTCTGAAATGCAAATTCAGACTTCCAGAAGTTATGTACATAGGTCATTTATTTATGAGTACAGGCTTGAAACCAGACCCGACCAAGCAAGCAATTATTCTTGAAATGTCAGCACCAGATAGTGCACAAGTTTTGCAGCGTTTTCTGGGCATGGTCAACTATTCAGGCAAATTTATACAAGACTTTAGTGAGTTAGCACCTTTAAGAGTGTTCACACTCAAAAATGTTGTATGGTCATGGTTGAAACAGCACCAGAAGGCATTTGAAGACCTCAAGCAGAACATTGCCACCCCACCTACATTAAGATACTATGATGTGAATAAACCAGTTACTCTCTCCTGTGTTGCTTCAAAATTTGGTCTAGGCACAGTCATACTTCAAGAGGGCAGACCAGTAGCCTATGCATCTAGGACACTAACCCAAACTGAGATGCAGTATGCTCAGACTGAGAAGGAGCTTTTGGCAGTAGTATTTGCATGTTCCAAGTTTCACAGTTATGTTTATGGTTGAGCTATTCAGATTGAAACTGACCATCAACCTCTAGTTACTATTCTAAAGAAGCCTATGCATTCTGCTCCAGCGAGATTACAAAGAATGATGATCAAATTGCAAAAGAAAAATTTCAAAATGGTCTACACAAAAGGCAACTTGCTTTATCTGGCTGATACCTTATCCAGATCACCTAGAAATATAACAGAATAGCTTGACACAGAGACTTTTGACTTTGATGTGATATCCGTGCATAATTTTTCCGCCACTAGACTTGATGAGTTAAGAGATCATACTCATACTGATGCAATTTTACAGAAGCTCAATCACTGTATTAATGTCTGATGGCTGTCAAAGAAATCTAGTGTACCACTTGAAGTGAAAACATATTTTCCTTACAAAGATGAATTGTTGATGGAAAGATGGCATTATTTTCAAAGATCCTAAAATTGTTGTTCCTGCTTTCTTACAACAAGAATAGAGCCAGATATTGTATTGTGTTTACCCAGGATCCACATCCACTAAGAGAAGAGCAAGAGAACTGGTATTTTTCCCTTCATTACCAAAAGACATTGATAGAGTTCTTTCTTCTTGTTCAGTATGCAATAGTACTAACTCACATTTGTAAAGAGAACCACTTCAGCTAAGCCCAATTCCTGAACCACCTTGGTCTACTGTGGCAACTGATATCTTTGATTGGAATAATCAACACTACTTAGTTTTGGTAGAATCTTATTCATACTGGTTTGAGATTGATCTACTTCCTAACCTAACTTCCACTTCTGTTATTACTAAGTTGAAATGTCACTTCATGGTAGTCCACATAAACTTTTTTCTGACAATGGAACTCAATCCATTAGCCAGTTGTTTCAGAAATTTGCAAAAGAATGGGACTTTGTAAATGTCACTAGTAGTCCTGAATATACTCAGTCCAATGGTCTAGCTGAACATGCAGTGCAGAGTGCAAAGCAATTACTTGAAAGGTCAAAGCGTGACAATACCAATGTATTCTTGAATCTACTTAATCTCAGAAATATACCCTGTGATGATATTCTTGGCTCACCTGCTCAAAAACTACTTTCCAGGCAAACAAGAACTATGCTACCTATTTCCTCCAGTTTGTTGCAGCCTAAATCTAAGAACACTAAAACCATCAATGCTCAGTTGTTTAAGAAGCGTAATATCCAGGAAACTAGTTACGACATATCGAGCAGATTACTTCATCCGTTGAGAGAAGGAGAGATGGTACACATTCAGACAACAAAAGGTTTTGATCAACTAGGACAGATTACAGGCATCTGTGATGAGCCATGATCAACTCCAAAGGTGTGGAGTATAGGAGGAATCGCAGACATCTTCCTGTACCAGAATCATCATCATAATTGCAATCACAATATTGTTTCTGTGATGCAGACTCTAAATCAAAGGATGAATCAGACACTGTTTCCAGACCAGAATATGTTCAAAATTCTGATTCCATTCCAGTAACTGATTCGAACATTCCACAAGTCGATCCTTTTACAGAAACTGTCCCAGTTGCTAATTCTAATCTGCAGTTCTATGTCACACAGTATGGCCGAGTATCTAAACCGAGTGTGAATTATGCAGCAACATGGACTTGATTGTATTAACATGTATATTCAGTGTTGTATAATGCATGATTATGGATTTTTTGTGATTTCTCCATGCTGAATAGTCTCATAATTATTGTATCTAATTCTTAAAGAGGGAGAATGTAGATCTTAGCATAAGAGTATGCATGCTATATCTTTAAGAAGCATGGGAGGTTGTACGTGCACTCGTGTATATATATTCCTGACAAGTGCATTCCATAGTGCTATTTTGCAGAAGCAGCCAGAGACAGAGCATGCATACCCATAGTCACTAATTTGTATATAACTTGAACTAGTAAGTCTTTACAGAAATGTGTTTGTATATAATAAAGCTGTTCGAACAGAACCCACAAAGACTCTCTTAATCATGTCTTAGACACAAAAGCGACAGGTTCATAGGTGTGTATTAAGCTAATGACCACAAGGGCCTTGACATGAGGGTCAAAGGCTAGATTACTGTCTGTGTGTGTCCTCAAGTCCTTGACTACTGGGTCAACTCTTAGGGGTGGGTTGTCAATATCTTAGTTACCAAGACTGGATGACTTCCCGAAAGACACTATTCTTCATTTCTTGGCATTTCGTTTTAGTCCATGGCTCTCACACAAGTTATTTAACATAGCATATAATGTATAGAACATAGCTAAAGAAGAATTTGTAGTTATGCTTTGTTTCAGAAGCTTATCTCCGTTCATGGGTTGCTATACTGGTTTTATACTACTTTTGATTTTTTGGTAATATTTTTCATGCTGCCTTTATTATGAGGAGTTTTTTTTTTGTCTTTCTGTACAGTGTAAGGAGTTTGTCAATTGACTACCAGAGTGGCATGTTTTTAAATTTTCTATTTTATTTGGCTCTAGTTGGGAGGCCTAGGAATATGCATTCATCTAAGTGTGCATTAAACTTCTTAGTGAATTTGGCTGCTGTATTAATGTCAACAATAGTGATGTGAGTTGATTTAGGGATTTCATCACATAGTTACACGGTATATAGTTCACCTTTTTTAAATGTTTAAGTATGGAGATGTTAGTTACTGGGGGTATGGTGGTTTTGAGAGTAAATCATGTAAGTTTGTGGTCCGACTTATGTGAGAAGGTGAGACTAGTAATATTTTAGCAATTAGTAGATTCACTAACATTTTGGTCCAGGGAATTCCAATTTAAAAAATCCAGAAATATGGCATACCCTGCTTTAAAGGTGCAGTTGCACCAGTCTATAACTGGGTAGTGAAGTCACCTTGGAGTACAGAGGTATTGCTTATAGTTTGTGAGTTTTTGGGCATTAATCTAGACAAGATGTGGTCCTTGACAAATATAGAAATACCACTGTAGTCTCCACCATGCTTGAAGGCATAAGTGCATACCTCTGGTACAAAGGGGATGCTTTTTTTACATTTAAACCAAGTTTCTGTAAATACACATACATGGACACATGTTATAAGTAAGTACGGGCTAATGTAGAAAGTAAGTGTAAGCTCACAATGTAGGTAAGTATAGGCTGATACTGTAAGGGAATGAAGGCTCAGGCTGTAAGTAAATACAGGCTCAGGTAAATATTGGATCATGTTGTAGGTAAGTATGGACTCTGGCTGCAGACCCTTTGTTGAGTATATAATTAATTGGTTCACTGAGTGAACACAACCTAATAATCTGATATCGAAGGTGGCAAAACACAAACTGGTATACATATGCCTTATGACACTACATAAGTGTAAATGGCACAACAGATTCAACGCTTGCTTTTGGTGCTGAAAAATCAGAAAGCTGTGTTGTCTGTTCCCATCCCAGGTGCATCGATTAGTTTCCAGTACTGACATTCCAGTACAGCATAAGGGGGATAAGATGTTAAACTGAAGCCCCATCTGCCTGAGATGGTGGTAGTTGAAATGGATGCAAAAGATCCCCCAGGCACCTATTGAAAAGAGTAGGGAAAGTTCTTCAAAGCCCTGGCCAAATTTCCCTTAATAATACAAATACTACCATGGGTCTCCCCTGAAAAGAGGTCAGTAGCCTAGTTGGACTAACCTGATCAACAAAGGCGAGATAGATAAAAAAAAAAAATAAATAAAAATGAATTAAATAATTAAAATTAGTGAAAAAAATGCCCAACTGACAAACACTTGTAGTTCTTTGCAGAGGTGCAATTATAGACAACTGTTATTATACAATGACTGGCCATTAACATTCCAAAAGGAGCCCAGCCAGCATGCCATTGTAAATCCGAACATATACCAGTGGAAAAAGTTTGGTCGCCTGGACTTTTATCCATTAATATATGCTATTGCTTAACTCACTTTCATCTTCCTCATCAATGAGGTTTTACCCGATCTTAACCTGTCGAATTAAGGGGTATGTTCAGTATTGAAGACATTAAAGAATCTTTATTAAAAATATCAAGTTTTATTAAAAATATCAAGTTCTATTATCTAATCCAGATTTAAGTGTTACGAAGCGTATACATTAAGCCCTAAATTGCCTTCCCTTGGTGATGGTCATTTATTTTGGTAGATGGTCGTTCAGCTACTGTCCTGGTTTTTTGCCAGCTTTAGGCTTTCTTGTGTGGCTGACTCGAGCAGAACCTTTGGATAAAGTCCTAGTGTCTCACCTATAGGGAAAGAGGTTAAAATTGCCAAAATGGCTAGGAGCTGAAATCCCTGTGAGACATGTCTCTCAGTTTGAAATTCCAGTTCTAAAGCCTATTCGTGCGGCTGTTCTCTGTTGAACCTGTGGGTAAAGAGGTTAAAACAGTAGCAAATTGTTAAGAGCAGAATATCTCAGTTATAAAATCTCGGAGATCGATCGTTCATTTGTTAAAAGTCTTTATTGGTATCTTTAAAGGAAGTAGTCTGAGCACTGTTCACTGCTAATCAAACAAGGGAAATCCAGCTCAATATATAGCAAAGCTAAGGGATGTATCCGGGTTGTATGCGTGGCAGCTGCCTTTATTAATACGTAATAGTTAATGACATGTTGGGGATGCCCCAGTTTCCTCTGCTCGCGATCAGTTCATTAAACATGGTAATAAATATATACTATTACAGTTTTATTTTTCTTTCATTAATAAATAAATAAACTTACAAAAAATAGAGACTTAAAATGAACAAGAGAGACAGGACAGAGACAAATACAAGGATAATCAGATACGTTATACAAAACTAGAAAAATGTACCTGATTATTCGGATATTTTCTCTCTCCTGTCTCACATTCATTTGAAATTTCCAGATTTCATTGTTTTTCAGATTTTTTTTTTCCTTTTTTAACTACCTCAAGTGAGCAGTGATGGTGAAGGAAGAGCAGCATTCCTTACCATAGTACCTGAGCGGGAAAAGGAAATAGTGATATGGAGTTCTGGGACAACCAACCACCCATCCACCCCCTGTAAACTAGAATAGTAAAAATTATGTTATAAGCTTTGCGAGTCAATGGTTGAATTTATGTGTATTGCTAACACTACCCTCCACTCATAAATGTCTCTACCAATATTAGGTTTTCAGTCTGAAGGTATTTATATTTGCTTGCTGCTAATCCCAAATGAAACTGCAGTCTTTCTTTGCACAGCCCTGATGTTCTGTGTAAGCATGGGAATGAAAGTCCCCGAAAGTCTAAAGACATGCTTCTGGAGCATTTCTCCCCAGGCCTCAGCTGAAAATAGGATCTGTGGAACCTAGTCGGACTTTCCCGGTCAACAAATGATAAATAAATAAAAATAAAATAAATATATAAATGTACATCAAGAAAGCCCCAGGATGTGGGAAAAATGCAGAAGAGCAGCACTGGGTCATTATACAAGGGCATTATTTAATTTAAGAAAAGTATTTTTTTTTCTTAACTCATTACATCTGAGTGATGCCTCCAGGTGCATCTGCAATTAACACTCACTGACACCTCTAGGGATCAAATATTGCTTGTTCATATTTCCATCAATAATTCCAAAACCATGCTATGTACAAGGTTTTAAAAAAGATCATCTTAAAGCTCACACAGTAGCAAACTCAATAACTTTAATATTTGACCTCTGTCTAAATGGATATTGTTTTTATGATATTAAATGATATAGATATAATTTTCACCTTTTTCTAAATATCTCAACAACCAAGTAACACAGATGGAACTCCTTAGCCTCATATGAAAGCTCTCAGGTAGATCAATAGAATGATGCTAACAGTATCTGCGTAACTTGAGTGGTTGCAGAGATATTCTAAGTTGTTTACAAAATATTACAAATGTAATAGTTACTGTTTTTACTGTGACTAATAAAATTCACTTTAAGACCTAGAGCCTAAAGAATGCTACACTATAAAAATAGTTTGTGCCCAAGTGTTTGTCATTTATACTTCTTTCATAAGCCCTGTGGTTCCAGAGATATGTCCAGATAAAAAATACCCAAACCAGCCAAAGGTTACCCAGTAGGAAAAAAGTAACTGCAGTAGAAGATACAAACCAGGTGACCACCAGGACTGTCAGAATTTAAAAAACTTTTATTCAGAACATATAGGATAAGCGCTTTCACGCAAACTGTGCTTCATCAGATCCATCAATACAAGAAAACTAAAGCACTTTATATATTGAAAGCAATTAGCAACAACCAATAAAACCATTAAAACAGTTACTGGTGCAAACTACGTTTCTTTAAAATTGGCTTTAAAGGTACAGCATCATTAATACCAGGCAGTTTGTCTGCCAGCAGCCTAACAATCCATTTAGTCTCAGCTATCTCAAGCCTATTATTAAAATCCCCACCTCTCTTATCCATACATACTATCTGTAGTGCTAAAAACTCAAAACTGTCCAGGTTACAAAGAAATATGCTTTGCCAATGCATTAAGCATATTATTGCGTCTAATGTCACCTTGATGCTGTAATGTACGTTCCTTCAGCATCCTCACAGTCTTTCCTACATAAAATGAAGTGCAATTTTTGCACTTAGCTAAGTATATTAAACCTTTAGACTTACAGTCAGTGTAAAATCTCGGTAAAAAAAGTATTCCAGGGTGGGGTGCTTAAATCTAGCCTCATTGGAAATGAAGCTGCAGGCCTTACATAATCTGCATGGATAAGTCCCTACACGAATAGAGCTTACAGTAGACATCGGTGTAGACTTTTAACACAGTTGTCTTTTCAATGACAAATTATTTTTAAATGTGAACCTGGTTCTATCACCTACAATATCTTTAATCCTGTCATCAGTAAGTAAAACTGACCAGTATTTGCTAACTATATGACATACCTGATGAATGTTATTCTCATATGTCAATGGTAATCTAAGGATATTGTTAGCACCATCAGTCCTGTTAGGAGAAATGCTAGTGCTAGATCGATTAAAGAAAGGTTTACCCTTATAATAACACATTGCATTAACTTACTTCAAAGTATTATCAAGCGCATCTTTCCTATACCCCCTTTTCAATAACTCTTTTCCAAGTTTACAAGTGGCCTCGTGATATTCATTGTCATCTGTGTGTAATCACGACATTCTTAAATATTGGCCCTTAGTTATTTTACTGAAGACATGCTTTGATGCATGCTTCTATAATGCAGCAATGCATTTTTCCTGCATAGCTTCCTAAACAAAGCACTAGAAATAGTACCATTGGCTAGTGTTATCTTGGTATCCAAAAATTCTATGGATGTCAATGAATAGGTCAAAGCAAACCTGAAACACTGAGAATTCAATAAGTCACATACTGGACCCTGACACAACATAAAAATATCATCCACAAATCTTTTATATTAAATAAGCTGTGTTGAATATTCATGTTGGGATAGGACTACCATACACTCCCAGTCAGCCAACACAAGGTTGGCATAACTGTTAGCACACGGTGTCTCCATCACTACGACTATTTTTTGCTTAAACAAATTGTCATTAAACATAAAAGCATTGCTACATAAAACAATTTCCATTAATGCACCTATACATTCAATATGTTCAAAAGAATAGACAGTATTAGCCTGTAAAAAACTTTTAAGAGATGTAATACCCAGGTTGTGGGGTATAATAGTGAAAAGCGTTTGAATGTCCATAGTCACCAAGATAATCTCATCAGAGAAGTTACCATGCATTCTCACAAAGTCACCTAGGGTGCTTAAGAAGTGCTCCTTGTCTTAAGACTGTGGTTGCCTCTTTCAATGGTCCTTTAAGTTGGTTTTCAATATAAATATATGTAAATTCAGTTGCCCAACCCCTACCTGATACTAGAGGACGAAGGGGCAGGTTATGAAGTAACTTATGCACTTTCGGCAAACCATGAATAGTTGTTACTAGTGGATCTAGCACAAGCATAAAGTCATAGAAATGTTGATCTAATACTCCATCTAATAACATTTCATATAGTTGACCATGTATCCCATTGATAATAGATTTTAACCCAGCCTGTGTAATACATTCATAAGTCAAAGCATCACTAAGTATCTCTAACGTATTCGCTTCATAAGAAGCAGCATCAAAAAGTAAAACAGAGCCCCCTCTATCAGCTGGGCGAATAGCTAATGCATTATTCATTCTCAAATGTTTCAGTGCAAAAAAACTCATCCCTGGTTATATTGTAAAAATCATTCTTATTAAAATTAAATTCAAACAGTTCCTTTTCAATAATTCTTACAAAAGTGTCAAGCGTTGGGGGTAATTGTGGAACAGACTGGAGCGTCTCATGCTGTTTGGAACTGTTGGTTGCCCACCAAATGCTAATTTCAGTGCAATGTTCCTTGCAAAGAGTTTAATGTCTAAAACCACATCTTCTAATTGTACAGAGTGTGAGGGCACAAAATGTAGCCCTTTATCTAACAAACTTACTTGTGCAGGTGTTAAAGTACAGGAAGATAAATTGTATACTAGCGTGTGCTGTCTTCTTCTGATTCAGTTCCTCCATGATGTATTCATTCTCTAGAGATGGCTTCTGCCTCTTGCATCCTTGACAGTACCTCTGGCCCCTGCCCAATTGTTGTGGTAGCCTGAAAGGGGCTGGAAAATTTGAAAATATAGTGTCTAGGGATATCTAAGATAACACTAGCCAATGGTACTATTTCTAGTTCTTTGTTTAGGAAACTATGCAGGAGAAATGCATTGCTGCATTATAGAAGCATGAATCCGAAGCATGTCTTCAATATTATAACTAAGAACTGGATGTCTCTCCAAAATTGATGAAAAGACAAGACAAAAACTGGTCAGGGAGGCTGCCAAGAGACCTACAGCAACACTGAAGGAGCTGCAGGAGTTTCTGGCAAGTACTGGTTGTGTACTACATGTGACAACATTTACCGTATTCTGCATATGTCTGGACTATGGGGTAGGGTTGCAAGACAGAAGCCTTTTCTTACACAGAAAAACATCCAGGCCTGGCTAAGATTTTCAAAACAATACATCAAGTCTACCAAAAGCATGTGAGAAAATGTGTTATGGTCTGATGAGACCAAGGTTGACATTTTTTTGCCACAATTCCAAAAGGTATGTTTGGCGCAAAAACAACACTTCACATCACCAAAAGATCACCATCTCTACGGTGAAGCATGGTGGTGGCAGTATCATGCTTTGGGGTTGCTTTTCTTCAGTTGGAACTGGGGCTTTAGTCAAGGTGGAGGGAATTATGAACAGTTCCAAATACCAGTCACTTTTGGCCCAAAACCTTCAGGCATCTGCTAGAAAGCTGAATATGAAGAGGAATTTCACCTTTCAACATGACAATGACCCCAAGCATACATCCAAATCAACAAAAGAATGGCTTCACCAGAAGAAAATTAAAGTTTTGGAATGGCCCAGCCAGAGCCCAGACCTAAATCCAACAGAAAATCTGTTGGGTGATCTGAAGAGGGCTGTGCACAAGAGATGCCCTCGCAATCTGACATATTTGAAGTGCTTTTGCAAGGAAGAACTGGCAAATATTGCCAAGTCAAGATGTGCCATGCTGATAGACTCCTACCCAAGAAGACTGAATGCTGTAATTAAATCAAAAGGTGCTTCAACAAAGTAATAGTTTAAGGGTGTACACACTTATGCAACCAGCTTATAGTATGTTTTATATTTTTCCCCTAACTGATTTGTTTGCTTTTCAGTTGAATTGTACAGATTATAGATCACATTACAGGTGGGAAAAGTTTTGAAATGATTTATTGTGGTCTCATTTTTTTATATCACAAAAACCTGGCATTTTAACAGGGATGTGTACACTTTTTATATCCACTGTATGTGTATGTGTGTGCCCACCCACACACACGTCTGTATTAGCTAAATTATGCACTGTCACTTTGTCCATATAACAATATTTTTTTATTTAAATCAAAGGTAAAATAGGAGTTCAGTGGTGCAGACTCTTAGTCAGAACATGAAACAAAAATAATATAAAACCTTTGCAGTCTCTGTTATATCAGCTTGGGTTTAATCTTAAAATAAATTCAGTCACCTTCTTCACGGCTGGATTCTCAGCAAAATATCCACAGATTTTCTCAGGCTTCTTCATCTCTTCTCTTCCACAGCACACTTCCCAGGACTGCTGTTCCAGTAACTTTTCTCAATATAGACTAATATTAAGGAAAAAGGCTCCACTAACCCAGATGGGGGTGATGTCCTGAGGATTTTAATTGCTTGACTTAAAGCATTGGTACAGTTGATACTTTGGACATCCTTAGTGAGTATTTCCTTAAGTATCCCTGCTCTGAAAAGTAATACAAATAACTTCCTAAGTATAATTTAGCATTAGTTTTACATCGGAATAGCCTCAAAGTACTTAGTTGCATTAACCAAAATAACCAAAAATGTATTGAAATCCATTGTGGATTTTGTCAGCGGCCAAACAGTATCCATAGTATTATTTATTTATTTTATTTATTTTTTACATATTTATTTATTGACATTTGATTACCGGGAAGGTCTCTGACTGGGTAGAAGCCCATTTTCAGCAGAAGCCCAGGGACAAATCTCCAAATTATTACAAAACATTTTAAGAATAATAATTTTACAATCTTCCAAAATAAAACGAAAACATCTGCAGTTTAAATAATTGTAACAAATTAAACATAATATAAAAACTTTGTCATAACTTGTATCGATTCTTAACCAATCATTTAATATTTAGAGAAATCTTAGACAGTTTGTGCAGATATTTTATTTATTTTACAATTGTTGACCGGGCTAGTCTAGCTGGATATATGTCCATTTTCAGTAGAAGCCCGGGGAGAAAAGCTCCAAGACAGATATAAACAGACAATAAGTAATTGTTACAAAAAAACAAGAAGTAGACATAGAATATATTTTATGCATTTAACAGTAAATGTCATAAAACTATATACAAAGTTTAGAGCAAGATATATATACATATGCTAGGGGCTAAAAAATCGTATCCAGGTTCTTACTAGATGCTTTCCATTGCACTACAGAAGATTAATTTAGTGAAGAGAGAACAGTTAGAAAAGATATTAGTAGCATTAATGATAGGTTAGTCAGGGTTGGTACAAGGGCACAGCCAGTGTGTTTTGAGGAAGGTTTTAAGTTTTTGTTTGAAGAGTGGTAAGGAAGGAAGGGAAGTAAGTTCAGTAGGTAGAAGGTTCCAGTTATACAAACAAAAATTGCAATATGAAGTGAGGGAAAAGCAGGCTTATGGTATATTTAGAGAGAAAGTCAGGGAAGAGAATTTGATAGAAGTAAGGAAGTGAAGAAGGAAGAGTAAGAAGGTATAAGGAATGAAAAGGTACTTGTTTACATTTACGGATATAGTTTATCCTGGTTTTGAGAAAGAGAGCAGAGACAGATTTTAGCTAGCTAGTCTTTCAGAGTGGTTTGGAAAGATGGGAGGGAGGGTATTGACCTGATGGATACAGGTAAAGAGTTCCAGGCCTTGGCAACCATGTGTGAATACAGACAATGCCCAGCAAATATGAAATGTTTGTAGGCTGACAGGAGTTTTTGGTTACTAGATCACAATGACTGACTGGGAACATAGTTGTATAGAATGTTTTTTAGTGCTGGACAGGCAGATGGATGCTGCATAATTTTATAGGTAGTAAGAAACTGGGTATATGTTAGTTAATGGGGTAATTTTGACCAATTTAGGCTTTTTAGTGATATACAGTGGTGAGTTCTGAAAGGGGTATTTATACTGCCTGGTGCAGAGCACAGATTTCATTGGACCATTTTTGTTCTCAGCTTGGGGTATACAACTAAAAGAGAGAACTTTAAACAAGTTAGACAATCAATACAGGTAGATAAGGTTTTCGGGTTTACAATATGTGCAAGGTATTAAAAATAAAAATAGTGTCAAAGTGCATAATATTGTTGAAAGCTATTTCCTCCTGGTATAAATAGTAATTATTAGTGAGAGAGGAAGGGTGACATAGGGAAAGTTAAAGTGAGCAGACTGGAGATTTAGAGAGAAGAGATGAGGCAGCATGAGGGTAGTAATATGGTAAAACAGGTTTTCAGGTTGAGATTCATGGTAGAGAAGTTTGAAGAATGAAGATTTAGGTGATGGAATTATTATGGAATAATTTAAGGTATGCTTGCTTGTATAGAAAATGTTTTAATTTTTTTCTGGAATTTTCTGGTGGATGAGATAGATTTTATGTCATTGCAGCAAGAGATATAGTTAAGTCAAGTATTCACAGGAAACCATAATGCACAACTATTTCCATAGTGAAAGTTATATCCAACATTTTTGAAGAAAGGAATACTAAGGGGGAAAGCAATAAGATTGCTAAGTGGTGATGAAATGTTTTTGGAAGAAATGGTAAAATTAGAAAAAAATATTTAGTGAGAGAGGTCTACCTTTATAAAAGAAAATTTGAATGAAATGAAAAGAAAGCAGGAAAGATTTGTGGCCTACTTTTAAAGGTTGATACCAATGTTTGTCAGTAAAGATGAAAAGACTAGCAACTTACATTTGTACTGTCCTATTAGATGTAGTGTTGATTCTTATGCCTTGGAAAAAGAAGTTATATCTTACCATAACGTTCCATCTGTGTTGTTGATCTTCTTTCATTCATCACCGACGGGTTCGGTTCACAGCCCTTGGAACCATGTTGGCCTAATACCAAGCTGAAGCTAGCCAAAAACTCTCAAGCTAAGCTTCTACCCACAATGCCCTTTTCCCTGTTACCTCAGATTGAGTTTGCCCATGTTGTACAAGTAAAGCAGAGGCCATTTCTGCACAAATGCCCTAAGACACAACTTGGACCCAAAGTATCCCCCAGGAGCTTTTGGCGAGGGAAAGAGGGTGGGAAGTGATGAATGAAAGAAGATCAACAACACAGATGGAACGTTATGGTAAGACATAACTTCTATATCTGATGTTAATCTTGGTTCCATTTATCACCAATGGGACAGAAACCCCAGCTACCTTGAGATCCTTGGGTGGCCCTTATAGAAGAACATTCCTGAGTACCATTGAGCCAAAGGCAGCTCTTCCTCTGGAGACCACATCCAATTTGTAATGATTGATAAAGGTGTGGGGTTTAACCCAAGTGGCTGCTTCACAAATGTCATCCATAGGAGCCCTGGAATGGAAGGCTACAGAAGCTGCCGTAGATCTAGTGGAATGGGCTTTAATATTTTGTGGGATAGGTTCTTTTGCAAGTGACTAAGAGAAACGTATGCAGTCCATTAGCCATTTTGACAAAGTGACCTTGGAGACAGAATTTCCCATTCTAGGCCTAGAAAAGGCAATGAAGAGCTGGACAACCTTACGTATTGTTTTGGTCCTGCCTAAATACCTAAATAAAACCTCAAATGCCTGTGTATGTCCAAAGAATGTAATGTAGGGAGTACTCTCCTTTATTAGAAAAATCTGGGAAAAATACTGGTAGGTCAATAGACTGATTGATGGAAAAATCACAAACATCTTTGGGAAGAAAGGATGGGTTCATCCGGAGTGATACTCTGTCCTTGTGGAAGACTAGATAGGGTCTTTTGGTGCACACTGCCTGCAACTCTGACATTCGTCTGGCTGATGTGATGGCTACCAAGAAGAGAAATTTCCATGACAAGAATTTGAGGTCACATTTTGCTGTGGGTTTAAAGGGGGGTTTGAGTCAAAAGACTGTATAACTAACATGAGGTTACATGGCTCTATAGGCTGTCTGACTGGAGTTCTAATGTGAGAAACTCCTTTGAGAAAGGCTTTACATAAGCACAGTGATATGAGAGGAGTATCATCCAGCCCATTATGGTTATTTGAAATCACCACCAGATGTACTCGTACGGTAGAGGCTACAGCTCCATCTTCAAAGAACTTAGATATTGTAAGACCGCTGTGACTGGAGCCAAATACAGATCTAGCATCTATTCCTTTGACCAAATAGAGAACCTTTTCCATTTGTCCCGGTATAGTCTTCTGGTGGATGGTTTATGAGAGGCCAGAATAATGTCATGGACAGGTAGGGTGAGGTCATCTTGCCTGGCAACTAATGAAAGTGGAGAAAACCAAGCTGTCAGCTTGAGACTGGACAGATTTGGGTGACTCAACCCCTGGGGTTAAGAAATCAGGTCTGGAAGAGGGTCCAGAATACATAGTGGACATAACAGATGAGGCCAAAGGAAAGGGAACCAAACTTGAGGCCAAAAGGGGGCTATGAGGATCATTTTGTATTTCAACTGAATGTCTTTCTTTATGAATTCTGGGATCAAAGGAATGGGGGGATAGGCATAAAGAAGTCCCGTGGGCCAACCGTGAATCAAAGCATCTCTCGAAGACTCCCTCTTTGGGGGGAATAGGTCAAAATAGCTGCTGCAGTTGCTGTTTGATGGGGAGGCAAATAGGTTGCAGCAAGGCTGGCCCCAGCAGTTGAAAATTTCTTCCCCTACTTCGGGATTGAAAGACCACTAATGGGGCAGGAGAGTAGACCTGCTGAACTTGTCTGCAATCACATTGGAGCTCCCTGGGATATACGTTGCTATCAGAAAGCAGTTGGAAGCTATCGCCCACTGCCAAATTCTCATGGCCTCTCCACACAGGGGGTAGGACTTGGTTCCTCTTTACTTGTTGATATACCAGATTACTGACATATTGTCTGACTGAATTGCAATCGTTCCAGAAAGGAGAACTGGCTGGAATGTCTGCAACACTAACAGCACTGCTCTCAGTTCTAGAATGTTGATATGCAGGTTGGCCTCCAACGTGGACCATGCGCATTGGACTGTCTTTCCATGGAAATGGCCCCCCCACCCTATCATGGAAACATCCGTGCTTACAATGGCCTTGGGCTGAGGGCCTGGAAAGGGTGGCTCCAAAGTTCTGTGTCTGGCCTCATCCACCAAAGTAGGCCCTGCTTGCAAGAGTTGGTTATCTGAATCTGAAAACACAGAGGTGAAAGTTCGGGAACCACTGAGAGAGAAGAAGCCATTGGAGAATTTGCATGAGAAGTTTTGTAAGAGGTACTATTGGTATGAAACTTGCCATGGATCCTAGGACCTGAAGAGCCTCTCTCGCCGAGACTTTGTTTTGACAGAGCATCACCTGTAGCTGAAGCCTCAGTCTCTGGAGTCTATGAGCTGGGAGTGACACCAGGCATGACTGGGTGTTGAAGACCACTCCGATGAGTTATCCCCAACATTTCTGCCAGAGAAAGGGTGTATTGCAGGGCTGTTACCAGAAGATGCTTGGTGGGGGCAGTAAGGAGCCAATCATCCAAATATGGAAATTCCTAGACTCCTTGCAGTCTCAAGTGAGCTGTAACAACTGCCATGCACTTTGTGAACACTCTAGGGGCTCTAGAGAGGGCGAATGACAGGGCACAAAATTGGTAATGATTGGCTCCTAGCCAGAAGTGGAGTAGACTCCTGGAGTGCTTGTCCATTTTAATGTGGTAATATGAGTCCCAGAGATCTATCGAGCACATCCACTCCCTTAGAAAAGGGAGAATGGACTGAACCGTGACCACCCAGAATTGGTTTGGACAGCAGACTTGTTTAAAGTGCTGAGATCCAGAATGGGTCTCCAGTCCCCTATCTTTTTTCTTCTTGCACGACCTCTTCTGTGGGGCCTTCTCAGTGTGTGCTTTTGAGGAGGACTCGGAAGAGTGGGTACCCTGTACATGGGGTTCCTGCAGCTTCCCTGCCCGGTGTCCTGGGGAGGTGGCCTCTGGCAGCTGTAGCTCAGGGGGAGAAATCTGAGGTTCTGACATCGGCGGAATGCTTCCAGAAGCAAATGCCCTCTCCATTGCATGGAAAGCAGGTCTGCCCAAAGAGGGATCTGAGCCCAGAACTGAGACAGACACCCTCGGAACCGGGGTCATACCCAGCTCCATCAAACCTGCTCCCAAGGATGGAGCCTCAAGCAGGATCAGTGCCGACAAAGCTCCCGGCACAGAGGACAGAACCAAAGAAACACTCAGAACCATACCATGAACCAAAGAGCCTGCAGCCCAATCACGGGGTTGAGGAAGGACTGGTTCAGTGGGAACCTAGGATCAAAGGTACGGTCCCAAAGTCTCAGTGAGGTCCACTACAGGTGCTGAGATGGGGGGTTCCGAAAAGGACATTGGAGCAGGAGGCTTTGGAACCAAAATGGTCAAAGGAGGAGAATAGGCTGGAGTCTGTGGAGAAGTCAACCCAAGTCCTGTAGGAGGATGGGTCCTGGAAGGCATGGGTGTCCCCCTGGCTGCCAATAGCTAATCCACAAGATGCACCACATCAAGTTCTGAAAGGCTCCTGGTGGAAATAGTGGATACTTCTGATGGGGGAGTCAGGTCGATATAGGAATGGGCTATACACCTGGCTTAGAAATGGATCTATGGATGGAGAGTATTGGGTCCATGGTGTAGAATCTACTGGCACCAATGTCTCAAGTTTGGAGACCGGAAGCAGTGGGGTGGGGTCAAATCCAGTGTAGTCGGGGCCGTAAAAGAGCTTGGTGCCGAAGGGGCACTCGGAGCCGATACGGGAGGTTCAATCATCATTGCAGAGATAGGCATTGAAGGCGTGCACTGTGCCAAAGTGGCACCAGGTGCTGAAGTCAAAGTAGGAGAGGCAAGGTCTGTATTCAGTGCCAGAGACAGTATTGGAGCCAAAGCTGGCGCTGATATAGTAACAGTCATAGTACCTGGAGCAGACGAACTCAGTGCCGACGAAGCAGATTTATGCGCCGAAGAAATTTTTTGTACTTTAGGTTTCACAGACTTACCCTGGTCACCCAAGGGTGAAGAGGGAACCAAATGGGGCCTTTTCTTATCCTTCCTAGGAAGGGTTGAGACCTCTATCGCAGAAAGGGCCTCTGAAAAGGGCGTTTTAAGTAGGCCCTTTAGAATTGACTTATTCTTGCACTTGTAGAGAGTGCACTGGCTGAAACTTTGGCAAATAACACAGGGAGGTTCCACCAAAAGATGGGACACCCCCAAGCAATAAACACAGTCATCGTGAGAGTCACTATTCTGAAATTTACCATTACATGAAGTACAATGCTTGAAACCCGATGTACCCTTCTTATCAGACATATTGAAGAGTTAAACACAACAGTCAAATTCTCAGAGAAAATGTAACTTCTACTTTCTCTAAACCTATCAAAATACACACAATCTATTTAGAGAGTCAGAAAACACACAACTAGATAGGAAAAGGGAGGAAAGAAGGAATACCAGCAATAGTATTCAAGGAATACCACAAGGGTACGAGAGAGAAGGCCATACCACCAATGGTACCTAAAGATTACCAAACAGGTAGAAGTAGAAGAGAAAAAAGTGTAAATCTAACTATAAAAGTAAGGATTAGTGAATACGAGTCACAAACTATAAGAAAACAGACACATTTTTCCACAAGATATCAAAAAGTTTCCACTTAGCTGAAAACTTGGCTGAAACGCGGCTTTACGGCTATGTGGCAATGAGATCTGAGGTAACAGGGAGAAGGGCATTGTGGGTAGAAGCTTAGCTCAAGAGTTTTTGGCTAGCATGAGCTTGGTATTAGGCTAACTCATTTCCGAGGGCTCAGAACCGAACCATTGGTGATGAATGGAAAGAAGATTAACAACATCAGATAAAATAATTAAGGTAAACTGGAAAACTATTTTGGGTGACTTTTAAGTAAGGTTATATGCATTGCCTCTATTTTTGATAATTTTGGAACGTTTTCTTGCAATGGTTGCCATAAATATACATAATATTGCATGGTATGAATAAGATTTTTTACCCAGAAGGTAGTTTTACATGCAACTCTAAAAGAGCAGTTTATTTTGCTTCATGTTATACCCGTAATTCATTCTACATAGGCAAGACAGGAAGGAAGCAGGCAGTTAAATAGGAAACTATTTAAATGGCTATAAAGAACAAAATTTCCACAAATGAAAAAAGCATGCCATAGTTTGTAAAGGTATAAAAAATACTGAATGTTCTTGAAACTGTTTAAGAAACACCATAAAATGAGGAGATGTGGATCCCCTTGTTTAACTTATGGTACTAGTGTGGTAGATAAAGTTAAATGCTAGCTAGTCGCGTTGCTTGAATGAAAGTTTGAATATTAAGTGCCTATTAAAACTGAATGAAATATTGTGGTTTTAGAATTTTTGTTAATTGAAGGGATAGGTTCCTGACCCAGAGACTCCCCAGACTCTGAAATAGACTGCCCATACATGTCAAGCAGAGCACCTCTTTGGCCCTCTTCAAAAGGAACCTTGACAATTGGATGGGAGATAGGAAATTCACCCTGGGGATCACATCAGTCTCCCTGCTAACAGGGGTCCAGGGAAGTAAATATTGTGGGAAGAAATAGCCAGGGAATTGTTATGGCTAGGCTTGTATAGGCCCTAGGGCCGATAGCCTAGTACCAACCTATGAAGGGCGTGGTTTGTGTTAATATATAAATTTGGTGATATTTTTCTAAATAAGTTTATAAAATTAAAGATGAAAATGCTTAGCAAGGTTTAAAAATGAGAAGGCTACTGTTTCTATATTGTATGTTTTTTTTTGTTCAGTTAATACTCTGTAGATATTGTTATACTTCAGAATAAGAGAGTTTACTTTATGGCTAGGCTTGTCAAGGCTCCAGGGCCATTGGCCTAGTAACCACCTATGAACGTAGGTAGGGTCTGATCTTGATCAGCCTTTAGATCCTCATCATGTTAAAGAAGTTCTCCTGGAGCTGTATGAGATGCATTAAGGGGTTATCCAGAGCTACATGGAGATTCTCAGCCACAAGCGCCACCAGTCAAAGACAGTTTGCAGTGACTGACCCACTGGCTACATCCACTTGTAAGCATAGATTTCGTGGCATTTTGGAATCACCTGTAGGACCAGGGAAAAGCCTTTCTTACATCTAACAGGTATTCCTTCAGACTTAAAGCTAGAGAAACTCCCCAAAGTGAATTCCAGTCCCAACCACGGTTCACGATCATATCCAATCATACCTAGGTATAATATGCAAAGCAGAAAAGGGTAGATGAAATTGTGTATTACTTTTGGGAAGGAGCTGCACTGACAAGAGAAAAATAACCTGAGATTTGGAGGCACAGTGAGTGGATTTATAGTGGAATTGCATATATTCATCCTGGTGGGCCCTCCAGCAATCTACTACATCATAGCTCATATACAAATCCCATAGAGCTTTAGCACCATAGCATGTTTAAAAAGTCAAATTGGAGACACAATCACTCTATTCCCATGACAATCCCAGCGTTTCTTTGTTTACACTTTGCAATGTTTACCTTGAGCAGTGTGTAATTCTGAGCATGCTCGAGACTTGTCTGTGTAGGATAGGGGGAGGGTTACCTACAGGAACATTCTGCAGTGTTTACATTGAGCAGTGTGTAATTCTGAGCATGTTCAAGACTTGTCTGTGTAGGGTAGGGGGAGGGTTACCTACAGGAACTTTCTGCAGTGTTTACCTTTGAACAGTGTGTAATTCTGAGCATGCTCGAGACTTGTCTGTGTATGATAGGGAAGGGTTACCTACAGGAACATTCTTCAGTGATTACCTTGAGCAGTGTGTAATTGTGAGCATGCTCGAGACTTGTCTGGGTAGATTAGGGGGGGGGGTTATCTACAGGAACATTCTGCAGTGTTTACCTTGAGCAGTGTGTAATTCTGAGCATGCTCGAGACTTATCTGTGTAGGGTAGTGGGAGGGTTATCTACAGGAACATTCTGCAGTGTTTACCTTGAGCAGTGTGTAATTCTGAGCATGCTTGAGACTTGTCTGTGTAGGGTAGGGGGAGGGTTACCTACAGGAACATTCTGCAGTGTTTACGTTGAGCAGTGTGTAATTCTGAGCATGCTCGAGACTTGTCTGTGTAGGGTAGGGGGAGGGTTACCTACAGGAACATTCTGCAGTGTTTACCTTGAGCAGTGTGTAATTCTGAGTATGCTCGAGACTTGTCTGTGTAGGATAGGGGGAGGGTTATCTACAGGAACATTCTGCAGTGTTTACCTTGAGCAGTGTGTAATTCTGAGCATGCTTGAGACTTGTCTGTGTAGGGAAGGGGGAGGGTTACCTACAGGAACATTCTGCAGTGTTTATCTTGAGCAGTGTGTAATTCTGAGCATGCTCGAGACTTGTCTGTGTAGGGTAGGGGGAGGGTTACCTACAGGAACATTCTGCAGTGTTTATCTTGAGCAGTGTGTAATTCTGAGCATGCTTGAGACTTGTCTGTGTAGGGTAGGGGGAGGGTTACCTACAGGAACATTCTGCAGTGTTTATTTTGAGCAGTGTGTAATTCTGAGCATGCTCGAGACTTGTCTGTGTAGGGTCGTGGGAGGGTTACCTACAGGAACATTCTGCAGTGTTTATCTTGAGCAGTGTGTAATTCTGAGCATGCTCAAGACTTGTCTGTGTAGGATAGGGAAGTGTTACCTACCGGACGTTTCAGCCTTTTAATCACAGTGCTTCTTTTTTCATGACCTACTCACACCTTTTAGGTTGAGCCATTCATTATTTTAGCTTGTGGCTTGTTATTTTCAAAGAAAGTTATCTTCTAAATGTTTTAATGACCTGCATTCTCCTGACTTCTAGTTTCTGTGGAAAGGATTAGTAAACAGAGTTCTTCAGTCTTTTTTGAGATGTTAATTAGCTTAGCCAGTGACTTTTGTCTTCATCAAATAATGGATTGTATTACCTGCTGCTACTTCTGTAGAAAGCATGTGTGATTTAACTGACAAGCATTAGTACATGGAGTTCTGTATTCCTTGCATTTCATGTTGTTTGATGCCTACTGTGGAATACACGTTGAATGCATTTTGTAGTACAGGCATTGCATGTTTCTAAATTACTGGATTTGTTCATTGTCAGTTTCTTCTACTCTATGTATTTTAACAATCTGTGCAGTTTTTCCAATTCAAAATTAGAATGAAAGCATTTTATAATGTGTCTGGTAGTACCGTTCTCCAAAGGAGTATTATATATTTTTTTTCTGTTTCACTTGACCTATTTTTTTTTTGTGCTGAGTTCTGCATTTCCAAGTATAGCTGCAGCCTGTTGTTTCATTAGTTTAGTTATTAGTCTTACAGGCTGTAATCCAAATTTCTGCACTGGCAGAGATTATACAGCCAAATGACAGCACTGCCACTTTATTTGGCCTGTATCACGTACCTCTCTTTCTTATCACTGCAGTAAAATAATGAAAGCTAAATGTAATATTTTCCTCAGTTCTTGCTCTTGACTGACTCCTCTACTTGCTTTTCAAGAGTTTCAAACAGTGAGCTTCCCATGAGTGATGCTTTCATACCTCGCACTGCATGTCTGCAGTTAATTTCTGATGCTACTCTCTGCAGCTTTATCACCACTCTGTTATGTATCACTGGCTTTCATTTTGTCCTGACCAAAATTCACTGTTTCTTGACTACCTTAACAGTTATATCCCTTAATTTCTGAGTCCCTTATTTTCTTTGCAAATGGGTCTAAATATAATGCGAATAGCAAAGGGGAGAGAAGACACCCCTGCCTGGATCCTCTGCTCAAGCAGTTGATTATCAGAGAGGACCCCCAGCGACTTTTGTTTTTATCTCCGATCCTTCATATATCCTCCTAAGCATAGGTTCATGGGATGATGCTAGGCTATTGGTCCAGAGGCCCTTATAAGCCTACCCAAGAATTTCACCCATGTTCCCACAAAGTCAGCACCTGTTATCCCTGTCCAGTAAGGGCATAGGTGGGATCCCAGGGGTATATTTTCTGTTTCTCATCCAGTCATCCAGGTTCCCCTTAAAAAGGGCTGATGAGGTACTCTGCTTGACATGGACAGGAAGTCTATTCCACAGATGGGGGAGTCGTTGGAACACAAATCTATCCTGCCAACAAGTTCTATTAATGTCACAAACCAGATTGAGACCTTGCATGTGGGTTGCACGAGTGGAGTTCGACTTACGGATATGCAGCAACTCCATCGAGGTTGAGTCTGAGACTGCCTTGTATGACAGACACAGGTCACCTCTCAGCAGTCTGTACGACACTGAGTAGAGGGACAGGGCTTTTAGCCTATCTGTATAGGATAGGTGTTTGAGACCCTGGATTTTCCTGGTCAGGAACCTCTGTGGTCTCTCCAACTGCTGCATGTGCTTGGCAAGGTACATGCCAAAGGGGGCATTGTACTCGATAATGGCTCTGATAAGGGAGGAGTACAGGGATGTTATGACCACCTTGTTCCTGGATGAAATACCCTTGCTTATGAGGTGGGCCATGTAGAAAGCCTTCCATACAATGGAGGCAACATGGTGGTCAAATGTCAGATTGCTATCAACCTGGGTGTTGAAGTCCCTCATGACTGACTGCTTGCTTAGTACATTGTTATTAATGTGATAATTATTGGGGACACCATTTTCCCAAAAGGGGGTAATGATGCATTTCTTGGCATTCAGTTTGTGGCCATGCTTCTGGCACCAGTCATTAGCCTGGTTAAGTCCCTCTTGGAGGATGTTGACATCACTAGGGATATTTATGACAGTGCCTAGCTTAATGTCATCTGCAAACCTGGTCAGCCACAGACCACTGGTTTTGGCTTTCACCTCAGAAAAGGATATCCCAAACAGTACAGGCCCCAAAGGTTGGTCTTGGGGCCTCTACTGTTTGGCTTGCACCTCAGAAAAGTATATACCAAACAGTAGAGGCCCCAAGACCAATCCTTGGGGTATGCCGCTTGTTATGGGTCTACTACTAGAGGTGGCTTCTCCGATTTTGACTAAGTGGGTTCTATTAGTATGCTAGTTAGCTACCCATCTGGTAACATATGGTTTGCTACCTAGCTGGGAGAGTTTATCTATTATGCCTGAGTAGGGAATAGTGTCAAAGGCTTTGGCTAGGTCAAGGTAGGTGGTGTGCACTGTCTTGCCTTCATCTATGGCTTTGGTGACTGTTTTGAAGAAAGTGACCAAGTTTAACAGGCATGATCTCCCTTTGACAAAACCAAACCATGTAGGATCATGTGTTTGGAGGTTGCCAATGTCCTTGTTTATAAGGTCCATGATAAAGCATTCCATAGCCTTGCAGACCAGGCTAGTTCGGCTGATGGGCCTATAATTGCCTGGGTCAATGGACGCTCCACCTTTGTGCAGAGGGATGACAGTTGTCCTCCATTCTGCTGGGACGAAGACGGTGCACAGGCTTTGGTTGAATAGGTGTTGAGAGCTCTTGCCTGAGTTCATGTAGGACACAGCCAAGGACGTTGTCAGGTCCCATGGAGACTGTATTTTTTGCCTTTGAGAGGGCATTAATAATCTGCTCCCTGGTGATGAGGGGAGGGGGCAGGTGCTGGGGATGTTCTGGTTTACTGATGGGGGGACAGGGTGGTCAAGTTTTCACTGAATTTGTCTGCCAGCAGGTTGGTTATATCCATGGCATTTGTGTATGTGGTATTCTAGAC
Organism: Protopterus annectens; assembly: GCF_019279795.1. Classification (NCBI taxonomy): domain Eukaryota; kingdom Metazoa; phylum Chordata; order Ceratodontiformes; family Protopteridae; genus Protopterus; species Protopterus annectens. The sequence goes on from NC_056741.1 coordinate 1,673,534,549, forward strand.
CACCAAATCAGAGCAGATTTGGGAGTTACCTTTCAAATTGTGGACATAAGTGAAGAAGACCTTGTGGTTGTCCTTAGTGGATATGGCCAATTTGGACTCAAAGTTAGCCTTAGAGGATTTCACCAGTGACCTTATTTGCTTGTTCAAAGGGGAGATTGCTTCCAACTTGGCACCTGCTCCTTCTTGGTTTTGGACAGCAATTATTTTCCTTTTATTATAGAGTCTGTTTATTGCTGCTGTCCACCAGACAGGTTTACTCTTCCTTGAGGAAGATGATTTGGTCCTTTCAGGTATTACTGAGTCCATGCAGCTATATAGGTGCTCATATCGTTTTTTGGTGTAGGTCTGAACATTAGTGCTTGATTCAGCTAAAGGGATGGTGGCTGTGAAGCTTCTTATACCTACTCATAGGGTGGTTGTTATCAGCTTTGGAAAAAGTTTTTTTGTTCAACCCTGACAAAGGGTGGGGGGGTTAGGAGAGATGGTGACTTCGAAAGTGATTGCTTTATGATCAGATCTTACCAAGGTGGCTGACACTGTGGGGATGCTACAGTGGCTACTCAAGTTGGTTAGCACCAGGTCCAGGATATTTTCACCTCTTGTGTGGGTGTTGACCAGCTGTTCCAATGCATTGGCATTGACGAAGTCAAGGAATCTCTGGGCATTCATGTTTGAGCTAGAATAGGTCTTCCACTTTATGGTTGGGTAGTTAAAGTCACCCAGGATCAGGGCAGAAGGTTGAATCTTGATGGACTCAAGTAAGTCCAGATAGGCTGGGTAGGCCTCCTGAGTCATGGTTGGGGGTCTGCAGCTAGCTATGATTTGAATAGGTGTTTTGTCAATAGTTAACTGCACCTGGAGTGTCTTCCGTGTGTCATACTGTTTGACCAGCCTGGAGGTGTGTATGTCTTTGATAAATATTGAAACTCCACCTCCTTTAGCTTTGTAGCCCTCTGTTTAGGGTCTGAAAGTATGGTAGGACAAGTAACCTGTTAAGGCTGGTGCGCTCTCTGCAGCTTTGAACCAGGTTTCAGTGGCTTCATAAATGTTAGCATCTTCCGGGGTGAGGAATACTTGCAATGAGTTCAGTTTCGTGTTGAGACTCCTAGTGTTTAGCAGTATGACCTTTGAATTTCATTTAGAAGATTTTTTCATGTTGGTAATTTTGTCCTCATGACTTTGCCTAAAAAAGGCACTATGGGGGAGGCAAGAGCCTTTGCCAGAAGTCTGAAGCCCAGGGGAGACAGGTGAAGATCAGCCTTATAATTTTACCAGGGAATGAAAATGCTTCCATTGCTCGGCTCCTAAAGTCATAGCCTTCTCTGTCAAATGCTTTCTATGCATCAGGACCAACAACAGTGGTATTTTCTTACATTCTGCTTCCCTCTGGATCATCAGTGTTCTGTTAATGTTAAAAGTTTGCCTCCCCTCCACAAAACCATACTGATCCTTATCTATCAATTTTTGGAATCACTTTTGCCATTCTTTTAGCCATTATAGACAAACACTTTATAACCATGGTTCAGTATTGAAATTGGCCTGTATAAACTAGATCTGATGGATCTTTGCCCTCTTTAGATACTACAGTTGCCACCGCTTTCTTCCAGGATGTTGTTGTTCTCCTTCTCTTAAAATACTTTTAAACAAAACCTTCCAGATCTTTATCAGTTTTTTCCCTTCTAACTTCCAACCTTCCACAGGAATACCATCCATTCCTTGGAACTTTACATTGGTTATACATCACCACTGTTCTCATCTCCTTTTATTCTAACTGCTCACCTAGTACTTATCTATGAAATGGAGAAGATGTCTGGATAATGAATCCAGTGTGAGACTAGGATAAAAATGTCCACCAGTACCTTAACGACCATAAATTGCAGTTTACCTAAAGCTATTTATTTTCATATATATGCCTCATAAAAGAGCTGGTATAAACCTCTACTCATTCTGCATTGATAAAATATGGAACACCTTACCCCTAAATATCACAACCTTAGACTCCTTAAGGGCCTTCAAACTCACTCTAAAAAATCACCTTCACAACACACACATCTGTCTCTGTTGCTCTTCCAAAGACTAACATACTTCTTTTCCTGTATCTTCATCCTAAGTATATTACTATATCTCTTCACATACCTTCTCCTTTCTCTTACTACCTCCCGCCATCCTTGGTGCCAAACTCCTGCCCTAACCCTCTACCTGTTTTCTTTGCACCTTTCTCCCTTAACTGGCTTTTGTCTGGAGTTGTATTTATTGGATTCATGCACCTCTCATCTCCACCAGGCCCTACATCTCAAACCACATCTTTCCTATATTTTTCAGATTCTCCTTACCTCACTTCTAAAAATCTCTCGTACTCCTTACCTAGCCTCTATACATCTCTTTGTGCTGTAGCCTACCCAGTCTCTATACACCTCTTGTACTCCTTACCTAGCCTCTATACATCTCTCTCTGCTGTAGCCTACCTAGTCTCTATACAACTCTCGTACTCCTTACCTAGCCTCTATACATCTCTCTGTGCTGTAGCCTACCTAGTCTCTATACACCTCTCGTACTCCTTACCTAGCCTCTGTACATCTCTCTGTGCTGTAGCCTACCTAGTCTCTATACACCTCTCGTACTCCTTACCTAGCCTCTATACATCTCTCTGATGTAGCCTACCTAGTCTCTATACACCTCTTGTACTCCTTACCTAGCCTCTATACATCTCTTTCTGCTGTAGCCTACCTAGTCTCTATACATCTCTCATACCCCTTACCTAGCCTCTATACATATCTCTCTGATGTAGCCTACCAAGTCTCTATACACCTCTCGTACTCCTTACCTAGCCTCTATACATCTCTCTGTGCTGTAGCCTACCTAGTCTCTATACACCTCTCATACTCCGTACCTAGCCTCTATACATCTCTCTGTGCTGTAGCCTACCTAGTCTCTATACACCTCTCGTACTCCTTACCTAGCCTCTATACATCTCTCCGATGTAGCCTACCTAGTCTCAATAAATCTCTCGTATTCCTTACCTAGCCTCTATACATCTCTCTCTGCTGTAGCCTGCCTAGTCTCTATACATCTGTCGTACCCCTTACCTAGCCTCTATACACCTCTCTCTGTGCTGTAGCCTACCTAGTCTCTATACACCTCTTGTACTCCTTACCTAGCCTCTATACATCTCTCTGTGCTGTAGCCTACCTAGTCTCTATACACCTCTCATACTCCTTACCTAGCCTCTATATACATCTCTGTGCTGTAGCCTACCTAGTCTCTATACATCTCTCGTACTCCTTACCTAACCTCTATACATCTCCCTGATGTAGCCTACCTAGTCTCTATACATCTCTCGTACTCCTTACCTAGCCTCTATACATCTCTCTGTGCTGTAGACTGCCTAGTCTCTATACATCTGTCGTACCCCTTACCTAGCCTCTATACATCTCTCTCTGTGCTGTAGCCTACCTAGTCTCTATACATCTCTCGTACTCCTTACCTAGCCTCTATACATCTCTCTGTGCTGTAGCCTACCTAGTCTCTATACATCTCTCATACTCCTTACCTAGCCTCTATACATCTCTCTGATGTAGCCTACCTAGTCTCTATACACCTCTCGTACTCCTTACCTAGCTCTATACCAGGGGTGTCCAACCTTTTCACTTGCAGGGGCCGCATTGAGTCAACAGAAATTGTCTGGGGGCCGCATGTAAAATTTATCATATAGTTAACTGTATCACTGTTGCGGGCGACCAAAGTAGAACCCCTGGCTGTATTGTAGGTGAATTTGAACAATGAATAAATGTAATAAATGCATAATATTTGCCCTAAAATTCAATATCTCATTCTAATTCTTAAAAAACAGTTAAATCTAACATTTTAGTTTAACATCAAAGTTTATTTGTAAAAAAAAAAAAAAATTAACAGGTATGAACCCTTCAATTTGTATGAGATCATACCTGTGATTTTGCTGGTTTCCTAAAGATGTCCATGTCTTCCATCATGTCCTTAATGCCCATATGTTGTCCAAAGCGCTCATGTATTCTTCTGTTTCTAGCTTTTGAATCTGTCCCTGAAATTATTCAAGACATGCTACATCTGGTCAGGCTGGTCTGAAGATGAAAGAAGGTTCTTCAGTGGTATTCTCAAACTGGGCACCCCTTTGGAAAGGCACATTTCTAGCTTTGGAATCTGTCCCTGAAATATGGCTCTGGCAATATTTCTTGCTTTTGCACTGCTGTCTGGTCAGGCTGGTCTGAAGATAAAAGAATGTTCATCAGTGGTATTCTCAAACTGAGCACCCCTTTGGAAAGGCACATTTCTAGCTTTGGAATCTGTCCCTGAAATATGGCTCTGGCAATATTTCTTGCTTTTGCACTGCTGTCTGGTCAGGCTGGTCTGAAGATAAAAGAAGGTTCATCGGTGGTATTCTCAAACTGAGCACCCCTTTGGAAAGGCACATTTTTAGCTTTGGAATCTGTCCCTGAAATATGGCTCTGGCAATATTTCTTGCTTTTGCACTGCTGTCTGGTCAGGCTGGTCTGAAGATAAAAGAAGGTTCATCAGTGGTATTCTCAAAATGAGCACCCCTTTGGAAAGGCACATTTCTAGCTTTGGAATCTGTTCCTGAAATATGGCTCTGGCAATATTTCTTGCTTTTGCACTGCTGTCTGGGCAGGCTGGTCTGAAGATAAAAGAAGGTTCATCAGTGGTATTCTCGAACTGAGCACTCCTTTGAAAAGGCACATTTTTAGCTTTGGAATCTGTCCCTGAAATATGGCACTGGCAATATTTTTTGCTTTTGCACTGCTGTCTGGTCAGGCTGGTCTGAAAATAAAAGAAGGTTCATCAGTGGTATTCTCAAACGGAGCACTCCTTTGGAAAGGCACATTTTTAGCTTTGGAGTTTGAAATCTGTCCCTGAAATATGGCACTGGCAATTTTTCTTGCTTCTGCACTGCTGTCTGTTCAGGCTGGTATGAAGATGAAAGTAGGTTCATCAGTGGTGATGCACAGCTTGCAGGAATGATGAGACTTTTACTTCTTAAAAAATGAACAATTTGTATTTTTACATTTGTTTCACTGACTAATAGATGGTAGAACACATTTAACTTTGGTTCACCCACTTACTATGGAGCCACAAAGAACATGGTAATATGCAACAACACACTCCAGTTTCACAAGGTAATCTCACAGCTGCTTTTTTGCAGTTGCCTCTCCAATCTGCATGAGTGCACATTTCAGCTGATGACTTGCACAGATCCACTCAGTGAGGCATAGCATCATCAGATAACACCTTTTTGTATTTCTTCCTTAGATTACTATAAATCTCCAACTTGAAGTTTTTCCAAATGTTTGCTGAAAATTTGGAAGGGGTCTTCCAGTGTTTGTTACAGTTCTCAAATTTAAACAAATAATTGGCTTTATTAGTAGTGGCAATGTTTATTTGTGAAACCTGTTCACAAGGGTGCAGCCAGGCACAGACCTTTGCAGAATCCATATCAGGAAGTTCAGGCTGTCAAGTCAGGATTGTTCTTTTGTGTAGTAGACAAACATTATGAGCATAACCTTTTTAATGTGAACACTGAGCTTGTCTTTTTGATACCAGTGCATCTATATCGGTTTTGATAGAGGTAGTGGCGATGCGAAGAGTATTTTCAAGATGTTCATCTGAAATTTTTGTTCTGATTTTATTTTTTGTATACTTCATACGAGAAAAAAATTGCTCACAAATGTATGTACTCCCCAACAGAGATGTCATGAACAGGGCATGTTCGTGAAGTTCCGGATATTTTTCTTTGGGTAGGTATAACTTATAAAAGTCCAATAAAGACGCTTGCAGAAATTTTTCTTTAAGTTGCATATCTGACTGCAATTCTATGCATTCCAGTTGCAGGTTTGCAGGCTTGCAGGCAACATGTTGATGTCAACTGAGAATGGAGTAGCAAATATAGTGAACTGTTGGTGTTTTCTAAAATCTTGAAATCTACTCTCAAACTCCTGTGATAAACTATTAAGTAATGCTGCATATTTTTCAGTATTTACGTGGCTTTGCTCAGACAGTGTTTCAAAGTGAATGAAGCTATTGTTCTTAATCTGACAGTGCCATAATTTCAGTTTCACTTCAAATGCCGTCACTGTTTGAAACATGTCATTTATTAATAGATTTTCCCCTTGGAGGCGCAGGTTCAGGTCGTTTAAATGAGCAGTGATGTCTACTAAGAAGGCTAAATCAGCCATCCAGTTTGCATTTTCAAATTCGGGTACAGGCTTTCCTTTTGACTCCATAAAGGACTTGATTTCATCTTGTAAATCATAGAAGCGTTTCAGCATTTTTCCACGACTTAACCACCTCACTGCAGTAAAGTACAAGATGTCTCCATAGGTAGATTCCAAAGAAGTTAGAAACTCCTGAAACTGGCGGTGATTTAATCCTCTGGATCTTATAAAATTTATTGTTTTAATAACAACATTCATGACATTTTCCATTTTTAAAGTCTGTGCACACAAATTTTCTTGATGTATAATGCAGTGATACTTCATGAAACGCACTTTACTGATCTGTTTTGCATCTTCTTCCATCAGTGTTGTTAGTCCTTCCCTCTTTCCAACCATAGCTGGAGCACCGTCAGTTATTATGCCAGACAGGTTTCTGATGGTCAAGGAAAATCTTGCCAGTGTTTCTTTTACTGCCTTTTACAGATCAGCAGACTTTGTTGTGTCTTTCAGTGGAACCAGACAGGCCAGTTCTTCAGTAATACTGAAATCGTTGTCAACACCACGAATAAATATGGCAAGTTGTGCCGTATCTGTAACATCAGTGCTGTCATCCAAAGCTATGGAGTAAAACTTGAAAGTTGCACACCGAGATTCCAAAGTATTTTCAATAGATTTGGCTATGTCTTCCACACGCCTTGCGATTGTCTGGTGTGATAAACTGATTTTAGAAAATTCTGATTTTTTTTCAGGGCAAATTGTCTGCTACACTTTCAAGGCATTCTTTAACAAATTCACCATCTGCAAATGGCTTGGATTTTTTCGCAATTAAATTTGCTACAACATAACTTGCCTTCAGTAAAGAATCCGGCTGAGTAGCTGATTTTCGAAACAGCTATTGTTAAAATGTAAGACTTTTTTTATTTCTGATATTTTCTGTCTACAGCACACTCCTTGCAATTCACTTAATTTGGGGTGCATTTGAATATAATGCCTTTTCAAATTGTAGTCCTTGAAAACGGATACCACTTCTCTGTATAGTAAGCAAAGTGCTTTATTGTTAGATTCAACAAAGAAGTACTCATCAGTCCATTTTTCCTGAAAGACTCTCCTTTCATCCGCTATTTTTCTTTTCATGTTGGTTTTGCTTTGACAGGATGCAGAAGCCATGCTGAAAAGTAAAAAAGGAGTAACTATTAACTACTTTATTCCTAGTTATATAATTTTGAAAACAATGGCTAACAATTTACATTAAAAATAAGGAAATAAAAATTAAAACTATCCATAGTTGTAGTATATGTTAATGGTGTTGGAGGGATTATTTCACATCCGCAACATAACACAAACATATCCCTGGGGTGAATTTACAGTTACCCATCCATTTGTCCAGATTGCATTTGAGGAGGGCCAATGAGGCACTTTGTTTCATTTGTAGTACTAATGCCATTAGTCTTCAAAACAGCCATTACGCATAAAGCACATCACATTTACTGTGACTGTTGGTCTGTACTTTGTGCCAGTAATACTGGGCATTTTGAAAAGTTCTTCATATAATTCATGAAATTCAGATGGACTGCGATAGAGCTATGAACATGTATGGTTAGCATGTAATCAACAGTTTCTTACTGCTACAAGGATGGCAGCTTTCAATGACATAATCAGAGCTGTACCATCAAGTTAAATACGATGTACTTTGCATGCTACACAAGAAAACTAATTCACTTGCAATGAAAAAAACTGGCACACACTAACACTGTCATTAATTCACTACAGTACTACCAATTCACACTGGGAAAACCACTCCAGCCGTCCCAAGTAAGTAAAATGTCAACATTAGCAGCCCTACAGTACTACAATCCACAAAATTAAGCCAACAAATTTGCAATAAAGTAAAGAATTCACATCACTGACTTAATAAAACAATTCTGAATAAGAGGGTCTCACCCAAACAAATGACTGGTGCCAGAAACATGACCGCAAGCCGAATGCCAACAAATGCATCATCATCATCCCTTTTGGCCCAAAGTTTTGGGGAAAGCGGCTGTGAGGCTGCCAGCCCAGCTAGATGTTATTTTGTACATAATTCTGTCATTTTTGAATATTAATATGATTCCTATGCTTGTCTTACAAATGTAAGAAAACTATACGTATGTGTACATTAAACTATTGGGGCAGAAGTGTGTGTTGAACTGTATGTTCTGTACTGAGCTTCAAGAATGTAACCACAGTGTACCCTGCTGGAAAAGAGCAGAAATGTGTATAATAACTGTATACCTGTGCAGATGTGTGCTGTAATGGTAGATGTTGGAACATACAGAGCTAATTTGCAAATGCTAAGAAAAGAAGTGAATTGTTTTACGACTGTGTTTATCTCATCAAGAAGACAGGATGTCTACACTGCAGCCAGAAGTTTTATTGTCTGGAAACAGAAAAAAATGACAGGTTTTAAATGTAAAACTGTTAACTGTTTTATGACTTCCAGTTCTAGGCACATTTCTGAGAGATAAGTAACCTCTCTTAGGGACATATTGGAATATAGCAAGATTAGTAGATGTTTTCTGTATTTGAGACTGCCCTGCAATGTTGTTTAAAATATTTCCTGCGATTCTGAACTCTGTCACTTTATTCATTGAGTTATTGAATATTGTCTTATTCTTTTATTGTTTATTATTAAATATATTTAAACCTTTTAATTGTGGCTGGTTTGTTTATTTAAGCTCTTACAGTACTTGACATTGTATATTCCACTCCAATAGCCTTACTGTTGGTCACACTTGCCATTTGTAAAATAGTAACATCACACAGTAGGAGTGGTCACCCTTTGGTGTGGGCCATATAGTAGCCGATAAGTAAGGATGGTTGATAGTGATTACTACCTTATAGTCTGGGCAGAAGAGGGCATAACTAGTGAACCTGTGCCAGCCTTCCCCAGGTGTGTCTGTGTGTTTGTATATAAATCAAATCTCAAAGTGTGTGTGTTTGTATATAAATAAAATCTCAAAGTGTGCGTGTGTGTGTATGGGGCGACACACAAATCTCAAACCACCCCTGATAGCTGTTGGAATGCTGGCACATCCGAGCTAACCCTCTCTCCAATAATGGGAAATACATTGGCCAATTTGACCAGATGGGACCTGATAATTCACAGACAATGGGGGCAAAGATAAGCAAAGAAAATATCCTACAAAATAAATACATTACTCACCACTGACATTCACCAAGTAATTGCAGAGGTAGTAATTAATCCCAAAACTTGAATATTGCCTTCCCTTAACAGTCTTCTGTTCAGCCTAAACAAGATATGTAGAATGATGCTGTGACGTCTTAGAAACCCTGAATTTCAACTGCATTCCACTTTGATATATAAATTGTTATATTTAAACTTATGTCCACAATATGGAAAAAAGAAACTCTGAATCAACCTATAACCATCCCTTGAAGTGAAAATGAGGCTGTGTCACTTTCCCAGCCCTGATCTGTTTTATCTCCTAATAAAAATGTCTCCTTTTATAACTCCATCCATGCTGAAATTAGAATAATCCTGCTTAAAAGCTTTAGAAATGCTCTCCTTTTGCAATTAGCGGGTATTCCATACTATATAACTGCTTCAGTGACGGTAGCTAAGGCTAAGCAGTGCCCAGGCAGATGAAAAGAAATGCACTGTTGGCTAAAAAATAGTTGAGCATTTTTGTGCTGAATAAACATTATTTGAAGCTATTAACGTCTTTGCTTTTTAACCTCTGTATATAGACAAAATGTATTCATTTCTTTAATTCACTGCTTTTATTATTATTAATTTGCACTCATGAGTAACACATGCTTACTTCTGTAACTGCAACAAGCAACTGTGAAATTCAGGAATGCTTCAAACACTTCAAGCACGAATGCATTGAGATGTTCACAGACTAGCTTACATAGTCAGTTAACAGACAGACAGACAGATACCTATTGGAAAAGGCCACAATCAGTAACATATTGACCTCTGTTTCATATTAGTTTGATGAACTTACTAGACTAGAGATTTAAACACCCCTTTCTTTTGAGTCATTTTGCCTATAGACAGCACTGAGGAATAACCAATGGAACAGTATAACTGAAATATTGCTTAGCAATCTATTCCTCATCTAACAGACCACACATACTGCTTATGACTTATTTAAAAGGTTCTTTAAATACATAAGTTGAACAAGGGAGTAAGTAGGAAGAAAGACTAGAAAATGTGACTGTATTTTCCTTTGGCTAGCAAGAGAAGGAGGTATTAGTGAGACCTAACAATTTAAAAGCATTTAAAGAAGCACAGTTACAGCAATCAGGAATGACACGAGCAATCAGAGGTCAGTAATATGCGCTGGTTGTAATGAACTATTCAGACTGTGCATATTAACAAGACATTATACAAATTAGTCAGCATAGTTCAATATATTACAGTTCACAAAACTGGTTTGTTGAATACGTTAGGCGCCATCAAATAAAAATGACTGAATCAAATTAAGCCAAAGATGTAGCTGTTAAGAAAAGGAATAATGATTATTCAATAATCTATCAAGCAAGAAAACTTTCTGCTCCCTCAAAGTTCACAAAGCAGAGCATAACAACTACTTCCTTCACACAAAGCTCATAGGGCAATTCTAAATAAAATAATCAGATGTGCTGTGCAGTTACAATGGCCTGTGTTTCCAGCCTGGTACGAGTTGCAAGATGATGAAAATCTAGCCAAACAACCAACTTAATTACAAGCATGAACCAAAATAATTTTCATTTAAAAGTGTACAAAACTATGCAGCAAATCAAGCACTGCAAAACATCCAGGACTGGTTTATTAAAAGTCTTCTGTAGATGCAGACATTTTATTTCGCTCATGCATTCACTTTTTCATGTGCTTTGAAAAATACATATACAGTTGCATTTCACACCGTACAGTCCAGAACATGTCACTAGTAAACTTCAGTAATCCCTCCCTTTTAACTAATACCCATTTTACACTACAATAAACAATTAAAAAAAAAAAAGGTCAAACACATCCAGCAAGACACAAAATACGCAGAGCTGTTGTTCGGGGCTACAACAGTAATGAAAGCTGGTGCGACCAAATAAACACAGTACTTTATTTTTATATAGTGTGACAGCTGCACTAAACTAAGAATACAAAAGATAACATTTTTAGTCAAGAAACTCGACAAACGCAGTTCTACACTTTGAGTAAAGCATCAAAGGAAAAAAAACAAAAACAAACAAGTTTCAGACCATCTCGCAGCCTTGCAGGGAGGACACATACTTAGGCAGACAGTCACATTCTGAAACCTGTTCCTTTTATTTCTTATTTTTACGGCCTTTGGTGTTTGACAAGTAATTTTTGCCACTGGAGTGTATTAAAAAAGCGAGTGGAATCATTAGACGCACTTCTATTGATGGATCTGAGAATTGTCTGGTTCCAGCCAGAACAGCTTGGACTTTCCACAATCTTGTGGTTGCAAATTTGGGAAACTACGCAAGGGCCGAGGCATCTGTACTTTTAATAATAACTGTAATATTAACACAAGAAGCAGCACCACTGTCACAGACTTTGGTGGTAGCCCGGAGGGGATGGAACAGAAATCAACCAAATTAAATATTTGGAATCTCTCTGATTTTACGTGGTAATATTCCACAGGCACTCTTCTTACTGAAACTACTTGATCGGGTTATGCTTGCTTGTGAATGCATACGAAGAGAGCAGAAATAATGTTTGTATAACATATTTAAATCAAATTGGTTTGGTTCAAATGATACGATTAAAAAAAAGTGTACAGGCACAAAATTATTCTTGTTTGAGCAGGTGATGACTTCAGCATTAGAAACCTCATTCTGCTGGCCTGAAAAACACTACTAAGCCATGTTAATAAGAATGAGTTTAGTAATATTATATAAGGTGGTTGAAAATATTCCAGTGTAAATACTCTGTATGGATAGTATGAGTACTTCCACAAGCATTAAGTAAGCACATGCTAAGAAAAAAGCAATGGATTCTGACAAATCTTCCCCATTTTCACAGTGATGCTTGGATATATACTGATCTGTTTGCTGGTGGTTGCTTGCCAGGTGAATGTCAGTGTACAATTTCTTTCAAAACAGTCTCTGTGATACATGCACCTAAGAGTGCAGAGTAGCCATTGTGCACTGTAGGTATTTGTACTTCATGTCTTCCAGTATTTTTAATTACTGAAATATGTGGCCATGTTGCATGGAGATATTCCAATAAATCTGTTATTTCTATCCTCACACAGAACTTTTACACACAAACTCATGTCAGACTGTGCTAACACTGAAACTTTGTACTAACTTTAATTACCTTATGATAGGTTTTCATAGGTTCATAGGTTGGTACTAGGCTATCGGCCCTAGGGCCTATACAAGCCTAGCTATAACAATTGCCTGGATATTTCTTCCCACAATATTTACTTCTCTGGACCCTTGTCTAGCAGGGCGACTGACATGATCCCCGGGGAGAATTTCCTATCTCCCATCCAATGTAAGTTCATAAATACACATGCTTTTCTGTAAGTCAGAAAACTGTGCAGGCCTTAAACTTAATACAACGCCACTCAACCAGTAGAATTTTACACTGTACAGAAAAAAAATCTCTAAATCACTATATATTCAAATAGTGTTGCTAACCCATAGATTCAGACCCCACTACCATTGAAAACCATTCAGAATGCAAACTCATTAAAAACAACTAAAATTTCACCAGTCAACAGAATCATTCAGAATCCTATGGCCCACAACTTATATTCACCAATACTGGAACAGTTTTACTAGCATCTCCCAGCCAAATATGTAGTTTAGTGACATAGCTCACCTCTAATTTTTAATATACACTTTGTGACAGCCACACACACACACTATCCATGAACTTGCTCTATATTGCACCTCTAACTGTAAATAAACACTTTCTTCCCTACCTAGTTCCTTCCCTCACCTCCATTTATTTGAATATCTAAGCACAAAAAGCACAGGATCTATGGCTTTATTTTACAGTATTAAACCCCCCAGTAGTTTTGCGCAAAAGTGGACATGGACTGAGTGATTCACATGACAAACGGCCGTGATATCATATGCAATTGAGGCATGATTGTCATGCCATGCATATTTGCTTCACCGTTCACTTGAATATTCATCGATGGGGCAGTAAGCATCTTTAATGGTTTCCGTTTACTACTTTCAGCCATACATGTGCAGTGTTTTTTTCTTTTGTGGAACTCTCTGGTTTGCTGTATAAAAAATGCATATGTGTGTGGTCACAGATTATCTTGATCTCGCCCATTACAAAGAAACTCTTGTCAAAGACAGGACAGAAGTTATGCAGCTAGCAGGAGCTGGTTAAGTGTAGGAAAAAAGGGGTAAATAAAGGATTTCCACAGTTGCAACCAGTCAAGGAACAGCATAGAAAAACATACATGCAAAGCAACTCAGGTTCTCAAAAACATGGAAATTTAAAAACTTGAGATTATTGAACAGTTCACAAGTTATTCAACTGTGCTGCCACTGCTGTATAATGAGTTATCCTTTTATTTTAAAGCCAAACATTTCAGAAGGCACAATTGCAGCACAAACCATAAAACTCAACTAAACTTGTAAAATGCAAGTTCTCTGCTGTATAAAGGGAAAATACAAAACTGCTAAAATTTGGAAAGATGACTAGAGAAAGATATCAAGAAAAAAACAGGTCGATACTAACTTAAAACAGCAGGTGAATAAAAAAAAATACATTCTGAACTAAAAATTATATTTCTGCACTTTAGGCTGTTCATTGACTTAACAATTATGCATTTAACATTTACATATATGGAGACAATGTACAAGTGATAAGGAGGTGCTACCCTGTAATAAAGGCCGTCCTGTGTAGCGTATCCAGTAAGGGAGCTGTAGTGACACCTATAATTGAATATTGTGTCTCTTACTACATACTTAGCTTACCTGTTAATGCAGCCAGGAGATGGTGTAGTAGTCACTGTATCAAAAATGAAAAATCCCTCTCTCTCTCTCTCTCTCTCAACTTTTCTTCGGCGCGATTCTCAACTCGTCTTCCTTCAGCTCTTCTTTGCCGCGAATGCATCTATCGGCGCAAAAACTAATGGAAGGGTGCTTTTGGCGCATGCACACACCAGCTAAAGGACACAAGTCAGCTCTTCTTTGCTGCGAATGCATCTATTGGCGCGAAAACTAATGGAAGGGTGCTTTTGGCGCATGCACACACCAGCTAAAGGACGCAAGCATTAAAAAAAATGGAAAAACAGTAAAATTTTAATTTAAGGGTCGCGGGCTGCATGGAAGAGGTCCAAGGGCCGCATGCAGCCCACGGACCGCGGGTTGGACACTACTGCTCTATACATGTCTCTCTGCTGTAGCCTACCTAGTCTCTATACACCTCTTGTACTCCTTACCTAGCCTCTATACATCTCTCTGATGTAGCCTACCTAGTCTCTATACACCTCTTGTACTCCTTACCTAGCCTCTATACACAGGTTCATAGGTTCATACTTGGCTATCTGCCCTAGGGCATTTATAAGCCTAGCCAGAGTGTGTTTGGCTTTTGCCACCCATTTTAAATTAATTTTGCTATGCCCTTTTTCGTGGTTAGTATACTGTGCCTCTGTCTAACAGTGACACAGAAGTGATACCCGGGGTAAACCTACGATCTCCCATCCACTCATCAAAATTCTTCTTGAAGAGAGTCAATGAGGGACTCTGCCTAACCTGGACTGGGATTTTATTCCAGAGTGAAGGGAGCCTCTGGGTTATGAATCTGTCCCTCCAGCATGTCCTATTTATTTCAGTGCTGAGGTTCAAGTCTCTCGAGCGCATAGCTCGATGGGATTTGGATTTTCTGAGGTGCAGCATGTCCATTAATTCTGGGTTGGACATGGCTTTATATGTCAGGCACAGATCGCCTCTGAGCAGGCGGTATGCCACTGAGTAGAGCTGGAGTTTCTTTAACCAGGCAGCATATGGCATCTGTTTGAGCCCTTTGATCCTCTTGGTGAGGTACTTTTGGGGTCTTTCCAGTTGCTGCAGGTGTCTGGTAAGGTACATCCCAAAAGGGGCATTGCACTCAATTATGGGCCTGATGAGGGATGAGTAAAGAGGCACGATGACCTCCCCTGATCTAGATGTGAATCCCTTCATGATTAGGTGGGCTATATAAAATGTTTTTCTAACCACTTTGGCCACGTGGTTGTCAAATGAGAGATTGCTATCAACTTGGGTCCCCAGGTCCCTAATTACTTCTTCTGTACTTAATGGATTACCACCTATGTGGTAATTTGTGGGCACTTTGTTTTTGCCAAAGGGGATGACTATACACTTTTTGGCATTTAGCTTGAGGCCATGGCTCTGGCACCAGTTGTCTGTTTCTATGAGGCTGTTTTGGAGGATGCTTGTGTCAGCTGGAGAGTCGATTATGGCGCCCAGTTTGCAGTCATCTGCGAACTTGGTCAGCCACAGTCCTTCTGTGTTGGCCTGTACCTCCGAGAAATATATACCAAACAAGAGAGGTCCCAGGACTGAGCCTTGTGGGACGCCACTTGTAACTGGTTTGGAGTCTGACATGGCTCCAGCAATTCTAACCATGTGGGTTCTGTCCTTGAGACTCCTTGAAGGCTTAGGCCGAGACGTCAGAGGAATAAAGTGTTTCTGCATTTTGTGGATTACTTTGTGGTTTTCTTTGCTGCTTTTTGCTACTGTGTTGCTACATCTGTCCTTGAGCCAGTTTGCAACCCATCTAGTGATATAGGGGTTTATATTTAAGCTGGTGAGCTTATCTATAATGCCCGAGTGGGGTATTGTATCTAAGGCTTTTGCGAGGTCCAGGTAGGCTGTGTGGACCACCTTCCCCTCGTCAATGGCCTTGGTGTCTGTTTCAAAGAAATCAACCAGGTTTAAGAGGCAGGATCTTCCCTTAACAAAGCCGAACTGGGTAAGATCCAGTGTCTGTAGGTCCCCAATATCTTTAATTATGAGGTCCACGATGATCCTTTCCATAGCTTTGCAGACCAAGCTAGTCAGGCTTATGGGACGATAGTTTCCAGGATCCGTTGAGGCACCACCTTTGTGGAGAGGGACCACTGTTGCTGTACGCCACTCTTTGGGTACATATCCTGTAGTAAGGCTGAGATTGAACAGTAGTTTTATGTTTGGGTTTAGCTCTTCTTGGAGTTCATGTAGGACGCAGCCTGGGACACCGTCTGGTCCCATTGATGCTGTGTTTTTTGCTTTGGAGAGGGCAGCTCTTACCTGAGCATCTGAGATGTCAGGGGCAGCACTCTGCTGGGATAGATATTTGCCCTTTTGGTGGGGAAGGGGAGAAGTTTGCACTGAACCTGCCAGCTAGGATGTTGACAATGTCTGTGGGTTCGTGTATTTTTGTCATTTTGGACTAATTCTGAGCATATCTGGGAATTCCCACCCAGGTTCCTAACATAACTAAAGAAAGCCTTGTGATTATCCTTAGTGTCCTGTGCAATTTTTCTCTCGAAGCTGGCCTTAGACGATTTTATGAGTGCCTGTAGTTTTTTGCTAATACTGATTAGAGATGCCTTCCCTTTTTGGGATTTTGCTCTATCATTTAGTAGCTTCCTCCTTCTATTGTATAGTTTGTTTATGGCTGGGGTCCACCAGACAGGACGTCTGCCTTTGGAGGATTGGGTCTTGATTTTATTTGGGATTGCATGATCCATGCATTCCTGAAGGTGTTCATAGAATGCGTTTATAAAGGATTCAGTGGTCTGTGCCGTATTTTCCACAGGCCCGGGGGCTTTGAAGGATTCCACCTCGGTTTTGAGGAGTGTGAAATTTGCTTTAGAGAAGTTTTTCACTGTGGTTTTCAGGGCAGGGGGTGGAGTCGGGATGTGAATATCCAGGGAGATTAGTTTATGGTCTGATCTTACCAGTGAGGGATACACTTCTGGTCTGGAGCATAGAGTCCCCATGTTGGTGATGATCAGGTCCAGTATGTTTTCCCCTCTTGTGGGAGTGGTAACAAGTTGTTCCATAGCATTTGAGTTTATAAATTCTAGGAAATTTTGGGCTAGGGTGTTGGAGCTAGAGTAATGCTCCCAGTCTATGTTTGGGTAGTTGAAGTCACCCAATATAATAGTGTTTGGAGAGACCTTCATATTTTCCAGTGTTCTCAGGAAGGCCGAGTGGGGTTCCTGGGTTTGGGAGGGTGGTCTGTAGCAGGCTATAAACTGGAAGGCAGTTTTACCCACTGTTAGTTGCACATGGATAGTCTCTGATGCTTCGTGCTGTGCCACCAACCTGGAGGTGTGGGTATCTTTGGCAAATATTGATACTCCCCCTCCTTTTGTGGTTCGGTCCAAGTTTTGGGGCCGAAAAGCATGGCATGAGGTATAACCTGGTAGTGCTGGGGTGCTCTCGGGAGCCTTGAATCAGGTTTCTGTTACTGCACAGATATCAATGTTCTCCATGCTAAGGAGAGTTTCGAGTGAGTGCATCTCGAGGTTTAGACTTCTGGCGTTGAGTAGCATTACTCTTAGTTTCTTATCCCTTGTGATACCTATGGAGGCGGGTTTTTCTTTTGAGCCTTGCCTAAAAAAGGCACTATGGGGGTAGCAAGAGCCTTTGCCAATATCCAAAAGCCTAGGGGTGACAGGTGCAAGCTGTCCCTAGCGAAGCATCGTGGCTTGTCGAGCATGTCATCCCAGGCTGACAGGCATTGGATCCCCTTTGAATGACACCAATACTTAAGCCAATTGTTGAAATTGATCATCTTGTCTTCATATTGTGGCATCATTCTTGGTGAGGGTAAGATGCTACTCAAGGTCAGGGTCATACCGGCCTGGGCTACATGCTCAGAGAGCTCCTCTATGTCCCTTTTCATGTAGTCCAGGGAGGTACGTCTAAGGTCATTCACACCAGCATGGACAATGACTGAGTCATATTTGTACTTGCCTTGGAGTGACCTGAGTGCTTGTGTTGTGTCGGATCCTAGCACCCGACAGGCAGCTCACCGTGACCTTCTCCTTGTTCAGCCTGGTGAGCGGGACGCCAGTGTGCCTGACGATAGAGTCACCTATTACAAGTGTATCAGGTGTGTTGTTTAGCCCTAAGGGCTGTGACTGTTTGGCACACTGGTTTTGTGAGCTATGTGTTGCACATGTTTTGTTTTGGGGTAGCAGTTGCTTGGGTGTCTGCTTTGGAGGTCTCTGCTGCTTAGGCAGATTTTTATTTAGAGCCTCCAAGTATGTTTTTGTGTGTTTATGTGTTTGGTTTGCTGTCGTGGTAGGTCTATGTGAGACTGGAATTGTAGTGAGTGTGGTTTCCTTCTCCTCCTGACTGGTTTCGCCAGTACTAAGTTGAGAGAGCTTAGCCTCCAGTATGGCTATATGGTTGCATCTCTCACATGTGTTGGAATTTGCTGGGAGGAGGAGAGGGTTGTCTGTGTACATGAGGCAGTTGTAACATTGCCTCAAGATTCCCAGATTCACCAGCTGGACCGGAGAGGAGATTGACAACTGACCTTTGGACATGCTAGAATAGTATTGGGAATTCCTTTATAATTGAAAAACAAGGGCCAATGGGGAACGAGGTACACAAGGGGAGTTTGTGAGGGTGTAGTGCTTTTAATATTTTAGTGCTGACTTATATAATTGCTTTAGTGAGCAAGTGCCAGGTAACTTAAATGCAATGTGTTACAGGTAACTTAAATGCAAAAATGACAAACAGTAACTTTCTTTCAAGTGAAACAAGGAAATAAGTACAGTAAGCAATGCAGATATCACTAGGGATCCACAGAAGCGCTGAAAAGCCGCGTTTTAGGTGGAATTAGCATTTCAGGGAAATAACAAGCAAACAAACAACAAGCATACAAATAAAGCTAGATTCAGCAGGCCTGGATCTAGTCTATGCTACAGCAAACAAGGTGTACCAATTTCAGTAAGAAACAGTTCAAATAGGCAGGCACTATAATCCTTTAACCAGAAATTCCCAGCTCAGAAGGACAGAGTCCAGCCTCTCCTCCCACAAGAGTGCAGACCACGAACCTTCTTAATGTAAAATAATTGCCCTGAAGCCTAAGTGCTTAAACCAGAACTAATACACTTTTAGAATAACAGACACTGAGCCCTCAATCAGCAGTTCACAACTTAGAAGGATGTAAGCTACCTGTCCTGCCACCACAGTGCAGGCCACAAACCTTCCTAATGTAAAACAGCTGGTCTGAAGCCCAAGTGCTTAATCCAAAAGACTTAGAATGATAGCTACACTTCAAGTTACTACCAAGCAGTAATAAATACAATTGAATACTTTAAAGAAGGCCTGGATTAGTGCTCAAGTTATACAAACAAAGCTAGATTCAGTAGGCCTGGATCTAGTCTATGCTACAGCAAACAAGGTGTACCAATTTCAGTAAGAAGCAGTTTAGATATGCAGGCACTATAAGCCTTTAACCAGAAATTCCCAGCTAGAAGGGCAGAGTCCAGCCTCTCCTCCCACAAGAGTGCAGACCACGAACCCTTTTAATGTAAAATAACTGGCCTGAAGCCCAAGTGCTTAAAACAGAATTAATACACTTTTAGAATAACAGACACTGAGCCCTCAATCAGCAGTTCCCAACTTAGAAGGATGTAAGCTACCTGTCCTGCCACCACAGTGCAGACCACAAACCTTCCTAATGTAAAACAACTGGTCTGAAGTCCAAGTGCTTAAACTAAAAGGCTTAGAATGAGTTACACCAAGCAGTAATAAATACAATTGAGTACTTTTAAGATGACGCAAAAGCAAAATAAAGTAGGAAGAAACACAAATACAGTAAAAGCAGATAATTTTTTTTTGAGTGAGCAAAATGAGATGGGCCCAGGAGTTACAGGACAGAAACAAGTGCAAATGCAGGCCTTCAAATCAGAAAGTTGAGAGAGATGGAAGACTGCCCAAATGGCCAATAGCTACAAATTCTGGGCCAGAACCACTCCTTATGTGGTAGACAGGTTACCTAGTGCTTACCACTCCCACTGATAAGCTAGAAGGCTTCCCTCCAACACAGAAAGGCTTGGGGGCTCAGAAGCTTACAAATAGTCCTGGATACAGCAAATCTGTATCTGGAACACTAATTACAGGAAAGGTAGGAAATAGGCTTACAATTTTTTTTTTATTTTTTTTTTTTTCAGAAAAGTAGTAAGAACAATTCACATGCAGTGCAAGCTGGCACACTTGAGTATGTAGCAATATTAGTCCACACATAGTTTGAAAAAATGTAATTAAATTAAAAGTGCAGAAAGGGTTTATTAGGTAGAATGCGGTAAAGGGATGGGACTGGGGGAGTGTCCTAGATCAAATCTAAAGTGGGGCGGGCACTGCAAAATGCACCAAATTTAAACTACAACCAAGAACAGGGAGGGAGGGTGGGGAAAAGTTTCAACAGGGGAGGGGGTGTGGGGAAAGGTTTCAACAAAGATGTGAGGAACCAGAGTGCAAATTATAAAACCAAAAAAATATATACTGATCTCTGTATATTTACAGAACACTAAGATAACAGATATCTAAGCAACAATTTAGCTCTATAATACAGAATAATACAGAAAAATATACTCAGCTCTGTATATTTGCAGATAGTCTTGCAAGGCTGGCTCTCAACACACAGGTTCCACTTTAAATGCAGACTGCTGCTATTAACAGTTCAAATTAAGGGAACCTTGAGTTAACACACAAGCAATAGAAACCAAAATCTCTCTGATGTAGCCTACCTAGTCTCTATACACCTCTCGTACCCCTTACCTAGCCTCTATACATCTCTCTGCTGTAGCCTACCTAGTCTCTATACACCTCTCATACTCCTTACCTAGCCTCTATACATCTCTTGGTGCTGTAGCCTACCTAGTCTCTATATATCTCTCGTACTCCTTACCTAGCCTCTATACATCTATCTGATGTAGCCTACCTAGTCTCTATACACCTCTCGTACTCCTTACCTAGCCTCTATACATCTCTCTGTGCTGCAGCCTACCTAGCCTCGATACATCTCTCGTACTCCTTACCTAGCCTCTATACATCTCTCTGATGTAGCCTGCCTAGTCTCTATACAGCTCTCGTACTCCTTACCTAGCCTCTGTACATTTCTCTGTGCTGTAGCCTACCTAGTCTCTATACACCTCTCGTACTCCTTACCTAGCCTCTATACATCTCTCTGTGCTGTAGCCTACCTAGCCTCTATACATCTCTCGTACTCCTTACCTAGCCTCTATACATCTCTCTGATGTAGCCTACCTAGTCTCTATACACCTCTCGTACTCCTTACCTAGCCTCTATACATCTCTCTGTGCTGTAGCCTACCTAGTCTCTATACACCTCTCGTACTCCTTACCTAGCCTCTATACATCTCTCTGTGCTGTAGCCTACCTAGCCTCTATACATCTCTCGTACTCTTACCTAGCCTCTATACATCTCTCTGATGTAGCCTACCTAGTCTCTATACACCTCTCGTACTCCTTACCTAGCCTCTATACATCTCTTTGTGCTGTAGCCTACCTAGCCTCTATACATCTCTCGTACTCCTTACCTAGCCTCTATACATTTCTCTGATGTAGCCTACCTAGTCTCTATACACCTCTCGTACACATTAACCTAGCCTCTATACATCTCTCTATGCTGTAGCCTACCTAGCCTCTATACATCTCTCGTCCTCTTACCTAGCCTCTATACATCTCTCTGTGCTGTAGCCTACCTAGTCTCTATACACCTCTCGTACTCCTTACCTAGCCTCTATACATCTCTCTGTGCTGTAGCCTACCTAGTCTCTATACACATCTCGTACTCTGTACCTAGCCTCTATACATCTCTCTGTGCTGTAGCCTACCTAGTCTCTATACACCTCTCGTACTCCTTACCTAGCCTCTATACATCTCTCTGATGTAGCCTACCTAGTCTCTATACACCTCTCGTACTCCTTACCTAGCCTCTATACATCTCTCTGATGTAGCTACCTAGTCTCTATACATCTCTCGTACTCTTTACCTAGCCTCTGTACATCTCTCTGTGCTGTAGCCTACCTAGTCTCTATACACCTCTCGTACTCCTTACCTAGCCTCTATACATCTCTCTGTGCTGAAGCCTACCTAGTCTCTATACACCTCTCGTACTCCTTACCTAGCCTCTATACATCTCTCTGTGCTGTAGCCTACCTAGTCTCTATACACCTCTCGTACTCCTTACCTAGCCTCTATACATCTCTCCGATGTAGCCTACCTAGTCTCTATACACCTCTTGTACTCCTTACCTAGCCTCTATACATCTCTCTGTGCTGTAGCCTACCTAGTCTCTATACACCTCCCTGTGCTGTAGCCTACCTAGTCTCTATACACCTCTTGTACTCCTTACCTAGCCTCTATACATCTCTCTGATGTAGCCTAACTAGTCTCTATACACCTCTCGTACTCCTTACCTAGTCTCTATACACCTCTCATACTCCTTAGCTAGCCGCTATACATCTCTCTGATGTAGCCTACCTAGTCTCTATACACCTCTCGTACTACTTACCTAGTCTCTATACACCTCTCGTACTCCTTACCTAGCCTTTATACATCTTTCTGATGTAGCCTACCTAGTCTCTATACAACTCTCGTACTCCTTACCTAGCCTCTACACATCTCTCTGTGCTGTAGCCTACCTAGTCTCTATACACCTCTCGTACTCCTTACCTAGCCTCTGTACATCTCTCTGTGCTGTAGCCTACCTAGTTTCTATACATCTCTCATACTCCTTACCTAGCCTCTATACATATCTCTCTGCTGTAGCCTACCTAGTCTCTATACACCTCTCGTACTCCTTACCTAGCCTCTGTACATCTCTCTGTGCTGTAGCCTACCTAGTCTCTATACACCTCTCATATTCCTTACCTAGCCTCTGTACATCTCTCTGTGCTGTAGCCTACCTAGTCTCTGTACACCTCTCGTACTCCTTACCTAGCCTCTATACATCTCTCTGTGCTGTAGCCTACCTAGTCTCTATACACATCTCGTACTCCATACCTAGCCTCTATACAGCTCTCTGATGTAGCCTACCTAGTCTCTATACACCTCTTGTACTCCTTACCTAGCCTCTATACATCTCTCTGATGTAGCTACCTAGTCTCTATACACCTCTCGTACTCCTTACCTAGCCTCTATACATCTCTCTGTGCTGTAGCCTACCTAGTCTCTATACACCTCCCTGTGCTGTAGCCTACCTAGTCTCTATACACCTCTTGTACTCCTTACCTAGCCTCTATACATTTCTCTGATGTAGCCTACCTAGTCTCTATACACCTCTAGTACTCCTTACCTAGTCTGTATACACCTCTCGTACTCCTTACCTAGCCTCTATACACCTCTCATACTCCTTACCTAGCCTCTATACATCTCTCTGTGCTGTAGCCTACCTAGTCTCTATACACCTCTCGTACTCCTTACCTAGCCTCTATACATCTCTCTATGCTGTAGCCTACCTAGCCTCTATACATCTCTCATACTCTTACCTAGCCTCTATACATCTCTCTGATGTAGCCTGCCTAGTCTCTATACACCTCTCGTACTCCTTACCTAGCCTCTATACATCTCTCTGTGCTGTAGCCTACCTAGCCTCTATACATCTCTCGTACTCTTACCTAGCCTCTATACATCTCTCTGTGCTGTAGCCTACCTAGTCTCTATACACCTCTTGTACTCCGTACCTAGCCTGTATACATCTCTCTGTGCTGTAGCCTACCTAGTCTCTATACACCTCTCGTACTCCGTACCTAGCCTCTATACATCTCTCTGTGCTGTAGCCTACCTAGCCTCTATACATCTCTCGTACTCTTACCTAGCCTCTATACATCTCTCTGATGTAGCCTGCCTAGTCTCTATACACCTCTCGTACTCCTTACTTAGCCTCTGTACATCTCTCTGTGCTGTAGCCTACCTGGTCTCTATACACCTCTCGTACTCCTTACCTAGCCTCTATGCATCTCTCTGATGTAGCCTACCTAGTCTCTATACACATCTCATACTCCTTACCTAGCCTCTGTACATCTCTCTGTGCTGTAGCCTACCTAGTCTCTATACACCTCTCGTACTCCTTACCTAGCCTCTATACATCTCTCTGCTGTAGCCTACCTAGTCTCTATACACCGCTCATACTCCTTACCTAGCCTCTGTACATCTCTCTGTGCTGTAGCCTACCTAGTCTCTATACACCTCTCGTACTCCTTACCTAGCCTCTGTACATCTCTCTGTGCTGTAGCCTACCTAGTCTCTAAACATCTCTCGTACTCCTTACCTAGCCTCTGTACATCTCTCTGTGCTGTAGCCTACCTAGTCTCTATACACCCCTTGTACTCCTTACCTAGCCTCCATACATCTCTCTGATGTAGCCTACCTAGTCTCTATACACCTCTCGTACTCCTTACCTAGCCTCTATACATCTCTCTGATGTAGCCTACCTAGTCTCTATACATCTGTCGTACTCCTTACCTAGCCTCTATACAGCTCTCTGATGTAGCCTACCTAGTCTCTATACACCTCTCATACTCCTTACCTAGCCTCTATACATCTCTCTGATGTAGCCTACCTAGTCTCTATACACCTCTCGTACTCCTTACCTAGCCTCTATACATCTCTGTCTGCTGTAGCCTACCTAGTCTGTAAACATCTCTCTCTTCTCTAGTCTACTATTCCTTACCTACCCTCTCTACATCTCATCTCTCTCTATCATTGTATCCTCTCTCCCTTCATCTCAGTCATCTTAAACAGAAAGCTATACCCCCTCAAACTCTTTAAACATACAGCTTTACCTACACAAATTCACCTATCTTACTGTTCACTTTATCATGTATCCCTGACAGACCCTAACCCCAAATTAATACTCTTTCATAGCTAAGCTATACCATGTCTCTTTAACTTACATAACAATACTTTGACACATTGTACATTTTCTCATTTTTGATTGTAATATGCTGTACCAAACTGTGTGCGTAATGTCTATTTATCTTATGTAATAATGCTTTTAGCTATTGCGTTTCTTCTCATTCTTTATAATATGTTAAATTAAACTGTATGTGTAATGTATACTGTCAAAAATTCTGTACTTTATGTGGCGCTTTTCTCCCTGGACCTCCATTGAAACTGGGTTTCTGACCCAGTAGGACTTCCCAGGTAAAAAAATGTCAGTAAGTAAGTATATAAATAAATACATTTTCCTAAGGCTCTCCCAAATCATGTTGCCTGTGGAAAAAAAATTATACTGTAAGCCAACAGTGATGCTTTGTGTATGGAGAGGTGGTCAGACATGCCACACTGCCAACAACCGTTTATCATTTCCTAAATTACCCACTTAGCCTTATTGAAAGGCATAGTAGATTTGGAGCTGATCCTCAACAGGGTTCCAATGAACTGCCAGGCACATGGACACACAATACAGTAACAGCAAGTGAAGAAGTGTAATTTCACTGCACATTATATCATTGGATGTGGGGGAAATGCAGTATCAAAATTCACAGGCAGATTGTACAGAATCAGATAAAGTTCCACCATTTAGAACTGAGCTGGAGACATAAATAATGCAAGGTGGTAATGCTGATTACTTCATGTCTGTGCTATTTCGGATATAAATTCTTCATGTAGCTAATATGAAGCTTCTGGTTTTCCAGAATAAGCTAAGTAAAATAGTGTTTTCATTCATAATCCCCTGATACAGGTACAGCACAGTCAGTAAGTGAGCTAAAGCAGGCTTTAGCACTGCATTGATGCCAAATGAAACATTTCCTCCAGTGATCCATTTAGCAGTTTGTCCTTACTTGTACAAGCACTTTACTTGCACCAAATGAAACATTTCCACCACTGATCCCTTGAGTCATTTGTCCATGTCTCCATAAGCAGTCAACTGTCATGAAGTCGAACACTCCACCCAATGATCCCAGGACAAGCACTTTTGCTAAGATCAAATGAACCACTTCTCCCAAATGCACATTCAATAGTTTGTCCATGTAGGGCCAATCACTTCACAAACATCAAATGAAATATTCCCCCAGCAATCCATTTCACAGTTTGCCTATGCCTGCAAATGCACTTTACTGACACCAAATGAAACATTTCCCCAAAAAATCCCCTCAGTGGTTTGCCTATTTCTGAAAGGATAGGAGCATGGAATACAAATCTGAAGGCACACAGAATGAAGCTAAGCACAGATAAGATGGTGGTAATGGCAGCAAATTGGGGAAATCAGAGGAAGATGAGAATACAGATAAAAGGGAAGATAGTGGAACAGGTAAACAGCTTCAAGTATCTGGGAGGGGTAGTTGACGAGAAGGGTAGTCTGAATGAAGAGGTCAAAGATAGAATCAGAGGGGCTGCAGCCAGCTGGCATAGAGTGTCAAAAAGAAGCTGAAACGTAAGATGTACAAGACAGTGGTGCAACCAGTACTACTGTATGGTACAGAAACCTGGGCAGTAAAGGCAGAACAGGTGAAGAAGCTAGAGGTGATGGAAATGAAGTGCCTGAGAAAGGTGGTAGGATGCACACTGTGGGACAGACGAAGAAATGAGGACATAAGAGCAGAAGCCAAAGTAGCTCCAATTGCAGGAAAGATCAAAGAGAACAGATTACGGTGGTTTAGGCACATGTGTAGAAAAGCAGAAGACAATCTGGTAAGGAAGATTTGGGACAGACGGGAAGAAGGTAAGAGGAAGTGAGGATGTCCTGCAAAGAGGTGGATGGATTGTGTGAAAGAAGATCTACGACAGTCAGGCATGAGTGTTGAAGAAGGCAGGAGTGTGGCACTGAATCGAGAGAGTTGGCGACAGTTAACACGATACCCCAACCCCATGTAGAAAAATGGGAAAAAGGGGGCTGATGATGATGTTGATATGGAACAAAGGATCATTTGCTGTTAAAGTCATAATGGAGAACTGTAAAAAAGGGGAGGGATATTTGGGCCATTAGCCTAGTAACCTCCTATGAACATATAAATCAGTACACATATCTGTTAGATAAACCCAAAGTCATGCACCCATGCGTGCACACACATACGCACTAAATGGCGAGGTCAAAGTGATATAGCTTAAAATTCAGCTCAATGTGTGCAAACCTCATGGGGCTACAATACTGTTGTTTAGCTTACCAAAGGTGGGGTCTTAAAATAGTAGATAACACATTTGCTGTAAGCTCACAAAGCAAATATCTGTCTGGGAGTGCCAAGAAAAGGCAGTGGTCCCTGGAATGTAGTATGAGCAAAAACAGCACTTCCATCTCCATAACCTGTTATGTTATCTCAGAAAAAGCCCCCAGGCCTGTGGAAAATACGGCCCAGACCGCAGAATCCTTTATAAACGCATTCTATGAACACCTTCAGGAATGCATGGATCATGCAATCCCAAATAAAACCAAGACCCAATCCTCCAAAGTTAGGCGTCCTGTCTGGTGGACCCCAGCCATAAACAAACTATACAATAGAAGGAGGAAGCTACTACATGATAGAGCAAAATCCCAAAAAGGGAAGGCATCTCTGATCAGTATTAGCAAAAAACTACGGGCACTCATAAAATCGTCTAAGGCCAGCTTCGAGAGAAAAATTGCACAGGACACTAAGGATAATCACAAGGCTTTCTTTAGTTATGTTAGGAACCTGGGTGAGAATTCCCAGATATGTTCAGAATTAGTCCAAAATGACAAAAAATGCACCGAACCCACAGACATTGCCAACATCCTAGCTGACAGGTTCAGCGCAAACTTCTCCCCTTCCCCACCAAAGGGCAAATATCTATCCCAGCAGAGTGCTGCCCCCCTGACATCTCAGATGCTCAGGTAAGAGCCGCCCTCTCCAAAGCAAAAAACACAGCATCAATGGGACCAGACGGTGTCCCGGGCTGCGTCCTACATGAACTCCAAGAAGAACTAAACCCAAACATAAAACTACTGTTCAATCTCAGCCTTACTACAGGATATGTACCCAAAGAGTGGCGTACAGCAACAGTGGTCCCTCTCCACAAAGGTGGTGCCTCAATGGATCCTGGAAACTATCGCCCCATAAGCCTGACTAGCTTGGTCTGCAAAGCTATGGAAAGGATCATCATGGACCTCATAAATAAAGATAATGGGGACCTACAGACACTGGATCCTACCCAGTTTGGCTTTGTTAAGGGCAGATCCTGCCTCTTAAACCTGGTTGATTTCTTTGAAATAGTCACCAAGGCCATTGACGAGGGGAAGGTGGTCCACACAGCCTACCTGGACCTTGCAAAAGCCTTCGATACAATACCCCACTCGGGGATTATAGATAAGCTCACCAGCTTAAATATAAACCCCTATGTCACTAGATGGGTTGCAAACTGGCTCAAGGACAGAACCCACATGGTTAGAATTGCTGGAGCCATGTCAGACTCCAAACCAGTTACAAGTGGCGTCCCACAAGGCTCAGTCCTGGGACCTCTCTTGTTCGGTATATATTTCTCGGAGGTACAGGCTAACACGGAAGGACTGTGGCTGACCAAGTTCGCAGATGACTGCAAACTGGACACCATAATTGACTCTCCAGCCGACACAAGCATCCTCCAAAAGGGCCTCATAGAAACAGACAACTGGTGCCAGAGCCATGGCCTCAAGCTAAATGCCAAAAAGTGTATAGTCATCCCCTTTGGCAAAAACAAAGTGCCCACAAATTACCACATAGGTGGTAATCCATTAAGTACAGAAGAAGTAATTAGGGACCTGGGGACCCAAGTTGATAGCAATCTCTCATTTGACAACCACGTGGCCAAAGTGGTTAGAAAAACATTTTATATAGCCCACCTAATCATGAAGGGATTCACATCTAGTTCAGGGAGGTCATCGTGCCTCTTTACTCATCCCTCATCAGGCCCATAATTGAGTACAATGCCCTTTTGGGATGTACCTTACCAGACACCTGCAGCAACTGGAAAGACCCCAAAAGTACCTCACCAAGAGGATCAAAGGGCTCAAACAGATGCCATATGCTGCCCGGTTAAAGAAACTCCAGCTCTACTCAGTGGCATACCGCCTGCTCAGAGGCGATCTGTGCCTGACATATAAAGCCATGTCCAACCCAGAATTAATGGACATGCTGCACCTCAGAAAATCCAAATCCCATCGAGCTATGCTCGAGAGACTTGAACCTCAGCACTGAAATAAATAGGACATGCTGGAGGGACAGATTCATAACCCAGAGGCTCCCTTCACTCTGGAATAAAATCCCAGTCCAGGTTAGGCAGAGTCCCTCATTGACTCTCTTCAAGAGGAATCTTGATGAGTGGATGGGAGATAGTAGGTTTACCCCAGGTATCACTTCTGTGTCACTGTTAGACAGAGGCACAGTATACTAACCTCGAAAAAGGGCATAGCAAAATTAATTTAAAATGGGTGGCGAAAGCCAAACACACTCTGGCTAGGCTTATAAATGCCCTAAGGCAGATAGCCTAGTATGAACCTATGACACAGTACCTCTCTACATTCCAAATGTCTTCACCACATACCTGTAATAATGAACATCATCACTACCCCCCTCCCCATTTTCCGACATGGGTTCAGAGTGTCATGTGAACTATTGCAATCTCTTTTGATTCAATACCAGTGTCCTACCTTCTTTAAGAGTCATGCCTGAGTGTTACTGGTCTTCTCTCACAAAATCTATCCCTCTCTTTGCTGAATGTCCTCATTTCCTCTTCCCTGTTTCTCCCAGAACCTCATCACCAAATTGACTTCTGTTTTCCTTGCACATGTATCTGAAACACTGTAATGTGTTTGTTTTGACCTTCTTTGCAATTGAAGCAGCGAAATTGAAGTGTATTAACCCACCAGATGCGTAGTAGCAAGCCCCGCCCAAACCCCGCCTGGGACCATTTTGACTGCACTGCCCACTGTTTGATTGAAAGATGCCACCAAAACACTAGGTAATATAGACCTGCAAACAGATTAGCAAAATTATAAAGAAAATACAGAAAACATATGTATATTTTAGGAAAACCAGCATATTTTAACCATCCTATGACCTTTCTAGTTGAAGTTGTTAGTAAGCCATTAGTATGTGTTCCACATTTTGCCCATTTGTTCCACATTATGAAGGCGAGTGTTCCTCATTTTGGTGATGGAAGGTTGAGAGATATGGCTCTTTCATTCTACTTTTACCAATGTTTTTATTAGTGGAACCGTGGCGTTCATGTCAGTGGCTCTTTCATTCTACTGTTGCATGAATGTTTTCATTAGTGGAACCGCATTGTTTATGTCAATGGCCTATCATTCTACTGTTACTTGAATGCTTTTATTAGTGGAATCGCAGTGCTTATGTCAGTAGCTGTTTCATTCTTCTGTTACCTGAAAGCTTTTATTAGTTTAACCGCAGCGTTTCTTTCAGTGGCTCTCTCATTCTACTGTTGCCTAAATGCTTTTACTAGTGGAACAGAAAGGAATGGCAATATTTATGTCTGTGGCTCTTGGACTACGATGGAAAATAATATAAAAATAAGTATGTCCTACGGTAGACGTTTGGAAAGAAAAAACTGTGTGTGTTGGGGGGGATATCCAATTGTGATATCGGGTGGTAGTAAGAAACTGTATTTCCTGGTTTGCAAGATTTGGAAGTATTTTGATTGCACTAATAATTGTAGAGGAGGGGGACTGCTCCGCCCTCTCGCATGTCAATCACGGTGGCCACGCCCATTCCTGCGCAAACTCGGTGGTGGGTTAATACACTTCAATTTCGCCATTGAAGCTACTGTGGGTTCTGCAATGATGTCATCATTTTATTCATGTGCCCCATAGTGTGCATCCAACCACCATCTAAGTCACTTCAACTCCATCACTTCCGCAACTGCTAATCCTCCACTGCCCAGGTTTCTGTACCATAAAGAAGTGCTGGTCTTAATGTTGGTTTGGACACCTTACTTTTTAGCTTCTTTGACATTATTCTGTCACACACTCTGTTCCACTTGGCTGCAGCCCTCTCTGATTTTAGCTTTGACCTCCCCATTCATACTTGTCTTCTCCTCAACCACCCCTCCTAGATACTTGAAACTCTTATCCTGTTCTGCTATCTTCCCTTCCATCTCAATTTTCTGCTTCTTCCGATTTCTCCATTTGCTGCTATGACAACTTGCCTGTACTCAGTTTCCTTCGATGTGCCTTCAGTTTTGTATTCATACCCCAATCATTTGTTGAACTTCTTGTTCACAGTCTGCTTGTAATGCCACACTGTCTGTGTACATCAGTTTTGTTGATCTGTCCCCTCCCACCAGTTTGCTAATGTAGTCCATCACCAGTATAAATAACAGTGAGCTCAGAGGTGAGCCTTGATGCATACCCAACCCCAATGGGAACTCCTCTGCAAACATGAATACTGTTAGTACTTGTGCCACTGGGTCCTTGTACATAGTCTGCACTAATTCTATCAGTGTTCCTAGGACTTCAGTACATTGCAGGACTGCCCAAATCAGCTTTGTCATACGCTTTCTCCAAGGTTTGGAATTGCTGATTTGGACTCCTTCCTCATCTTTAGCTTCTTCTCCACTACCTTTCCTCACTGCCAACTTTGGATTGACCATGCTGCATCCTGATCTGAATCCAATCTGCTAATCTCCGATCTTACTTTCTGTTTATTTGTCTATCAATCATCCTTTCCTGCACTTTCTTGAAGTGTGACAGGAGTTTGTTACCTCTATGCTGCCTGCAATTATGAATGTATAAGGTAATGAAGAAAAGCCAACAACATCAGGGAACTTGATGCGAGATGATATAACAAAGGACAGGGTTGAAAACTTACAATTTCTTGCATCACCATACATGCTTAGACTGACGTTATAACCACACTAAACTATGAACGGCAAATCGATTGAGCTCCACATAAAAATTGCACAAACACAAGAAATCAATCAACATCTCACTCTTCCACTGCATGGGCTGATTGTCTGTGACTGCATGTTGTCTGTATCATGCAAACCAAGTGTTTACCAAACTTTGAGACACTAAGTGTTATCATCATGGACCACTGTGACAACTCCATCCATCTAGGCTAATGATGACTACTGTCACTAAGAACTTGAATATGTACAACTGTAGATCATATGTGCAGAAACACTTATCAGAAAATCACAGTTAAACACTCATGTTCCTGGACCTTTAACCTCAAACAAGACTGGACTAGTCTAAAAGTTCACAAAATACAAATGCATACATGCATGCATGCACAATAAAATAGTCAGTTAAATCCAATGGAGTGTATTATTATGGAGCTCATACTACCACATCAGTGACAACCCCCTAAGCACACAACATGTGGTGAGAGATCTGGGTACTCAGGTTGA
This sequence comes from Protopterus annectens, assembly GCF_019279795.1. NCBI lineage: Eukaryota > Metazoa > Chordata > Ceratodontiformes > Protopteridae > Protopterus > Protopterus annectens. The sequence goes on from NC_056741.1 coordinate 1,673,567,064, forward strand.
CAACAATCTCACATTTGACCATCATGTGACATCAGTGGTCAGAAAAGCCTTTTACTTGGTTCATCTCATAATGAAAGAGACTGCATCCTGAAAAAGGGAGGTTATTACCTTTCTGTACTCCTCCCTCATTAGGCTAATAATTGAGTATAATGCCCCGTTTTTTATGTACCTCTCCAAACACCTGCACAAACTGGAACAGCCACAGAAATACCTCACAAAGAAAATCCATGGCCTCTAACACCTATCCTATGTGGACAGGCTTAAATCATTATCATTCTACTTGGTATCATACAGATTGCTCAGAGGTGATCTGTGCCTTGCCTACAAGGCAATATCAGGCCCTGCCCTACTAGAGATGCTCCATATCTATAAGTCTAACTCCCTGTGCATTACCTGCTCAATATGCCTAAATCTAATATGTGATATCAAATAAACCTGCTGCAGAGACAGGTTTGTCTCCCAGAGGCTACCCCATCTCTGGAATAGACTTCCCATACATGTCAAACAGAATACCTCACTGACCCTCTTGAAGCGCAATCTTGATGACTGGATGGGAAATCACAAATTTGTCCCAGGGGTTCCACCTGTGTCCCTCACTGACAGGGGCAACAAGTGTTGACGGAGGTTTCTTGTTTGGGAGATAAGCTCTTTGCTAGGCTTGTAAGGGCTTCAGGGCCATTAGCCTAGTAACCTCCTGTGATCAAGAAACAAACTGACCTACCACAATGTATTCTGTTAAAACAAACAAATAAAAGTCAATCAAAAATGATGGATGATCCCATCCAAGAGTAAGTAACCACCCACACACCCTCAAAGTTAAAAAAGGAACATTTTGAAATAAATTAATAAAATGTCCTAATGCACGACTGTTTAGTAAAAAATAAAAATAAAAAATACAGCAGAAGTACATAAAATACACAATTTGTACCCATTTATTCCTCACCATGCACCACAGAACAGGAGCTGAAACCACTGACTTATCACAGCTTTACAATCTTACAAAAATAAAAAGTTGCACTTACCTGTAATACCCAGCACCTATCTGTTGCATTTATGGGGCACACAGTCTTCCGGTAGTAGTCTTCCTCTACATAGATGACAATTTCAAAATATGTAGCCAATATTCATGTAACAATGCATGGCTCAATAGGACTCCAGCTTTTCACTCTGGCTGTGTATTCTATACTGAGCCAAAAATCCTGCAGGAAGTTCAAACCATGTCATACCTCCTACAGAGTCATACCCTACCAATAATGGCTTGTGTGCCAATTTTCATAAATTGAAATTGCAATCCCTTAATTATGAAGAATTGATAGAATGGGAATCTGTCAGACCTGAGGAATGAATCTCTGTCTCCACCACCTCGTTAATGTGAATGGGGACATTTTCACTTCTTTTCAGTGTCTCATTGAGATGAATGGAGAAGTTTTTAACTGCCTTCACACCTACTGTGGTATTGTCTTTGTCAGAGAAGTTTTGTTTCAACTGAAGATTCAAGTGATAATGAACTCCAACACTTACAATATTGAGAGTAATGAGTCAATGTTTACAGTAAATCTCTTAAAAAGTCAACTATTATGCCCTTCCTTACCACACAGTATGACATTTCATGAAAATCCTTATAGTAATTATACAATGCTACTCAAAATGTAGGTAATTACATAAGTCATAAAAAATGTGAACTGTGTGTAAAGACTGAGATGAAAGCTGACAACAAAAGTTTAAAGCCCTGAATATGGGCAATGGTGACAGACTGAGTGACTACTTCAGAATACTTTGCAAGCGATAATATTTTACTAGGATCTATGTGGAAGACTGTATGGTCACTGTCCCTCACTTCCGAATGGCAAGTGATACAAAAATCATTCTTATATAGTAACTGAGGCATTCTGAACTGGATTGTGTGACTGCTGTAGCTGTGAATAGTAGTTGAGTAAAAGCATGCATGCAAAATAATTGGTCAATACTGCTCTGCATTCCAACAAAGTATTAGTTTAAGGGTATGCACACTTATGCAACCAGCTTATTGTATGTTTTTTGTTTTTTATATTTTTTTCACCTAACAGATTTGTTTGTTTTTAAATTGAATTGTAATTGTACAGGTTATAGGTCACATTAAAGGTGGGAAAAGTTTTGAAATGATTTATTGTGGTCTCATTTTTTATATCACAAAAACCTGGGATTTTAACAGGGGTGTGTAAACACAGACAAGCATTTTATATATATATATATATATATATATATATATATATATATATATATATATCTTTCAGCTGTTCCCATTAGGGGTCGCCACAACATATTATCTGTTTCCATTTCTTCCTGTCCTCTGCATCTTGCTCTGTCACACAAACCACCTGCATGTCCTCTCTCACCACATCCATAAACCTTATCTTAGGCCTTCCTCTTTTCCTGTTACCTGGTAGCTTCATCCTTAGCATGTTTTTCCCAATATACTAAGCATCCCTCCTCAGCACGTCCATACCAACGTAATCTTGCCTCTCTGGCTTTGTCTCCAAACTTTCCAACCTGGGCTGACCCCCTAATATACTTATTCCTAATCCTGTCCACCCTCGTCACATCCAGTATAAATCGTAACATCTTTAACACTGCCATGTCCAGCTCTAACTCCTGCTTTTTTGTCAATGCCACTGTCTCCAACTCATATAACATAGCTGGTCTCACTACCCTCTTGTAGACCTTCCCTTTCACTCCTACTGGTACTCGTCTGTCACAAATCACTCCTGACACTCTTCTCCACCCCTTCCATCCTGCCTGTACTCTCTTCCTCACCTCTCTTCCACACTCACCATTACTCTGAACTGTTGATCCCAAGTATTTAAACTCATCCACCTTTGCCACCTCTACTCCCTGCATCCTCACCATTCCTCTACCCTCCCTCTCATTCACACACATATATTCTGTCTTAGTTCTGCTGACCTTCATTCCTCTTCTCTCTGGAGCATATCTCCACCTCTCCAGGGTCTCCTCCACCTGTTACCTACTCTCACTACAGATCACAATGTCATCTGCAAACATCATAGTGCATGCGGACTCCTGTCTGATCTCGTCTGTCAACCTGTTCATCACCATTGCAAATAAGAAAGGGCTCAGAGCTGATCCTTGATGTAATCCTACCTCCACCTTAAATGTATCTGTCACTCCCACCGCAGAACTCACCGCTGTCACACTACCCTCATACGTATCCTGTACCACTCTTACTTACTTCTCTGACACTCCCGACTTCCTCATACAATACCACAACTCCTCTCTAGACACCCTGTCATATGCTTTCTCTAAGTCCACAAAGACACAATGCAACTCAGTCTGACCTTCTCTGTACTTCTCCATCAACACTCTCAGAGCAAACATCGAATCTGTAGTGCTCTTTCCTGGCATGAAACCATACTGCTGATCACTAATCATCTCCCTTCTTATATGGTTCCCCTTCAGAAAGTCGAACTGCTTAAATCTCGAAATGCATATGACCGAAGCCATATGCTCGAATTTCAGAAGATCGACCTTCTGTAATGGAACAGAAAAAAAAAAGTAAAACAGTAAAGAAATTTTTCTGGAGGGGCCGCACCCCCACACCCCCAGATACTTATTTATACCAATTCCGAGATCGCACTACAGCGAAGAAAAGAAAATCTCCTGTTCTGCACTGTATGCCAGTCCCCATTCAGAAGGTTGAGCTTCTGAAATTTTGAGCATATGGTCTTGACCATATGCATTTCGAGATTTCAGCCGTTCAACCTTCTGAAGGGGAACTATATATATATATATATCTCCTTGTTCTGATGAAGTCCTATTACGGATAAAGAATGAAAGCACTCAACTTATAATGTGTGTCCATCTCATTCCTCAACCGTAGTTACAGAAGTTTGTTCTTTAGTTAATATATATATATATATATATATATATATATATTATATATATATATATATATATATATATATATATATATATATATATATATATATATATATATATATATATATATGGGTCTACCCGAGAAGACGACAAGACTGAGACATCACCAAATCTTCATTTAAATGACTCTTCACATAACTGACAATTTACACTGGGAAAGGAAGCAGTCAGACACACACACACACACACAAATTATATATATTATATATTACATATTATATATATATATATATATATATATATATATATATATATATATATATATATATATATATATACACACACACACACACACACACACACACACAGAAAGGAAGATATTAAAACAGGAGGAGGCCGAAGAAGGAGCCCTGGGACACTGTGCTGGTCACTGGTCTGTTGGTGGAGGTGGTGTCACAGATCTTGACTTCTTGGGTCCTATCTGTGAGCTAGCTAGCAATCCGGTGATTTATGCTGGGATTTATGACTAGTTCTGAGAGTCTGACAACAGTACTTGAGTGGGGTATTACATTGAATACCTTGGCCAGGTCAAGGTAAGTGGTTTGCATTATTTTCTCCTCATCTACAGCCATGGTGACCCTCTCAAAGATCTCAATGTTTTAAGTAGGCAAGACCTTCCCTTACTGAAGCCAAACTGGAATGAGTCCAGTGTCTGCAGTTTGCCAATATCCTTGTTGATCATTTCCATGATAATTCTTTCCATGGTTTTGCATGTAAGACTGGTCAGACTGATGGGTCTGTACTTCCTGATGTCAGCTGATGGTCCAAGAAGAAGGATGACTGTGGTGGCCCTCCATTCTCCTTGCATGTAACCAATTTTAAGCCTGTAGCTGAAGAGTGCTTCAGGTGGTACTGTTAGGTCATGTTTTATGCTATTTAAGAGACAATGGGGGATATTGTCAAGACCCATTGAAGCACTGTTTTTAGCCTTAGTGAATCCTTCCAGCACCTGCTCCCTGTTGATAGCTGGGAGAATATGCTAGAAGGGATTTCACAGGAGATAGTGGTAGGTGAAATTACAGCAAGATTTTAGATTTGCTATGACACCAAGCGTTTGTCTGTATTAGATCTTCCTGAAGGGTGTTCTCATTTTGGGCATTCATTGTCTGCTCCCAGTTTGCAATCATCTGTGAACATGGTCAGCCAAAGGTGTTTGACATTGACCTTGATGTCCGAGAAGTCAGTGCCAAACAGCAGTGGGCCCAGCACTGAGCCCTGGGGGACTCCATTGGTGATCAGCCTTTTTGTGGATGTGGCCTCACTGATTCTATCCTCCGGGGTACTATCACAGTCAGCTAGCTATCCAGCATGTTATAAAGGAGTTTATACCTAGTTCCACAGGTTTGTTGACAGTGTCCAAGTGGGGTATTGTATCAAATGCTTTACACAGATCTAGGTAGGCAGTATGCATGTTTTCCCCTCATTCTTTGCCTTAATAACCTTTTCAAAGGCATGCACCAGATTCAGTAAGCATGTCCTTCCTTTGCCAAAGACAAACTGAGAAGGATCCCGTGTCTGGAGGTCTCCTATGTCTTTGTTGATAATGTCTGCGATAACTGTTTTCATGACTTTGCAAATAAGACTATTCAGATTAATGGGTATGTAGTTTGCAGGATTTATTGCAGGTCCTCCCTTATAAAAGGGGTTAAGCATTGCAGACTTTCATTCATAGATTCATAGGTTCATAGGTTCATACTAGGCTACCTGCCCTAGGGCATTTATAAGCCTAGCCAGAATGTGTTTGGCTTTCGCCACCCATTTTAAATTAATTTTTCTATGCCCTTTTTTTGAGGTTAGTATACTGTGCCTCTGTCTAACAGTGACACAGAAGTCATACCCGGGGTAAACCTATGATCTCCCATCCACTCATCAAGATTCCTCTTGAAGAGAGTCAATGAGGGACTCTGCCTAACCTGGACTGGGATTTTATTCCAGAGTGAAGGGAGCCTCTGGGTTATGAATCTGTCCCTCCAGCATGTCCTATTTATTTCAGTGCTGAGGTTCAAGTCTCTCGAGCGTGTAGCTCGATAGAATTTGGATTTTCTGAGGTGCAGCATGTCCATTAATTCCAGGTTGGACATGGCTTTATACGTCAGGCACAGATCACCTCTGAACAGGCAGTATGCCACTGAGTAGAGCTGGAGTTTCTTTAACCGGGCAGCATATGGCATCTGTTTGAGCCCTTTGATCCTCTTGGTGAGGTACTTTTGGGGTCTTTCCAGTTGCTGCAGGTGTCTGGTAAGGTACATCCCAAAAGGGGCATTGTACTCAATTATGGGCCTGATGAGGGATGAGTAAAGAGGCACGATGACCTCACCTGATCCAGATGTGAATCGGGCTATATAAAATGTTTTTCTAACCACTTTGGCCACGTGGTTGTCAAATGAAGATTGCTATCAACTTGGGTCCCCAGGTCCCTAATTACTTCTTCTGTACTTAATGGATTACCACCTATGTGGTAATTTGTGGGCACTTTGTTTTTGCCAAAGGGGATGACTATACACTTTTTGGCGTTTAGCTTAAGGCCATGGCTCTGGCACCAGTTGTCTGTTTCTATGAGGCCCTTTTGGAGGATGCTTGTGTCGGCTGGAGAGTCGATTATGGCGCCCAGTTTGCAGTCATCTGCGAACTTGGTCAGCCACAGTCCTTCCGTGTTGGCCTGTACCTCCGAGAAATATATACTGAACAAGAGAGGTCCCAGGACTGAGCCTTGTGGGATGCCACTTGTAACTGGTTTGGAGTCTGACATGGCTCCAGCAATTCTAACCATGTGGGTTCTGTCCTTGAGCCAGTTTGCAACCCATCTAGTGACATAGGGGTTTATATTTAAGCTGGTGAGCTTATCTATAATGCCCGAGTGGGGTATTGTATCGAAGGCTTTTGCGAGGTCCAGGTAGGCTGTGTGGACCACCTTCCAAATGACTCCAGGGGTCCTGAAAAGTCATACTTAGGCATCCTGAGATGTTATTGGGGCCTTTCGAGGCCATGTTCTTGGCTTTTGTGAGTGCATCCAGTACATGCACCCTAGTTATAGCTGTAGGGGTATGTTTGAGGGTATTTTTGGTGGGATTGTTGGAGATGAGAGGGGGCAAACTTGGAACTGAATTTGTCCATACACTCTAATATCTACATTAATGGTAAGTGTACACAACTGTACTTTCTTTTGCCAGATATGCAAGCTCCAGATTTCCTTGTAGTAGGAGTCCGAGCAGAACGTCATTGAAGATAGTGAACTGGAGTTACTCAGGGTCAGAATACTGAATGAGGACTGTCAGTTCTGTGTTACTTCACTTAGTAGAACGTGACTGCATCTGCTGTTTTAAATTTGCACTGAGAGGGCTGGTGGCACTGTGGTCTTAACCATGCCTGTAGATATAGCTGTGTGTTGCCATGTCCCATTCCAGCTGAATGTTTTTGAAAGACCACACACTATTGTGTCAGTGTTACTACACTTAATTTGTGTACTTAGTCCTACGTTTGAGGACATTTAAATATGAGAAAATGACTTCAGCTGAACAGGACTCGAACAGCTACTTTTCTTAATCGGGTGAAGATTCTTGTATTTAATTTTCTTTGTGACTGTCAGCTGTAAGCAGTTGCAGTCCAGTGTGCAGGCAGTAGTGTCACACTTTGACTGCCAGTAGGCCTTGAGTTGTTTATTAAGTAGTGTCTGCCATGAAACACTGTCAAACTCAAGCTTTTCCTGGAGAATATAAGAAGGCTTTTCTAATCAAGAGAATTTGGCTCATCATTTTTAAGACAGTTGATAACCAGATAGACAGGCATACATTTTGTCTCTCTTCTGCAGTTGGATCGCTGAAGTTCACTGGTTGCATTATGGTCTGTGATCCTTTTAGGTGAGTGGTCAGCTTTTGTTTGTCCTTCCTGTCATTCAGTAGTCACAGTGGGAGGATTCCATATGACTTTTTGGGGGGACCGAGTGCATTTTCTTTGTTTATACTGAAGACTTAGGATGACTTTCATGAGACACAGTGGCATCTTATCTTAAGATTATGACATTTTCTGCCGGCTTTTTCCCCTTTTAATTATTACTTGCCAGTCAAGTTTTTGTTAATGTTGTGGGTGGGCTCCTTTCAGACCCTTCTAAGGCTACCATATGTACTTCTCATTTATTTGACATTAAAAGTTTGTTTTAATTGCGAAAAAACTATGTAGGCAAATGAAAGCAACTTGAAACAAATGGCAAAGTATGTATCTGTAGAGTGGTTTGTGTAGCTCCTACTGCCAAAGGTCAAAGGTCCCCTAGCTATACCACTTTCTGATCTTGCTGGCATTAGTTTTTCACTCCATATTTAGTCCTGCTGTGGCCCTAGCACCTCCTTGGGAAATGACTTCCAGCTTATTGCCATGCATTCCAGGATGAGATTTTTGTCCTCGTTAAGAATGCTTTGGTAGTCACTGAGGGAGAATTCAGAAGCCCTTCTTTATGGGATTGATATGGTTGACTGATCCCCCTTTTTGTGTTCAAATTTGTCTTCAGAACAACTTTGAGATCTCAGGATGGTGATGCCAGACCACTCTTGCCTGTCTTCACATGAAGTGCCTTAATGCTTACTCAGTTCTGGAAAATGTCAGCTTTGGTTACTTTTCTGTGGAAGCTGTTTGAGAGATTTTGTTTCCAAACAGTTTAATTGTAGGTGGTCTGTCCTTTGAAGTACAAACTACCTTTATTGGGTCTGCGCAGATGGTCTTTTTTTAAAAATAATCCTGTAGTATTTTCCTTTTTCAGCTTTTAGCACAAATCCAGAAGGCCATAACACCAAACGTTCCTTCCTGTGGACAAGGGATGCCCATTCTCTGGATAGATAATGGCAAGGGTGTATGGTCAGTATATTGAGTTGTTTCTCAGGTTTCCTGATTTAATCCTCATTGCTCAGTTCCCAGCTTCAGAATTTTAGGTGTTGTATAATTTATTCTCCCTCTTTCCATGGCTTGTTTTCATGTGCTGTTGCTAGGGAAATGTCTGCAGGGACCTGGCTTGAGTATGGCCTACCCCCCGAACACACACTCCTCCGAAATGAGGCAAAAGACAACGGGATGTTTGTGTTTGAATTGATTACCTTAAAACTGCTTGCGTGCTTGCAGTAATGTGGAAAGCCCTTTGTGGAGAAACTTTTATACTGCTCCCTTTCCACCACAGCATGCTCTGGTTTTCCTTCAGGAAAATTTTGTTTTATCAAAACAAGACCTTGAATCAACAGTCTACTGCAGTTGTCCAACAATCTTATTTTAGTCAGTATAAATAAGTATACTGCAGTCCTTCCATGTCTGTTGAGCAGATAGCGGCAGTTAGTCTAGTGCAACTCGGTTTGCTTGACTTTCATGTATTTAGCAGTAGCTTTTAAATTGGAAGTGAAAAAGTTTAAAATACATACCTAAGCTTCAGAATATACACTGAGTTGATCTCTCCCTCAAACTAAGTATCCAAAGCTGCAGTAATCCATCAAAGCCCCCCTTCCTCCCCAAAGATGTTAGTTTTCTGTGGAAATGTGTTTTGCGTATATCGTAGGAACCATAAGTTGTAGATGCTTGGTGCATTTGCTGCTCTGTGGCTAGATGTAGCGGCTACAGTGTAGGTTTCCTTTATGGTAATGTGTGTGAGTGAAGTGTAACGTAAGTTACGGTTCACCAGTTAAGCTTTAGTTTTGTGACAGTCACTTTGTCCTGATAGTTTTCTTTCATATGAAGTTTCGAACCCACAGTGTCCCTTTCCATAAATTTTAGAAAAAGCTATTAACTATAGACAGGGGTCCAGGGAAGTAAATATTGTGGGAAGAAATATCCGGGGAATTGTTTGGCTAGGCTCGTATAGGCCCTAGAGCCAATAGCCTAGTACCAACCTATGAACCTATTCCACTGAAAGTTTTGCTGTATTCCCAGGGTAAATGAAAGTGGCACCATTAACCATCAGTTCAGCACATTGCTGTGTGCTGCCTTTGAGGTTTCTGACATAGCTGTTGTAGGCCTTAAGGCCATCTTTCACCTGGGAGGCTATCTTAACCTCAAAGTTGCTTTGGTTGACCTAATTAGACTTTTTAGTTGCCTATTTACTTTGACAGATATGTATGTATAGCTAAACATATACACACACACACATATATATATATATATATATATATATATATATATATATATATATATATATATATATATATATATATATATATATATATATATATATATATATATACACACACACACACACACACACACACACACACACACACAAACACACACACGTGTAGGTTAACCTTGAAAATGTTGAAAGGCATTCGTTCAAAACCTGGATAGTTGAATGGGCTGTCCAGGCTCCTGGAGCACTGAATAGAGTATTGGTCGAATCCACTTTAGTGAATGCCAGTGTGCATTCACACATCTGAGGTCAATGTTTCATAGGAGATTGCACTACAGTGTAGATTGGTAAATATACCCATTTCCTCACTGTAGTGTGATCTTGGCATTTGTATATATGATATGCAGAGGGTGTGGGGGTGCAGGGGGGCAAGCCCCCCCCTGCAAAAAGATTAGTTGAACATCACCAGATGTTCATGTCAACCTGGTAGTGTTGAAAATGTCCAAGTACAATGTGTCAATATTAACAGTGTTGACAATTGGTGTAGAAGATATGTCTGTGTGTGTGTGTGTGTGTGTGTGTGTGTGTGTGTGTGTGTGTGTGTGTGTGTGTGTGTGTGTGTGTG